>NC_056735.1:1595924362-1596274362 GCF_019279795.1 Protopterus annectens | reverse complement strand
GGGTGCTGTTGAGGAGGTGAAGGTGGGGGAACAATGGGTATCTACTTATGAGTCTAGGTTTGCAGGTGTTGGCTGATGTTGGCCAATATGGACAGCTCTAGGGATGCAAGCAAATGTGTTCATTGGGCAGAGGCTTTGCCCAACGAGCAGCCACACCCACTGCGAGACCCACTAAAGCAAAGTGTAATCTATATGGCAAGGAACGGAATAACCAGATGTAGACGTATATCTGTAGAGCTATCTGTGTGTATATCCACCCATAGCGAGTTAGAGATATGCTTCTCCCTCACAGTACTACGAATGTATACATGCAGAGAATGACTACAGATACATACCCACATATGAATATATACATATGCAGACACCCATGGACCCATATGTTGTTAGATTATATACACACACACATATAATATATATATATATATATATATATATATATATATATATATATATATATAGATATATATATATATATATATATATATATATATATATATATATATAGATATATATACACACAGCAAGATATGAATATACATGTATGCATACATATGCAGATATATCTGTATATATTAATGTAAATAGATATTTATATGTTACAGTAAATATACACATGTATATAGCTAGGATACGATACAGCAGTTACGGTTAACATATGTTCACAGGCCAGGCATATGTTGGTGGGAGGTCCAATAAACTAACATGTAACATGTAGCATCACTCCCACCCCCCCCCCAGCTAGGCCAGAGAGTCATACAGACACACAATAAAGGTAAATACACCACTGCTTCCCAGACTACCGGCAGGAAACTACCTGTGGGAGAGATCTGCAAGATCTACACTTGAAACATAGACATTGATGTCCCTTGTGGGACACCAAAAAATAATGACCAGAGCCAGGCCCTGTAATGATTTCTCTGACCATGCTGTAGATGTACATGGACCAGTAGGTCGTGCAAGCCTGATAACACATGGGTCGACACAACGCACGACATGTGTCCTGACATGGGGAGAGTGGGCAGTGTGTAATGGTGTGTTTATACCTCACCTGCGCCCACAGTAAGGATGAGTGCTGTAGAGGAGTGGCAGGTGGGGGAACTATGGGTATGCGATTATGGGCTTAGGTGTGCCGGTGTTGGCTGGCAGAGCCATATTAGGACTGCCCCGTGGATGTAAGTAATATTCCGGTGTGGACATAGAAGATGCCCATACATCCCAAACCCTAACAACACATCCACTGGATAGTCCATAAACCATTGAGGGAACACATAGGGACCATACCATAGAACTGTCCTTGATTACCAGGGACGTCCGTGATTACGACTCAGAATCTAACTCTGTCCCATGTAAACCCTCCTAGAGCTAGTGATATTAGCAGGAAAGGTGGTGGAATACACGTAATGAATAATGACAACATGTAAGAGTCATAAACAGCATGTACCTCGGACAATGTGTATGACTACATATAGTCTGGGTCTGTCAATGTGTCAGGTTAATAGCACCAAACCTCTAAATGTGTCCCTGATGTTGTTATGCAGTGTCCCTGATTCAGTGTTCATTCTTCCCCATTCGTATGAGAGGTCTGATAGTGACAGAAAGCGCATATTCCGCCGACTACCTTAGAAAGATGATAGAATAATAGGTTTGGGGTTACCACCTGTCCACCTTTGCGAGGGCTATTCCTCTTTGGGCAGTTGCGTCCTGCAAAATAATTGTAATTATGGCAAATGTCCTGTGATTTAGGACAATGATAGCCTATATTGTCTGAAGTAGTTGCATAAAACAATTATTTTGTATCTGAAACACCTAAATGTTATACAAAACAGTATAAGCAACTATAATGCTACAATAATAACCTTTTTCTTTAGGCAAAACAGTGAAGTACCCTCCTTTGTACTGGCTGTGGGTATGTTTTGCCCTGCAAAATCTGATGCCACTACATAAAGGTCCTATAAGGTTGCCGCATTTTCAAAAATGAAATGTCAGATTTTCCAGGACAAAACATACCTACAGCCATGCATATTACAAATCTTTAATTATTTGCACAAATAAAAGTTTATTCTAGTAACATTTGAATTGCTTATGCTACTTCACATAACATATAGAAGTTTCATATATACAATAACTGTTTCATGCCACTATTAAAGAAACTTACAATATATTTCTGTCCTGTAGTCTCAGGACATTTGCTATGTCTTGATTATTTTCGCAGGACACAACTGCCTAAAGAGGGACTGTCCCTCACAAAGTGGGACAGGTGTTAACCCTACTGTCCCACCTTGGCCAATTGAAAAGGTGGCAAGCCTATAATAGGTATGCAGTAGCATGACTCGGCCGATGGATTTGGCTCCCGAAACCCAATTACTTGTCTGTATTGAAGAGTCTTGGTTCCTATCTATCAGCCAGATAGGAGCAGATTGTATGAGGACCACAAAAATAATATGATTAATTCACTGAACAGGTTGCCGATTCCGTACAGTCGAACTCCATGCCGTCGCCTAATGGGCAGCCATTCCCGATACTGTAGTCATGTAGTCCGATGTAATAGGTATCACAGGGTAATAGTGTGGTCCTCGCTCCCACCCAGGGGTGTTAGTGTCAGACTCAAGCACCAATGTCAGTGCATTTGAAAGTGTGGGCCCGAGCGGGTGTAAGCCTGTTTGGCTACCAGTATGCGAGTATTGCACTGGTAGAGCAGTGTACAGGCTAACTGAGTTTAAGAAGCTGTAACCAGATGTCAGCACTGAGTAACACCACGCAAACCCATGCACACATGCTCCCAATTGCTTTAATGTGCATTACTCCCTCCGTATCTGATGGCCTTGTTCTGCACTGCAACCAAATAAACGTCCTCTGCAAGGCTTGGAACCAGGACCCTGCACAAACAGCTAATGAGAATTACCAATACGCTATGGCAGATATACAGACAACGGACAGTACCACAAACATATCATACAGTGCAGTCATTCAAAAGTATAGGAATGTATCCCATCATGTAGATGTAAATGTGAGTGTTCATGTCCAGCATATAGGAACATATATTTATAGAGATATATCAGGAACATACCATGTGGCAACAAAGCATTACAAACAAATGAAATGGGAAGCACCAGCGACGCATGTATTATGTAGTGGTGTTGTTCTATGTGATCTCAAGACTCCCTCAGACAGACATGTGTCATTCATACACGCAAATAGTTGTACATTGGCCATATACATCACTCTGTGCATGTAATGTACATTAACACAACAGTACCTGTCCAATCATTATGTGTGAATAGTGCTCTTGCAAGGTGCTGTGCGCTACATCATCATCATGATAAAGGTACATGGGGTAACCATACAGGGACCGGTAGTGTTGTGTGTACAATGTGGTCATCCTCATCAGGTGTACCTGGACCATTTAGGAGTGATGTGCATACCAGGATCGTGCGCCTGAGGGACAGGGGTGAGGATAACAGGAGTATGTTGTGATGCATATTACAAGGGTTACATGTGTCCAGTGGGCACGTGTGTGGAATGGACAGCTATGTATAGGGCAGATGTAGTCCTAGGAGCTGATTGGCCTTATGTTTCTGTAGGTGAGGGTCGGATGTAGGGGAAAGAGTGTGGGTATGCAGTGGAGGATAGGTAGGGAAGGATCACAGACAAGACAGCATACAGGGTTGGTATATGACACATGTGGGTTGATACACCCCGGACGGGGATGGGTGTTCGGTATTCACAAGACCATGTGAACAGTGGGACAGAGGTCCCCAGCCATGGGCAGCCAACACTGCACCTAAACAGCTGCAAAGGAGGCAGTGCTGAGGTCTGTCCAGGAGGGGCAGCATCACCCTGTAAATGTAGCACTCCGCCCTTGAGCTTGCGTATCTGGCTTTGGAATCCCTTATTGAGCCCCCAACACAACACGTCTGAGACTGCACAACAGCAGATATGTACCTGTCTGGCCCTGCACCCAGGGGGTACATGCTCCATCCTCAGTGGTGGTACCACCAGAAGGTGGTGCAGAGCCAACAGAGGCTGATGTCCAAGGTTGGGCCCCAGATGTGCTAGTGCCCAGTGCCATGGTCAGCTGACGTGGGACAGGAGGTTCTGCTGGGACGTCCCAACCCATTCAGCCTATGGTGTTGCAGTTTAAACCCACATATGGCTTAGTGATAGACACCAGCATACAGGATTACCTACAACAGTATGCAGAGATATCACCATCAACCCAACACAACAGATGGTATACATTTGCAGAGGGAGCACAACATATGCATATATACTGCATGCCATATGTACAATGTGTAGTAGAAGTGTGACCGCAGCTATGAACAGATGCCCATTATTGGCTTGCCACTGGGAACCCCAGACAGTGTCTGTCATATCACGGTTTCATGTGACACATGTCCAGTCAGGGATGCGATGGCAGTAACACATCCTTATCATCATGTACTGTCTGCAATCCTCACACTATGCTTCTGCTGTGCACAGATGTGTGTTCAGTGTGTAACATAGGAGACATATGGTTGCACACACTGACCAGTTCACAGATGGCCCTACAGATGGGGGTCCCTCACGAACAGAGTACTGTCATGTCTGTATTAAAACATGCAGAATAGCCATTACCACACACATGTTAAACAGGCAGTAGTCTCAATGCAGCATAGCTACACTTACATGCTGTAGTCATATGTGGCACATCACGCTCTTGTTTTTAGGCTATTTCCCACTGTGTATAATGTTTGAGGTACATGCAGATATCATCTGTGATGCTGTGTCAGAACACCACATCCAGGTACAACTCACAGCAACTCTCATGGCCAAATACCAACATGTCTTCCCTAGATAGTGTACTGTGTTTATCATGTGAATGGCTATGGGAACACCATCACAGCTGTTCCACATGCAATCAGCTAGAGGAGGACTGCAATAGGTGCAGAGGCCATCACCTGACCATGTCCATCACTTACAATACACATGCTGCTGCTGAGTAGGTGTACTCCTTCACATCCATCAGAGAGTGTGTGGGTGGGACAGGCAAAGTATGCCAGGGAAGGGCTTGAAGACATAACCCTAAGCATTGCCTGCCACATGCCTAACAGTACAGGGTTCAAACCCCTGACTGACTACTCATTACTATTACATGTACATGATGTTACTATATGTACCACAAAGGCGACATGTTGCTGTGCTGTAAGAACATATATGTGTGTAGGTGAGTGACATCTGCAACAGAGATATAGTAGACATACATTAGGTGTGGCACACTTGGCTGTCCACGTGATCGGATGCCATTGACACCACAGCCACACTCTCTAATGGACACGCATTGATGCTCTTTGCCAGGGCCACAAATACACAACCTAAATATTTAGTTTGCCACACTGCAGTAATGCAAAGGACTACATGCACCACAGGGGATATCTGGAGGTTCTATGGGCTAGGGCATGTGAAAGTGTTTGACATCTGTTGGCATGCCAATGAGGGTTATACTGGGAGTGACTGTGGTTGGGAGGATCTAAACCCACACGCTGACATAAGGTGCCAGTACTGGCATGCATGCATGCATTGCTTCATGGGTGTGTAGTGGTTGGCTGTGCAAGATGGCTGTACAAGGCTGGGTGAGGGGTAATCCTTGGCATCGCATCACCTGACAATGGTATGCAGTGCAGGGGTGCAGTGTCTGCAATGTCCCACAGAAATGGGTACTGCATGATCTGCCCTGACATCCTGGTTACCAATGTGTATGGCCATAGCTTTGCAATGCATGCCATGTCTGTGTTTGATAGTCCTTCACATGGACATTGCCTGGGATGTGCATGTCCCACAATACTGTACAGTGACATGTACAGGTGTACCTGGTTTGGCAGGCACATGTTGTGTACACAGCCTGTTATTCGCTGATATGCCAGTACTGGCCTGGTGTGGCAAAACCTGCTTATAGTGAGCAGGTAGACCCTGTACCTGCATTGATAGTAACATACAGGTATTCCATGGTGTCAGTGACATGGGTCCATACAGGGCACATGTGTACAGCATTGTATGGCCTCTGTGGATCACATTTGATGGCACCACATGTGTTGCAGGCATCCAGTTTGGAACATAGTGAAGGCACAATGTCCGCATGTATGTGCCCATTGTACTGCTGTACAGGGTACCATGTCCTCTGCAGGCCAATGCATTCACACCATGCCTACTATCTGTCATCAATGTGCATGGTACTAGCAACATAGAGGGATATCCTAGGCAAGTTTTTTTGTGCATGGCACATGGGCACGGGACATATACCGGGTACTAGTGGGGTTGCATACTTTGTTCACCAGGCCTTTTGCCAGATGAGGGGGTATGGCTTGACATCACAGTCCCGTCACTGACTGACAGCTGTACTCCTCATGAGTCTGTCTTTATGACCTTCTAGGGATGCGGACATCAACAGGGATGCTGGCAGTTAAGATGTACATACCTGTGAACCTGTGTGTTTAAAGTAGGAATCCATCCTGACCTGGAGTATGCCCATCTGTGGAATGGAAGACTACTATCACTATACAGGGTTACAATGGCCATGCCCATACACAGAGGCACATAACCAACACAAGGTGTCACTGGGCATGCTCACACACTTAGTAGCACAGGGCTATTCGGAATGCACTATATGTCCATCTACACAAGGTTATACTGGGCATGCTGATACACTTAGTAGCACAGGGCTGTCTGGGATGCACTCTGATTCTAAACACGGACAGCCACAGTGGCCATGCTATTACAGGTAGATGTAAAGAACATACTGTAATGGGCTCTGGTGTTAGTAGTTGTCATTGTTAGCAGGAACGCTGCTCTACATATATCTGACACTGGTCTTTTACACAACATCTGCTGCTGTCCATCACCTTAGATGTACCATCCTATACCAAGCACAATATCATGACTCACAGTGATGTCTTGCTAGGAGTGGAAACTGCTTGACCAATACAATGAGCCTTGCTAGAAGTGGCAACTTATTGACCAACACAATGAGCCTATGTCCTGCTGTAAGTACGAGGTTGTCCAGTGTATGTCATTCTGGGATGACATGACTGACAGTAGACAGGCCTTTGACACATATCACATGCCTCCATGATTCAAGGGAGTGGGGATAATACTCAAGTCGCATCCACCCATATAGTGCCATTCCAAGGCAAATGTCCTAAACACAGGATAACACCCTGCCACCTAGAAGACAACTGCACTGTATGCTTATGCTAACCAGTGCTAGATGTGTAGCGTCCTTAATCACAGCTGCTCGCCATAGATCCAACAATGGGGAGTACTGACATCTCTGCAGTGAGGAACACCTGGCTGATGGCTCTTTAGTGCACAATAGCACTACCACCATATACCTCAGAACCAGACATGTGGGCCATAACACAGGTATGGACCACTCCAGGTGGTGGTGTCCCCACATACATACAGACCGCTCACATGTACTGGCCAGTACCCCCACAAAAGGCATCACAGATGAGTCATGTGCAGGACACAGTGTCACATACTGCATTCTAGGATGTGAACCTCAGACACCACCATGCCCTCGGACCACCAACACACATCCATACATGTTGTGGGACATATAAGAGTACACCACTATGTGACCCTTGACCAGTGGACTGTACCAAGTTCTACATCAACTGTAGAGAGTACCCATGTACTGACACAGTTGCATCATGAGTTATGCAATGCAACGATACCACTGTCTGTAACCAGGTCAGCTGTACACATACCAGGGGCCCTTGGTTATTTACAGCATTAGCAGATGACTGTTGCTGTTCACCAGTACACACCCTCATGTTTGGATATAACATAGATGCACCTGCCCTGGGTATGTACATGCCACACACACAACATACATGTAAATAGCTTAGCTGTTGTTGTCCTTTGTGCAAACAGGTGGCTACAGCTTTTACACACATGTACTTGGAATGTAGGTCTATGACTGATGAATGCTAACAGTACATAAGGTGTGATATCAATGTTGACAGAGGTAACATTCCCTCTGTACAGGCCACCCATTACACCTATCATATCATACAGCAGTCCATGTGTCATGTATGTCATTGCGCATGTCCACCAATTGCAATGCCTACAAACATGGCCAAATGACAGGATTGTAGGATCTACACACATGTACATGTAGTGGTGTATATTCAAATACCATGCGTGTGCAGTTGCTGATGTATGCAGGTGACATGTATCTTAGTACATCATGCAGTTGCAATGCAGCCTCAACATTGCCAACTGTATATGGTAATATGCTGAATGTACAGAAAGATGTACCTCAGGTATGGACAGATGTGTGGAAATAACTAAGTGGTGGGGCATCTTTGCAGATAGATGTTTTCTGAGGACAGCTCACAGGTGTATCACAAGTCCTAGCATAACCTGTGTAACCAGTAAGCAATGGTTTTGTTAATTGAAGGACATAACACACAACTTAGACAGTGGTCAGGGTGACACCGAAGATAAATCACTTGACACCTGTTAACAGTTAAGATGTCCCATGTGCATATATCAGCACTGTTGCCAAAGGAAGCATCAGTACACTTTGTAATGCGTGCAATACTGCTGTAGGTCTGTCATACATATCATGAGCTAGGCAGGTCTTTGATTCACAGTACTGGCATGTGTGGTTGTGTGTGAGTCCATATATGTCACCTATGGTGGGGAATACATCTCAATTGTTACTCTCCTGCACACTAGTGTACACATCTGTACAGACTGCAATGTAGAAAGCAGGACATAGGCATGGGGCATGTATCTCACACATGTGAGATATCTGTATGTGCGTGGCATAGGTGTATGCAATAGTGAATGCCACAGTGTGTGTATGTGTGTGTGTGTGTGTGTGTGTGTGTGTGTGTGTGTGTGTGTGTGTGTGTGTGTGTGTATGGCTGTCTGGTCCCTGGAGTGAGGATGTATGTTACCATACTGAACTGATAAGACCACCCCCCATCCAGGTGATGCAATCTATTATCCATGTTGATGTCCCCGATCTTAGGCCATACTGGCTACCTGTACATGTGTATTCTCTGTGGTACATCATGTAGGTGCACAGTACTGTAATGATGATTTGCGCATAGGCAGGGGTCCTCACCTCAACAGTAGCAACTGTGTGTGAGTGTGTGTTACTCTGTCGGTGAATCCATAAGTGTGTGGGTGTGTTACTGTGTCACTGAATACGTGTGTCAATATCTGAGTGTGTGGGTGCAGTTGTGTGTTGGCATCCTGTCATGGGAACGTGTATTACAGCTTCTCAATGAGACATCACGCTTCCCACTGGCCTCTACCCTTGTAATCAGCTAGACTGCTCTCTTACCTCACCACTCCATGTAACTGTACCTGTGATGTCACCCAGTTTGGATGTCACATCTGTAACCACAGTAGCTTAATACACAGCTATTGTGCTCTTGGATTAGTAGACATGTTTGGAACGTGGGACATTCTCACTATTATGTGGCAGCTACACGGTGCATGCTGGTATATTCATACATACCTGTGAGTAGTCCACATTGACATATGGGACATTAACTGCAAACATGGACATCCACCGGCACATGCAATTAGACCTGAAGGAGGAAAGCAGAACATCATGAGCAACATGCAGCTACTGTTGTTACACAAGACACATACTGTTAACAGTATGAAATGCATTGTACACCTGTAGTACATGGTATGTCTGCTGCCTGTCAACAGTACTCAGCAATTGTAAACTACACTTATCTTTCTATTCTGTTCACCCTGTGCATCAGACCATATGAGCATGTCCCTGTACCGATGGTGTGGATGTCAGGGTGGCGGCACAGGCATCATCATTTGTACAGGGTGATAATGTTTGACAGAGGCCTAGGCTGCACCATTGGATGACATCAAGTGTGTGGGTTAGGGCCTTTGACCTAATTGGGTGTGTGTGGATGGTAGGCATGTGTGTGTTGCGGTGCCCTACATATGTTTCCAGTGTGTGCATGTACATGCTCACGGATTGTCATGCCACGGTCAAGGACTCCAACCATGTCACCCAACCATCTATCCAAAGCTTCAAGCAATCTGCTGTTGAGCATTTACCATTGCCTGGATGTTGTTGTTTAAAGAGCAGACAGCAGCCCACTGAACCTTCTGATCTTCTCTATTGTGCCATTCAGCATGTGCCTGTGCCTCCATAATGGCCTGAAACATGCATCTGGTGACACCAGCTGCTGCGCTCTGTCTTGCAGGAGCTTGTTGGCCAGAGGTCCTCCTATGAGCAGCACAGGCCACGTGTCTGTGTGGGGCACCAGCAGTCAGCTGGCTGACACCATGGTGTGCATGCACACCTTCCATAACCCCCACACTTCCCTGTTCCACGCTATCACACGCCAACTGTCCTTCCTCTATGGACACTGGTAATGGGGTATGTGCAAGCATGGGATCTGTGTGCGGGGATGAGGGGGATATAGGTGGAATGGCAACCAATGCCACAGATTCAGCCCCTGACAACCCTGCCTCTGCCTCAATCATACGTTTATCATCACTGCTAGAGTCTGTGGGGACACTAACATCAGATGGACCACAGGAGGGCAACACACCTACATCACCTGTGAGGGCAGACAAAAACTGTACATTACAATCTATACAATAGACACACACACACACACACACACACACACACACACACACACACACACACACACACACATACATGTGATATGACAGAAGGCATGCAATATGCATGTGATACGACAGACGGCATGCAGTGCAGACAATAATAGTGGTAGTTGTCATACATCCCTGGATTGCACACAACAGCATGCATGTGTCATAGCAGATGGCACGCAAATTACACAATCATAGTAGTAGTTAGCATACATCCCTGTGTTACACCATGTAGACCAGCACAGGTTAACAGTACACCTGCCTAATGTGTGGCATATTACCTTGACAATCACATGTAGTATGACATGTGATCTGCTGATGTGTGCAATGACATGCATGCATGTTTAACACAATGGTGTCCTGTCAAATATACAGTGGGATAATGGCGTCCCAATGCAGTGTTGTCTGTATGCCATACAGATGTACTGCACAGTTAGCTGATGTGCATGGCCAATGCAGGGAATCATGAGGCATCTCTATTGCTATACAGTGTGAGTTACAGACACAGTTCATAGCCATGACTGTGTTCAGATACAATACATATATACTGTGTAATGTGACCCACGTCACTGAGGTGTATACACACTAAACCATGATGTGGAATGTGTGACACAGGTCACTGAATGGTATACGGGTGACACCTCTGCACACCTGCAACCATATTGCTGCTGCCTGGCAACTATGGCCAGACATGGCGAACACGTCGGTACACCATGTCCAACATGACATCTGTGTACCACACACACACACACACACACACACACACACACACACACACACACACACACACACACACACACACACACACACACAAGCACACACACACACGAGGAGCAAGTATGACATTGATGTCCGACAAAAGCAAAGGGAATGTACTGTATCTGTGGGCTGATGTGGTTACTGTACAGGTGACTGCTGTCATGTCGTGACACCCTCAAAATGTTCAACACATCAGATGTCGTGGATTAATGTCACACCTACACAAGATGTGCACAGGCTGTAGGATATCTAGTGTTCCACATCTGCAATATAACCATTACACAAAGGCCATAGTTGGACCATGTGTAGCCATTATATGACAGGTTGTACACACACGCACATCACGTCTACTGTGTGTGTTGCTTCATGTCTCTGGCCATCCTCCATGACCATGTGTGTACATGTGTTGGCCAAATTATTGTGACGGGCATCTATTTCACATGTCTGTGTTGTCCCATATGACATACACTCATAGATGTCATATGCTCCACTGACGACAGGGTTATGCAGACAAAGGGTGGTATGTTTGGTATGTGGGATATGTTTTTCAGGTTAGTTAGGCAGTGTTGCAGCCAGGCCACTAGATGTCATGGACATGTCAAGATAGCACATCACATTGTGTGACATTCATACCAGGTCTATGATCCACACCAGTGACTCCTGTGTGTTGGCCATACTCCAGCCCACTGTGTAGTACTGTTTGTATTCCCCACATGTGTAGTTCTGATCTGTAGTACATGTCCCTACAGTGAACAGCAACTCCACCATTGTGTGCACAGCTGTCCAAACATCTGGCAATGACAGTTTGTGAGGACTCATGTCGGTGATTCACATAGTTTGCAAGTGCTGCACATGGGTAGGCACTGTGATGCATTGCAGATCCGACCTGTATATTGTGACAGGACCATACATTATGTGTACATGTGGTAAATGGCCACATGGCAGATAGATCTGTGCATTACAATGCCTGATAAATAATAACAGTCTCACCTGCAATGGGCTGCTGTTGCAGCGGAATGCCAGAGGTACCTAAATAGAAGTAACACAGCAGTATGAGCATTATCCACACCTGTATGATAGCTACAAGGTGCAATGTGCATGTTAACACATACACCAGTACATTACACTATACTATGGTGTATGCACATGTGTGCATACACAGAGTAGCATACTATAGTATGTGGCATGTGTGTATACATGCCTTGCATATGATGTTACATTACATATTGTACAGTGACACATGCAACTATATGGAATATAGGTGTTATAGGTACAGTAGTGACTTACCAGGCAAATCCAGGCTTGGTGGTTGAGAGACACCCACCTCCACAATATCGGCTAAGGTTTGTGGAAGTCGTTCTGCAGGTGTCCCCAGGTTAGCCAGTAGCTCCTCGGTACGTGTGGGGGTTGGGTTGGTGGTCCACCACCTGTTGCAGCTAGTTCCCTGGCGATTGCATTTGCATGCTGTTTTGGCCATCTAATGAGGTCTGTACAGTGTCTGCGCACCTGCTGGTATGTGCGGTTGTGACCACCCACATCATTAACCCTCCTGTGAATTTCCATCCACAGGGCATCCTGCTGCTGTGCATCCTGTGGCACATGGCTGAACAGGATATCATGACTGTCATGTAGGTATGGGATGAGGGCCTCATCCTTCAAGCGGGTATAAGGAGGTAGCCTTGCACGTGGCATAACTGGAAGACATAATTATGGAGACAGGTCACAGTAACTCACAGAGACATACAGAGCTAGAGCTGAACATACATGCGTATCGCATTTATTGAGATTAAATAGTTGTCTTTGCAAATCTACATGACACTGACACCACTGACATGTTTGTGTCACACACATGTGACACTCAATGTTGAGTGGATATTATCACCATATATGTGTGTGTGTGTCATCTGATTACATTGCTCATACTCCATGTGGATGCTGTCTTGATGTGGGCATGTCTGTTTGCCTGTACTGGTGTTCCTACCTATCAGCACATGGCTGGATGTGTCCACATTAATGCAGTCAACTTTGATGCTGTGTATATGTCACATATAAAGACTTACACTGCCTTAACCTGTGACCCTGCAGACTTGCTCACCTAAGGTTTTACACGTATGTGTTCTGACATATACGTCTACATGGCACTGTACAGCAATTCAGCATGCTGCCATGTATCACCTGTGTTGCACATGTGATACACATGGGACACTGGCTAGTCAGATGGCATTTGCAGGGATGGATATCAACTATAGCATGTACAGTCAAAGTCAACTAGTAGGCTATATGCCCTGGGTCATGTATGAATCTAGGATGAAAGTTTACCTGGCTGTAGCTGACAGGCGGGTCTCTGGGGCCAGGTGGAGCAATGCCACATAACAGATCCACAGAGTTAATGATACATTTACCATGCGGTCATCACACCATGTCTGAGTGGGGAGCGATGTGCAGCTTTGCTGGACAGGAATGCATAGTATGGCAGGACTATGTAAAGTGTATGGGACAAGGATCTGTCCAGCATGTGGTGATCCTAGTACTAGGAAGGTGGATGTCCATGAAGTATGTGATTGAGATCAGGATGTGTACGTGTAGCATGTCCAACATCAATGGGTTGGATATGGATTTATTCAGAGTATGCATCATGCTACATAGTGGAGATGGGGAATGGGAAGCCTGGTGTAGGCCATCTGAACATGGCCATTACCCCGTAAGGGAAATATGTGATCTGATATGGGTCACTTGAGTGTTGTGTATGGCTGGACAATGATCTCTATATTCATGGATGGCACCCTGTCATGATTAGGGTTGCCACATATGACT
Organism: Protopterus annectens; assembly: GCF_019279795.1. NCBI lineage: Eukaryota > Metazoa > Chordata > Ceratodontiformes > Protopteridae > Protopterus > Protopterus annectens. The sequence goes on along the minus strand of NC_056735.1, from coordinate 1,596,260,142 downwards.
ACTTGACAGGTGTGGTGATGTAGCTATCACAGGAAAGACAACTGCCCAGCTGCATCCCTTACACACAGTGTCCATTATGTTGACCACTGCCTAGGTGGTAGTTCATGGTTACAGGGATATTAACATAGGGGTAACAAGCAATATGTAGCTGTCAGATTGTGGCCATATGTCACACACACCTCACCCACAAAGCCCCTTCTGTATGTTGTCCACAACACCCTGAGTCAGCTATTGCTCCTAGGTCATAGTCATTCACATAATTCAATAGGCAGATGCCTTCTGTGTGGTATGGACTACAATGAGGGGGAATACAATTAATTAACCCTGTCGTACTGCAGCTAGCACTTGTGTGATGTGCATGTATTATTCAGACACCTTCTGTAGTGTTGTTTCTGCCATCAGTCCCGTTGCAAAACACTCCTGTGACATTGGAATGTGCATCTAGTATACTGAGTGTAGGTGGAACACAGTATGGGTGATGATGTCCTATGACCTGGCAAGGTTATGATATGCAGTGTGAAATCAACCTTACTGTCATCTACATCTGTACTGCTGATATCAAATAATTTGATCAAGGTTCATGGCCTTTCAGACCAGACTCAGCAGGGTAGTATTGAAGTACTTCCCATTATCAGTGGTGTCTCCCCCTTTGTGGGTAGTGATACCTGTTGGTGTGCACCATTCAGTATGTACACAGCCTGATATGAAGCTATGTTTTACATAATGTGTATGTGGAGAGCAACTTGTTTTGCCATATGTGTTTGATACAACCTGTGATGTGGACAGGTCCCATGCAGCCTAAGTGCAGCTTGTACCTGCATAGTTGTGGGTACAGGGGCTCTGTGGTGTACATAGATATATGATTGTGTACCTGTTGGGGGGCAGTGTGTATATGTTATCCAAGACCCTATCTGGATTGCTTATTCATGCTCAGCACTTGTTCAGAACTTGTAAGCACTACGTAAGCTACTAATTACTATAGCACTCAATCTTCCTCATTGCCTAGAGGTAAACAGGTTTTGTACATACTTTTCTCACTTGCTTAGAGTAAAATAGCTCTTGTACTCACTTTCTTTACTTATCTAGGGGAAATTAGTTTTATATTCAGGCATGTCCAAGGGTCAGCTGCCAGTGTTCTCTCCTGTCAATCTGATGAATCTGGACATCTTGAGGCAATGTAGACATTGCCTCATGTCCACAGACAACCCTCTCAACCTACCACCCAACACTACAACCTGTGAGAGATGCACTTATCTAGCCAAGCTGGAGGTAAAGCTCTCTCCAACCAAGCCTGACCCTGACAGTCATGTGGAGAAGGTAAATATTCGCACCACACCCCACTCATCACATAGTCTCACTGAATCTACCCCACCATTAACTGAGAAAACTACTCGTGTACCAACTCAATATCTCAATGCTTTCTGGAATTCATAAACACCAATGCCCTGGATCAACATATCCACACAGCCACCAGGGGCAACAATATCCTAGACCTAGGCATTACCAGCATGAGTGACCGGTGTTCCACATCTGAAGTCAACTCCTCGTTGGTCTGATCCGACCATAAGCTGAACACCGTTGGTATCCACATCCCGCTCCCACCACCCATTAAGGTAACCACAGTATAATATGTCTACAAAGCCAACTTCATGCTTCTTAAGACAGACATGGTGAATGTCATGACACCCATGCAGATGGACAATACTGTTGCAACTGCTGAATCCTACACAAATACACTCTATAAGCATTTACACGAGTGCATGGATCATGCTATCCCAAACAGAACCAAGACACTATGCTCCTAATTAATGAAGCCAATCTGGTGCTCCCCTGCCATAAACAAACTGTACAACAGGAGGAAGATACTGTTGCAAAAGAGAGTACAATCCCATGCATGGATGAGCTCCCTGGTCAGCCTCAGTAAAAAGGTGAGATCCCTTATAAGATCCTCCAAAGCTAGCTATGAAAACAAAACTGCCACTAATTCCAATAGCAACCACAAAGCATTCTATAGCTATGTCAAATATCTCGATGTCAACACCCAGATCTGCTCTGAGATACAGCACAAAGGCATGAACATTACAGAGCCAACTGATATTGCCAACATCCTGGCAGATAGGTTCAGTGTTACCTTTCCCCCCTCTCACCCCCTAAAGGGCCCATATCTTTACATGAAGTGTGCAGAGTCCCTGTACTCACAACTATGCAGGTAAAAGCTGCACACTCTAAAGCCAATATCACAGCATCCATGGGACTGGACAACATCCCAGGCTGCATTTTACATGAACTTCAGAATGTACTGGCTCCCCACCTATGCACCATGTTCAATAATAGCCTTGTATCACACTTTGTGACCCCTGAATGGTGCACAGTAACAGTTATCCCAATCCACAAAGGTGGCGCCACAATGGTCCATTTGACCTATTGCCCTATAGGCCTGACTAGCCTGGACTGCATGGCTATGGAGCACATCATCATGGATCTCAGTCACAGAGGCATTGGGTACATCCAAACCTTTGACCCCTCCCAGTTTGGCTTTGTTAAGGGCAGACCATGCCTGCTAAACCTGGTGGACTTCTTAGAGACAGTTACCAAGGCATTAGATGAGGGTAAGGAGGTCCACACAGCGTACCTAGATCTCTCAAAGGCTTTCAACATCATTCCTCATTCTGGTATTATTGACATACCCATCCGCCTGAACATTAACCCCTACGTCATGTGATGGTTGGCAAAGTGGCTCACGGACAGAACCCACACAGTGGGAGTTGCATACCCTTGGTCCGACTGTATACCAGTCACAAGTGGCATCCCCCAGGGCTCAGTCCTAGGACCCTTCATGTTCTGTAAATAATTTTCTGACATACAGGCAAGCACAGGAGGGCTTTGGCTGAAAAGGTTTGCAGACGACTGAAAACTAGGGGACATAATTGTTTCACCAGCTGTTACAGACACCTTCCGGAAAGGTCGCACTGAGACGGATAGCTGGTGTCAATATCATGGCCTCAAGCTGAATGCCAAAAAGTGCCTAGTCATCCCCTTTGGATATAACCAATTACCCATGGACTACCACATAGGTGGTAGTCCCCTTCATACAGAAAAGGTAATAAAGGATCTGGGAACCCCAGTAGATAGAAATCTCTCTTTCGATACCCATAATGACAAGGTGGTTAGAATATCCTTCTACGTGGCCCCCCTAATCTCTAATGGGTTCACATCCAGAACAAAGGAGGCCATTGTGCCTCTCTACTCATGACTTATTAGACCCATTAAAGGATACAACACCCCATTTGGGATGTACCTTACAAGACAACTGCAAAAGCTTGGATGAACACAACAGTACCACACCAAGAGGATTACTGACCTCAAATAGATGACCTATGCAGCCCAACCTAAGAAACTCCAGCTGTACTCAGTTGCATACTGCATACTCACAGGTGATCTATGCTTGACATACAAGGCCCATGTCCAACCCAGTATTGCTGGATATGCTTCACCTAAACAGAGGCCCCTGAGAGCCACATGCTCTAGGGATATACACCTAACCACAACGATGACTAGGATGTGCTGGACGGATAAATTCCTGACCCTGAGACTCCCCATGCTTTGGAATATAATTCCAATGTACATCAGGCAAGGCCCCTCACTAGCACTCTTCAAAGGAAACCTTGACGGGTAGATGGGAGACAGACATGTACCCCGGGGATCACTGCAGTGGCTCTGCTGGACAGAGGCACAGGGAACTAATGGTTCTGCCATTCAGAGGCACAGAGAACTAACCTATGGAGATGGCAAAAGCCAACGCACTCTAGATAGGCTTATAAATACCCTTGGTAAGACAGCCTAGTACCTACCTTTGCACTTATTACAAGTCTTATGTGCATGGATAGTTAACTAGCTCTTCCATTTTACTTTGCTATCATGCTGATAAACTGTCGGGTGACTACAAGTCATATGTATCCTGTTATTGTGTATTGCAAATGCCAATAGACATAACTAATGTTTGCCTAACATAACACTAATGCTATGTAACTTGTAATACATATCTGCCTACAATACTGTACATTACACAGTTATTGGCACAATATACCACAATGCAAATCATAATTGCACAGTTGGCCAACCTTCGACATGTTATTCTCAGTAATACACCCATACATATGCCTACTTTTACAGTATATCAACATATACTATCCCCTGTTATAGCACATACTTGTTGGACCAGCCCTGCCACTGACAGCGGCTGGTGAGGAATATTTGTGTTCAAAGCCCTTATATAGCATCCCTTGTGGTGTATGTGGTATTTGCCTTGTGACCTACAGCAGTACACACATAAATACTACAAGCATTACTATGCTCAACAATGCATCACTACAAGATAACTGTTTCCACTATATGGATTGCGTGCACTTTAAATATTACAGAAGGGGTACTACATACACAGACATACTGAGTGTTCTACATACCGTATTAGTAACCTGAGGTGTCATTGACTGTTAATTCAATCCATTTCAGTTTGTGTTTCAATCTTCTTTGTACCATTCTGCTGGTATATACGGATGGTTTGAAAGTGTGATAAGCCATCCTTTTCTAGTTAAATATTGGTAACATGTGCTATCCTGACCACCAATTGGTGTTCCAAAGTAGTTAATTAGATGCACATCAGCTGTGCAGCTACTCCATTAGCCAATACCATGGCAACAGTGGTGTATAATTGAGTACTCCACTTTGGCGTTGTCCGTTTGCCTTACTTTCGAGGAAGATGGCCTGGATGTGTTGTTTGTGATGTATTTCAATAGCTATATTGAGACAGACAGAGATATATTAGCTTCATGACTCCTGGGAATTGTGTGTAATGGCTAGATGATGTTGTTCTACATGTGAATACAGCTGTTATATTTCAGAACATTGCTACTTATGCAGGGTTTGTTTGTACCTGATACGTCTGCAGATGCTTCAGTCTGGCAAGGATGTTTGGGCAGCTCAAGGCTGTATGGCTATGCATGAACTGTTATGTGGTTTACAATGTGCTCACCAGACATCCTTGATTTGGTGCATGTGTATCATACTGTGCTGTTAATCAGTAATTGGTAACACTTCCCGGTGTACACACAACCCATTGAAACGGGATTAGTGCAAACAAACCCTGTAACATCAGCAGCTGTTCCACTGTATAACAGCAACTATTTCACATAGGGCCATGTTAGCGTGTCTCTGACAAGGTATGTTAAGACGTCTGCAGATGTTGTACAGTGAATGAATGATTTGTGATGTTATTACAGTTTGTATTGTAATTTGTTTGGGTGTGCGGGTCATGTTGGTGGGTGTACATAGCAGATGCAAGGGTGGTAGGAACTGCTTTTATACATAATCAATATATGTGTGAGGGTTCTTTCCCTATTTGAACACCTATCCTTTCGTGGACTAATACTATGGTAATTGCAGGTTAATTCATTAAGGCACTGTTAAGTGGTTCCTGTATAGCATGCAGGTGATGTTAGTCCTTGAATCCTTTCAGCAATACATTGGAATGTAATAAAGTGTTGCTACATGTAAGCTGTGTATTTCTGTCATAGGTATTTTTAGTCATTGGAGTTGTGTTGGTGACTGACCCTCTTTGGCTAGGGTTGCCACCTTTTCATATGGCCATAGTGGGACACTTTTGGGACACAGATCAGATTTTACAGGCCGACACAAACCCACGGTCAGTACAAGGGATAGAACTTTACTTTCTTGCCTAAATATAAGCTTATTCTTGTAGCAGTTTAGTTGCTTATCCTGTTTCTTGTAAAATGTAGGTATTTTAGATACAGAATGAACTATTGTATGCAACTGTTACATTACATATGGGACATAATTATGTCCTATAATCACAGGACATTTGCCACATTTAATATATTTGGTCAGGACACAACCGCCCAAAGAGGGACTGTCCCTCGCAAAGTGGGACATGTGGTAACCCTATCACTGGCTCATGTCCATAGCACATATTTGTAATAGTGCATAGGCATATACTCTCCATATCCTTTGTTCATAAAGGTTGGTTATGGCGGAATGTGTGATTGCTATGGTCCATGTTATACTCATATATGAACACTTCAACCACTATATACGGGATACCTATGGAATCCTGAAACCACACAATTCCGATGCCCACAGTACCGGGCCCAGACTCCCATACCCCACATTACTGACAGCGACAGTAACTCGCGAAAGTAACACGAACATGGAGCACACGCATGCACACACAGACACACTGCTACCCACCACATCCAAACAAACCATTCAACACTACATATCAGCAGGTGGGCAAGCCCCCCTACACCGCCCATGTGGGTGTCTGCACCCCCCACACCCCCCTACTTTAATATTCTACCTCCTAGATCGCACAAACAGATGCACAAAGTAAACCTACACCCACACATTACAGTCCCCCAGGAACACGCACCACAGTCAGAACACACACTTACACACACTACAGCCCTCAGAAACACACTTACACACAGTAACCTACCTGAACCGCAACACCAGAAGCACTGACTAACTGTCTCTTAACATTGTGATTTTAAACCTCTCGCTTCAGGTGTTTTGGTACTGTGTTCTTTCGGACTTTAAGCCTCATGATTATGCGCGTCGGTATGTCAAGCAGTCGGTATGTGGTAGTTATCCCATTTATATGTACCTCCATGGTTATGTAGATGTTGTTAACCTATCTATATATCTACATATCTATGTATATCCCCATATATCGACATCTCTCTCTCTCTCTCTCTCTCTCTCTATATATATATATAAATAAATATGTTGATGTATATATATATATATATATATATATATATATATATATATATATATATATATATATATATATATATATATATATATATATATATATATATATATATATATATCTAGCATACACCTCTCATTGGGTACATGCCGGTTTGTCCTATTTCCAAACATTCCTAACTTTTGTGTTTTATCCTGTCAGTATACACAACTGCCATTGGTACATCTCAGGTAGCTTGGTAGCTTAGTGGTATGTTATTGTGAAGATTGTGTACATGGTTGTGTGTGCTAATCCTGGCAGTGGTAATTTTACCTCTCAGAGCATGCACTGGTAGTGCAAGTATGATTAACGCACATTTCAGCAGTTGTGTGTTCCACATGTTTATTATTCTGTGGAATACTACCTATATATGCAAGCTGTGGTTAAGGTATACTATGTAACATGTAAATCAGCTGAGAAGATTCCTGTCACAGATACTCCCCATTATTTGGAAATACAGGTAGCTTAGTAGTATGTTATTGTGAAGATTGTGTACATGGTTGCGTGTGCTAATCCTGGCAGTGGTAATTTTACCTCTCGGAGTATGCACTGGTAGTGCATGTATGATTAACGCACACTTCAGCGGTTGTGTGTTCCACATGTTTATTATTCTGTGGAATACTACCTATATATATATATGCAAGCTCTGGTTAAGGTATACTATGTAACATGTAAATCAGCTGAGAAGATTCCTGTCAGGGATACTCCCCATTATTTGGAACTACATCCCTGATTACATTATACAAAACCCCTCACTAACACTCCAGGGAATCCTTGCAGAGTAGGTGGGGAACCATGGATACACCCCAGGGATCCCGCAATTGGCTCTGCTCCATGGAGGGACAGCTAGTTAATCAATAGGGTGGCGACAGCAGACACTTTTTGGCTATGCTTATGAGTGGCCTCGGCCAGTTAGGCATGTACCTACCTATGTATCTATGAACCTATACATACAGTATGGACACATGCTGATAGCTTAATTTGCTGTTCAGGTATTGACTTACCTTGTGCCAATGGCAGTTGTGTTTACAATAGTTGAGGGCTACCTTTGTAGGATGCACCCAGTAGACCACCTATACATGACAATTTACAGGTGGTTGTGTGTGTGTGTGTGTGTGTGTGTGTGTGTGTGTGTGTGTGTGTGTGTGTGTGTGTGTGTGTGTGTGTGTGTGTGTGTGTGTGTGTGTGTGTGTGTGTGTGTGCCATCCATGTTTGCTGTTTGTGCAGGTGGAGAAAGGTGTCAGTCCCTAGGTGCCTACACTGTCAGTGTGTGTGCTATATGTTCCCTCTTTGCCAAGGCATGGGCATACTGGGCATGCCTCCGTCTGCCTACTGGGGCTGGCACAGGGTGTTTGTGGTCTGAGTCCCTCTGTGCCTGTGGGGCCCTTGGCAATGGTGGTGGGCTGTGAGGGCCTTCACCATTCTGTCCCGGCTGCAGCTGTTTCTGCAGGATCATATTTTGTAGCATGGCACATACTATGAAGATGAGGGAACACGTGCCTGGAGAGTACTGCAAGATTCCACCAGATATGTCCATGCAATGGAACCGTGATTTCACCATCCTAAACACATGCTCTATGATGATTCTGGTTCCTGCGTGTGCCTCATTATGGCGTTCTTGCATGGCTGTGTACATTTCTGATGGGAGTCATGATCCACAGTTCCAGTGCATAGCCAGCCTCCCCCACCATGTGGCCATATGGGTTGTCCCCCCTGGCAAATACCTGATACATATGTGAGGCATGCCAGATGTGGGAGTCGTGATTGCTTCCAGGGCTGCCAGCACACACATCCATGATAATGCCCTGGGCATTGCACATGACCTGGCAGTTGATGGAGGGGTATCCCTTGTGGTTTATGTAGTGCCTACCCTGCTCACCGAGTGGTATCTTGATGCGTATGTGCATGCAGTCTATTGCACCCAGTACCTCTGGGTAGTCTGCCACATGGTGGAAGAGACGAATATTGCTGGCCAACTCCTCCTGCATTCGGGGGAAGTATATGTGCTCATTGGCATGTGGTAACATGGCATCCAGGAACTGGTGGAGTACCCTGGATGCTGATGCCTGTGAGATTCCCCATGATATCCCCAGTTGGCCTTTGGAAGGTACCTGTGGCTAGTATTCTCAAGCTTACACACACCTTTGTGTCCACTGGGATGGGTTCCCTTCTGTTACTTCTGGCTCTAAGGCATGGCCGGCACAGCTCAAAAAGTTGCTGTATGGTGTCCCTGTCCACTATGTAACACTCTACTATCTCCAGATCATGTATCCCCTGGTAGGTTACCCTGGGTCTGAACACTCTTCTCCTCCTCCGGTGCCTGAGATGGTTGTCAGCATCATCCTCCACACTACAATCAGTCTCCAACACATGCTGGTGAATCAAAGCTATGGCAGCCCCTAACATGTACATATTAAAAGTTCCCCATCTGTATACACCAATGGTGCAGAGTGTCTGGGAATACACAAGTGTGTGTGTGTGTGTGTGTGTGTGTGTGTGTGTGTGTGTGTGTGTGTGGGGCTTTAACACCTTATACTATTGTGCAATGGATAATGCTGGTGTAATTGGGTGTGTATGTGCAATTCCAGCTGTGGGGTATCTTAATTATTGATTTTACAGCAGGTAATGCTATTGTGGGGCCTTTGCGGTTGACATATGTTTGGCTGCCATGATTCATCTATTGCCCTTTACTTCACTTTTCAACCCGATTCCCCTCCCATTGTCGGGCATGCATCCAATTGCCTGCTTTCTTGTTTTGTACTTTCACAACCCTGGATTGTCTTGGAAAATGTGTTATGTAGCTGATTTACTGCAAGGTTGCTTTGTTCTGCTGTGACAGTTCTCTTTTCTTTGCTGTACAGCACCTCCCCTTTCCTGTTCTGCAGGTAGCTGCTAGCAGCCTTGTTAGCTGTTATCAATGGCCCACTGTGAGTTCCTAGGTGTTAATTATTCATTTGTACTCCAATTACCATGCTGCAGCATTTACTTATTGTCTTCCCATATCCTTCCTGTTTCAGCTGTGGTGCATGCCGCACACAGCCATTTACTGGGTTTCAAGCACGTTTTCATCCACGTTCACATGCACTTTTGGTTACCTTGTGTGCTGTCAGCTAAGCAAAGCTACGGCTACTTCCACACCCCTATCCTGTGGCTTTGCTTAGCAACAGACAACCTGGATTAGCAATGCTCCAATGTGCTTACAGCTACGGTGGCACACCCCTCTCTTGATGTCATGTTTACCTCCAGGCCACTCCTCAGTGTTGTACTGCTATGCCGTGTGGTACATCCTTACGCCGGCGGGGAGTTTGCAATTCAGTATTACTTGACTCATTTGCATGGCATTGACTACTAATTCCTAGTTACCGCAGCAGAACACTGTCACAGACCCTTAGCAACCCTTGCACCATTGTTGTGGTGTAGTATGCGTGCCATTGACTATTATGGGAAATTCATGAATTGTGTTACATTTCAGTTTTATAACATCTAAATATATTTTCCTTGTGATCCCGTTTGCGCACCAATGCACTGTGGTTTTACTTTGCGTTAGTGTGGCCATGACATTAAATGTTATTTTTTATGTATTGTGCATGCTTTATTATGCCATTGGCTATATATTTAGCCATTGGCATATATTAACATTATAATACGTAAGTTTGGTCCGCTTTCATGGCTACGATTTTATGTTTGAAAAAATGTAAACCTTTTTTTGGTTTACATTTCTTCATGCTTACTCTACGCCTGCATCACTTCATGAATCGCTATATACCTTCATTTGCATGCTACACTGCCACGCATGTGGTAATTAGCATACATGTGCCGGGAGCTGCACAGCTCTGGTGTATGCTAGTAGTGCACGTGGAAACAGCTTGTACCTGAATCACTCGGTGGTCATATTTGGCGCTAGATCGCCGATGCTACTTCGGCACCTGGTGCAAGCTTCATGAATCCCGGGGTGTGACATTCATATTCCATTATGAGTTTATTATAGTACATTTCTGTCAGATTTCAGAATATAACATTCGTACTCAGTTGTACATTTCTAACAGCAACAATAGACAGTTTAAGTTACACTTCACATTATCCAGTCATTAGTTTTAAGGGTAAAGTGACTAAAGTATTTGTAACAGACTTATTAAGATAAGTTATCTAAAGAATAAGTAGTAGTAATTATGTAATATACTCAAGACATAACAAGTTAGACGTAATTTGTTAATTAATTTAAAAAATACAGAGTACATTACCAAATTCATTAGACAGAAAGTTAAAAAGACACTGACAAGGTAAACAAAAGTATAGATCTGAAATACAGAAAGCATAGGTTTTAGTAAAAGCACTTCTACTATTACATCGCATAGATACTTACAGGATATTTAAGACACAAACTTAAAAAGCAGACCACTATTGCAACACATATATATTAAAAAGGTAAACGGACAGGATAACTAGTAACAAGTGTAGCTGAAGATTTACAAGCAAAAGTTAATGCATTATATGGTATTTATGCTTTAATATACATATATTATAGATTAAAAAAAACAGTTTACCAGTTATAACAGGTTAAAAAAATGCTCATTTATAATTAAATCATAAAGTTAAAAACACTTCAATCCAAGCAGTCCAAAAATGCTCAAATCACACCTAATTGTCAAAATTAAAATTGCACGGTTATTTACCATAGGTTCATAGGTGTGTACTAGGCTAATGGCCCTGCAATCTTTACAAGCCTAGCCCATAGGATTACCCTGGCATCATGCCACCCAACTTTAGTTTCCAGTGCCTCTGTTGAGTAGAGCCACTGGAGTTATCCCTGGGGTGAATTTCTATAGCATGGGCAGTCTTTGGGTTATGAACCTGCCCCTCCAGCACATTCTGTTGATTGTGGTAATGAGGCTGAGGTCTCTGAAGCACATGGTGCAGAGGGATTGGGATTTCTTTAGATGTAGCATTTCTAACAGAGCTGTGTCAGACATGGCTTTGTAAGTCAAGCAGAGACTGCCTCTAAGTAGTTGATATGAGACAGAGAATAGTTGTAGTTTTTTGAGTCTGTCCATATAGGACAAGTGTTTAAGGCCTAGGATCCTCTTTGTGAGGTACTTTGCTGCCTCTCCAGTTGTTGCAGGTGTCTAGTGAGGTACATGCCAAATGGGGCATTGTACTAAATGATTGGCTTAATGAGGGAAGAGTAGAGGGAGACAATGACCTCATTCTTCCTGGATGTAAAACCCTAAGTAATGAGATGTGACACACAGAAGGACTTTCTGACCACAGTGACAGTGTGGTGGTCAAAAGAGAGGTTGCTGACAACCTGTGTTCCCAGATCTTTTATAACACCTTCTGTGTTCAGTGGACTATCATTGATGTGGTAATTCATGGGAACTGGCTTTTTCCCAAAGGGGATGACGACACATTTTTTGGCGTTGAGCTTAATGCCATGGTTCTGACACCAGTCGTTGGTCTCAGTGAGGCTATTCTGTATGATGCTAACATCACTTGGGGAGTTAATAATGGCTCACAACTTGCAATTATCTGCAAACATTGTCATCCAGAGTCCCTTCATGTTGGCCTGGACTTCTGAGAAGTAGATACCAAACAGGAGAGGACCCAGGACCGATCCCTGTGGGACTCCACTAGTGACTGGTCGACAGTCTGATTTAGAGTCAGCTACTTTCACACTGTGGGTTCTATATGAGGGCCAGTTTGCAACCTACCTAGTGATATAAGGGTTGATGCTTAGCTTAGTGAGTTTTACTATGATTCCTGAGTGGGGAATGGTATCAAAGGCCTTGGTCAGATCAAGGTAGGCTGTATGAATGATCTTGCCTTCATCCACAGCTCTGGTGACTGACTTAAAGAAGTTGACCAAGTTCAGCGGGCATGATCTACCATTCAAAAAAAAATAAACTGTGTGGGATCCAGAGTTTAGAGATTCCCTAGATAAAGGAAAATTATTTTATAAATGTTCTACTGATTACTATAGTACCCTTCACAGACCATATTAATAAATGTATAAAGTAATTACAAAAGTAAATACCAATTCAGTAATTTTAGACACAATTGTTATAGAATAAATCCTACATAAATACAGTTAATAAAACAGACCTTGCATAGGCCTAGAAATGTAAGGTTAGGCATGTCTCTTCATTTTACATTTCATATTTTAAAGTAGCTATAGAAAGAGATACCTGTGTGTGTTCAGGTATCTTCAGGAGGAATTGAAAGATCAGGTATCATTTGGGTGTATTTTTAGGCAAAAATGCAGTATTCTCTTTGTATAAGTCTAGAAAAGCTACTATCTAAACTAAAGCCATGCTCTAATGCCCCTGACAACATACCTTCCTCCTTCCTCAAATGCGCAGCCGAAGGTATTGCCCTCCCAATTAGCATTCTGATTAACAGATCCTTGAAAGAGTCAAACGTTCCCAAATTTTGGTGCTCTGCCTACATTCTACCTCTTCACAAAGGAGGCAAAATGACCACTATTTCTAACTTCCGTCCCATTGCCATTCTCTCCCCAATATCTAAAATTCCAGAAAAATGTGTCCACCACCAACTATTGCCCTACTTAACTCAGAATCATCTACTAACTCCCACCCAGCACGGCTTCCATCATGGTCACAGGACCATAACTGCCTTACTATCCTTCCTAGAAACAATCAAGCCCGAGATGCCGGACTTCTTGTATCCACAGTACTTCTAGATCTATCGAAAGCCTTCGACACGATTTCCCATACACACCTTCTCTCTCATCTCGTGAACCTTAATCTCTGCCCTAATGTTCTATCCTGGTTCTCCAGTTACCTATCTGACAGATCTCAAGCTGTCAGATGGAAGAACTCTACCTCTTCCTTCTTACCTACACCTACCGGCGTTCCTCAGGGGTCCATCCTCGGACCCATGCTTTTCAACATCTTTATAAATAACCTTCACTCTGCCTTCCCCATCACTACAGTCATCCAATATGCCGACGACTCTACCCTAGTTTGTACCGCCTCTAACATTCCCGAACTACTGACCAAAACACGAATAGCTTTCTCCACTACAGAGAACTGGATGCACCAAAACCATCTCTCCCTCAACTCCAATAAATCTAAAATACTCATTTTCCTCCCCAAAAAAGTGTCCTCCTGTGACAAAAACACTTTCAAGGTCCTAAGCCAAACCAACACTGCTATTGAAGTGGTCCCTTCTGCAAAACTCCTAGGCATCACCATAGATGAACACCTTAAATTCAATCTCCACATACACCAAAACATAAAGAAAACCCACCAAAAGTTAGGTATGCTCTACAGGAATAATCAATTTCTTTCAAACTCCTGTAGGCTGACCCTAGCAATAACCTACCTCCTACCCTCTCTACTATATGGAGCCCCCCTTCTAACTAATCTGTCTGCTTCCAACTCCTCAAAACTTGAAGTTTGCTATAACAAGATCTCTAAATTTGCCACTAAATCTAAAACCTCTACACACCACTGCCTTACCCTACAATCTCTAAACTGGTTAGAATTCCCTAACCATCTAGACTATCTCCAACTAACCACCCACTCACAAATTAATATTCTACCCTGACAGATGCCCAGCCTTAAACAACATCCTTTCCCCATACATCCCAAACAGATCTCTCTGATCTGAACACCAAAACCTAATCTCCATCCACAAACCTAAATGTCCTGCTGGACAGCTTCTACTCTCCTTCTCCCTAGGTAAAAAATGGAACTCCCTCCCACCATCTCTTAGGACTATACCTAACATTGAATCCTTCAAGACCCAACTTTACTTATACCTATCATCCAAATGGAAATGTCCTTGCTTTCACCCTATATAAACTCTAGGGATTTCCCTCTCTAAGCTCTCTATACTCCTGTTGACTTACACTTGATTCTAAATATATAAATACTGTAAATTCTGTATTGCCATTGAAAAACAACAAAAAAAAAAATGTTTTTTCTTTTGCCATGTTAAGCTGTCTGCAATGTATATTATGCATGTGATTTTCCCTGTCTGTAAAAATGTGTCTCTTGTATTTTACCTTTTACATTGTGTAACCTATTGTATTGACAACTGCTTGTGGAGCTTTTCTCCCTTGGCATCCACTGAAAATGGGCACTTCTTGGCCCAGTGGACTTCCCCGGTAATCAAACTGAAAATAAAATAAAATAAATAAAAATGCAGCCATATTAAAGTAGGCCTTCACAGTTTGCATGCAGTTTCATTGAATGCACTTTCAATCAGTGAAAATAACCTTCAGTCAAGAATACTGATAAGAACAGAATATGCAGTACATTGAGAACAAACTGATCATCCTGTTTGGATGGTAAATGGCTTGGGAACCAAGGTTAAAGAGGCATGTAGATTATTAGGAAATACTTTAGACACAGTTATTTAGTTATTTCTTTTGAAGTGATATGCAGAAAATAATTGCAGTGCAGTTCTCAGAAGTTTTATACAGGCACTCGAGAGAGGGTGCAGAAGCCAGGTCAAATATCCAGCATTCCAGAATAATAATGATATTCAGATAAAAACAAAATGAAACCCCAAAGGATACAGCTCAGAGCTAACGAACGAATGTCCAAACAGAGAAAGCTGAGCCAAACCACCATGGCTGTTGCAAAACACAACTTAGCATTTATTTTCTGTAAATACTCCTAGCATTTATTTTCTGTAAATAACTCCTAGCATTTAGTTTCTGTAAATAACTCCTAGCATTTATTTTCTGTAAATAACTCCTAGCATTTATTTTCTGTAAATATGCATAGCATTTATTTTCTGTAAATACTCCAAGCATTTATTTTCTAGAATACTCCTAGCATTTATTTTCTGTAAATACTCCTAACATTTATTTTCTGTAAATACTCCTAGCATTTATAATAACAATATTGTTCAGTAGGATCAGAATATGGGTGGAGAAGCTACGAGCATAATTATCAGAATATGAGTGCAGAAACTATAGGCATAATTATTAGAACTCACACTCTAAACTGCAGAAACAAAGTAACAGTCCAAAAGACACATCAGCCAATGAGCCAAACAAGAGCCAGACTCCAAAAACTGGCACTTTCATCCGCTTTAATGAAACTTCTGAAGAAGTCTATGTTTCATTAAAGTGGATAAAAGTGCTAATTTTTGGAGTCTGGCTCTTCTTTGGCTCACTGGCTGAAATGTCTTTTGGACTGTATAATTCTTAGCACTGTTACATGATTTCTCACTTCTTCTTCTTCTTTCGGCTTTTCCTGGTTAGGGGTCATCACAGCAGATCACCTGTCCACTCATGATTGGCAGTGGAGCTTTACGGTGTCGAGTTGCCAGCCCAGCGCCCAACCTTCCACAGAAGGCACACACATGCACACAATCACACCTAGGGCAAATTTAGAGTGTCCAATCCACCTGCAGCATGTCTTTGGGATGTGGGAGGAAACCGGACCACCCGGAGGAAACCGTGCGACCATAGGGAGAACATGCAGACTCTGCATGGAAGGCACCCCAGCCGAGGATTGAACCAGAGAACCTCTTGCTGTGAGGTGACAACGACCTCCATTTTTCACTACAGAATTTAATTTACAGACAGTATAATGAGAGCAGAAACTAGAATATTAAGATCTGATTTATATATTGTTGATATCTACCTTCACTGTATATGATAAAGCTTTCTTAACCAAACTACAGTGTGTGCAGACTTTATTCAGAAAGGTACAAGAAGATTTTTCCATAAAGAAGAGACTGCCACCTGTTCAGCACAAGTTTGGGTAATTAACAGGTAAAAAGAATCTCATTCCAGTCTCATTCCATTTTCTTCCAGTTATTTCTAGTTCATTCCAGTATTCTACTGTCATATCAGTTTTTACACCAACAGTGTCAAATGAAGAGTGGACAAGTGAGGCTGGATAAGAGCTCCCTTGTCTTGTATGAGAAGGTTCACCTGGTGAGGCAACTTTTGGTGAGTCCCCTTGGCTAAGTAAAAAAGAAGTGGGAACCAATGCTATCTGGGCCAAAAGGGAGGCACCAGCAAGAATTTGGGGGAGTCTTGCTTTATCTTATGCAGGATACTTGGCATCAGAGGAAGGGGAATGAGGGCAAAGAGAAACATCCCCTTCCATGGAAAAGAAAGGGCATCCATGTTCCAAGTCAAAGGATGTGGGACTCTGGAACAGAAGAGAGGAAGTTGTCTGTTCAGAAGGGAGGCAAAAAGATCTAGCTGAGGAATACTCCACTCATGGACAATGTCCAGGAACACATCTCTGTGAAGTAGCCATTCGTGAGCCTGTGTTCTGGACCTGTTCAATGGGTCTGCCATTATATTTTTCTCAGGAATGTAGACAGCCTGAAGAGTCACTTGATAATTGAGAGCTAGACTCCAGACTTGAAGAGTGAGCCTGCAATGAAGGTAGGACCATGTCCCTCTTGCTTGTTTATATACCACATCACTGTGGTATTGTTTGTGAAAACTTTGAGGGGTCCTGGAAGAAAGAGGGAATGAGAAGACAAAACAGCTAAATGCAGAGTTCATACCTTCTTGATGTTGATGTGATCTGATCTCTGATGGGGAGGCCAGAGACCATGGACCTTGAGAAAACTGAAGGAAGTTCCTCACCTCCTGTCTGCGGGATCTGAAAAGATACCTTGAGATGAGAATGGTTGAAAAGGAAGCTCTGTGTTGAGGGAAAGCTGATGAATCTACCAATGAAGATCAAACGTGAGACAGGGAAGAAAGGGAACTAGGAAATCCAGTGGATGAGAATACTGAAGCCACACTGACTTGATATGCCACTGAAGTTTTCTCATATGTTTCATAAACTATTTTCATTCGAATTAACAGATTCATCTCACAGCTATGTTTACGCAAGTTCTGGAAAATCTCACATATCATACTTTTGCACAAAGGTGACCCCTCAACTGACTTCTCTAACTACAGACCCATTGCCATTCTTCTTCCATTAGCCAAAATCCTTGAAAAATGCATACACAAACAATTCCTGGACTACCTACTAAGCAACAACCTCCTCTCAAACTCACAACACAGTTTTCGACCAAAACATAGCCACACAATAGCTTTAACTAGTTTTACCAATGTAATCAACCATGACATAAACAACAGCCAGATAGTCTCATCCATTTTCCTTGACATGTCAAAAACTTTCAACACAGTATTCCCCCAAAAACTAATTGAGCTAGCATCCCTAAATCTCTCCCATCCAGCCCTGGCCTAGTTCCACAGCTACTTAACTGAATGCCAATAAGCAGTTAATGGAAAAAATAAACACTGCTTTACCTTCTATCAGACTCACTAGGTGTCCCTCAAGGGTCCATCCTTAGTCCACTACTCTTCTATACATTGCCAATACACTATCGACTGACACTTGCAAAGCTTCCATTATACAATTTGCTGATGATTCCTCAGTTATATGTTCAGACCCATCTTTTCCTGAACTCCTAAAAATAACTCAAAAATCCTTTCTAGACATGGAAAAATACCTCTCTGATAAACAGCTAATACTCAACCCAAACAAAACAAAACTAGTGGTCTTCAATAAAAGCAAAATATAAGGAAATCAACTCCCCCATCTATATCTACTCCTCTAACAAAACAAACATATAACCTGTTCAGCACACAAAACTTCTTGGGGTAATAATTGATAATTCCCTAAAATTTGATAAACATTTGGCTTTAACCATTAAAAAGGTGCACATCAAACTTGGATCTCTCTACAGAACTAAACCATTCCTGACCAACACCACCAGACGTGCCATATAAAAAACGCATCTCCTCTTACCCTACTTTACGCCTCACCCATTTTTACTAACTTTAGAAAATCTGACTTAGCCAGACTACATGCCTGCTATAACAAAGTAGCTAGATTTGCCCTTAATCATCAAAATAGAACTCATCACTGCTCTGATTTATGGGAGCTAAACCGGATTGAACTTCCCAACCTACTCCACTTAAATTAACTAACTGTTGCCCACTCCATCATTCACCAATCAGACCACTGCCCAGCTCTCAAAGACCTAGTACAATTATGCACCAATAACAGAACTCTGAGATCCTCTGATAAATTGCTACTAAAAGTCTCAAAAGCCAACACCACCTTTGTGAATCACTATATTCAAACAAAATATCCAAAATCTGGAACTCCATCCCACAAAGTATCCTAAACACCACAAACACTCAAAACTTTAAAGCACTCCACAGAGACTACCTGAGCAACAGATGGTTATAGGTTCATAGGTTCATAGACTGGTACTAAGCTATTGGTCCTAGGGCCCATACAAGCATAGCCATAACAATTCCCTGGCTATTTCTTTCCACAGTATTTACTTCCCTGGACCCCTGTCTAACAGGGTGACTGATGTGCTCCCCTGGGAAAATTTCCTATCTCCCATCCAATCATCAAGGTTCCTTTTGAAGAGGGCCAAAGAGGCGCTCTGCTTGATATGCATGGCAGTTTATTCCAGAGTCTGGCGAGTCTCTGGGTCAGGAACCTATCCCTCCAGCATGTTTTGTTCATTGTGTTGACAAAGTTTAGATCCCTGGAGCATGTGTCTCTGAGGGATTGGGATTTCTTTAAGTGTAGCATGTCCAACAGCTCTGGGTTTGTCATGGCCTTGTATGTAAAGCAAAGATTGCCTCTGAGTAGACGATATGTGACAGAGTATAGGTTGAGTTTTTTTAGATGGTCAGCATAGGGCATCTGCTTTAGGCCTGTGATTCTTTCAGTGAGGTATTTCTGTGGCCTTTCCAGTTGCTGCAGATGTCTTGAGAGGTACATAGCAAATGGGTCATTGTATTCTATAATGGTTCTAATGAGGGATGAGTACAGTGGGACAATGACCTCCTTTTTTCTGGATGAAAAGCCCTTAGTGATGAGGTGTGCCACATAGAAGGAATTCCTGACTGTTGTGGCGGTGTGGTTATCGAAGGTGAGACCACTGTCCACCTGTGTCCCTAAGTCTCTTATCACACTTTCAGTGTTTAGTGTACTGCCACCTATGTGGTAATTCATGGTACCTGTTTTTTACCAAAGGGGATAACTATACATTTCTTGGCATTGAGCTTGAGCCCATGGCTCTGACACCAAGCATCTGTTTCTGTAAGGCCCTTTTGTAGAACATCCACATCATTTGGAGATTCAATAATTGCTCCCAGTTTGCAGTCATCTGCAAACTTTGTTAGCCAGAGTCCCTTAGTGTTGGCCTGTACTTCAGAGAAGTAGATGCCAAGCAAGAGCGGTCCCATGACTGAACCCTGAGGTACTCCACTTGTCACTTGCCTGGAGCTGGATTTGGAGTCGGCTACTTTTACAGTGTGGGTTCTGTAGTAAGCCAGTTGGCAACCTATGAAGTGACATAGGGATTAATGCTCAGCTTAGCAAGTTTATCTATGATTCCAGAGTGGGGGATGGTGACAAAGGCCTTGGCAATGTCCAGACAGGCTATGTTGACCACCTTACCCTTGTCCACGGCTCTGGAGACTGATTCAAAGAAATCAGTCAGGTTCAGGAGACAAGATCGGCCCTTCACAAACCCAAACTGCATGGGGTCCAGTGTTTGAAGGTTGCCAATGTCTTTGTTTATAAGTTTCATGATAATATGTTCCATGACATTGCAGATCAGGTTCATCAGACTGATGGGGCGGTAGTTCCTGGGATCCAAGGTGGATCCCCCCTTGCGGAGTGGGATAACTGTAGCTGTGAAGCACTCAGTGGGCATGAAGCCTGAGGTGAGGCTATAATTAAACATGACACTTAGGTGAGGTGTCAATTTATTTTGTAATTCATGTAGTACACAGCCTGGGATGTTGTCTGGTCTGTATTCTTAGCTTTGGAGAGTGCGTTTTTTACCTGTGTGGCCATTATTACCGGAAATTGTCAAACTTTCGATATTGAGATGGGCACTTTAGGGGGTGAGAGGGGGTGAAGTTTTCACTGAATCGATCTACCAGGATACTGCCAATATCCTTGGGATCAGTATATTTAATGCCATTCTGTTGTAGTTTAGAGCAGATCTGAGCATTGCCATTTAGATTCTTGACATAGCTATAGAATGCCTTGTGGTTGTCTTTGGAATCTTTGGCAATTTTATTTTCATAACTAGCTTTGGAGGATTTTATGAGGGATCTCAGCTTCTTACTGAGGCTGGTAAGGGAGTTTTTGCATTCTGGGATTTTCCTCTTTTCTGCAACAGTTTCTTCCTTTTGTTGTAAAGTTTGTTTATGGCAAGGGACCATCAGACTGGTTTCCTTTTCTTTGGAGGAGAGCATCTTGGTTCTATTGGGGATGGCATGATTCATGCATGAGTGGATGTGCTCATACAGTGTCTTAGTTTAGGATTCAGCAGTCAAACTTTCAGTTCCCATCTGCATGTGTGTCATGAAGTTTGTCACTTCTGACTTGAGTAGCATGAAGTTGGCTTTTGAGAAGTTTTTTACAGAGGTTTCCGTACTGGGGGGTGGGGGTGGGATGTGGATGTCAAGAGTGATTAGCTTATGGTCAGACCTGACCAATGAGGGGGTGACCGTAGGTGTGGAGCATCGATTTCCTATGTTGGTAATAACCAGGTCTAGGATATTGGAGTCCCTGGTGGGACTAAGTAGTAGTTGATCCAGGGCATTGGAATTTATGAGTTCCAAGAACCGTTGGGCAAATGTGTTGGTACATGAGTAGTTTTCCCAGTTAATGGCAGGGTAGTTGAAATCACCCAGTATTAGGGTGTTTGGTTGTATCTTAATATTTTCCAGTATGTTGAGAAAGGTGTAGTGAGAATCTTGGGGCATGGTGGGGGATCTGTAGCAAGCTACAATTTGTATTTCAGTCTTACCTAGTGGTAGTTGCACCTGGAGAATTTCAGATGCATTATGTTGGGCAACTAGCCTGGTGTTGTGAATGTCCTTGGTGAATATGGACACTCCTCCACCTTTAGTGTTTCGGTCCTGGTTTGGTGGCCAAAAAGTGTGGTAAGAGTTGTAGCCTGGTATTGCAGTGCTGCTCTCTGGAGCCTTGAACCAGGTCTCAGTTACTGCACAGACATCAATGTTCTCCATTTTTAGGAGTGCCTAGAGAGAGTGCATTTTGAGGTTTAGACTTCTAGCATTGAGTAGCATTGCCTTCTGATTTTGCATGCTTGTACCTGTTACAGTGGTGGTTTTGTCCTTTGAACTTTGCCTAAAAAGGCACTATAGGGGTGGCAAGATCCTTAGCCTGTAACCTGAATCCCAGGGGTGACAAGTGTAGACCATCTCTGGCAAAGCATCATGGACTGTCCATCATGTCATCCCAGGCAGACAGATACTGGATCCCCTTTGAATGACACCAGAAGCTTAACCAATTGCTGAAGTCAATTATTTTGTCCTTATTCTGTGGTATCATTCTGGGCAAAGGCAGGATGCTACTCAGGACTAGGGTCATACCTGCCTGGGCCACATGATCCGATAGCTCTTCCATGTCTCTTTTCATGTAGTCCAGGGTGGTAAGTCTCAAGTCATTTACTCCAACATGGACACTGACAGAGTCATATTTGTACTTTTTGTGGAGTTACTTCAGTGCGTACGTTATATGGTAGATCCTGGCATCCAACAGGCAGCTGAGTGTAATTTTCTCCTTGATTAGCCTGGTGAGTGAGACATCAGTATGCCTGACTATAGAGTCACCTAAGACTAAAGTGTTGAGTATGTTGTCTTGCCTTAAGGGCTGTTGTTGGGTACCACACTGGTGTTGTGAGTTATGTGACACTTTGGTTGTGATTGGTGTTTCTTTGCATTTCAGCTTTGCAGGTCCTTGTTTATTGGCAGGTTACTTTTAAGGGCCTCCACATATGTAGGTTTAGTTTTGCTATGTGTGTGTGTTGGTGGTGTGGGTTTCGAAGGGCTATGTCTTGCTTGAGGTGTAGTGTGGGTGTTAACCTTCTCCTTTTGAATGTCTAGCACAATCTTGGGTGGAGAAAGCTTTGCTTCCAGTTTGGCTATGTAAGTGCATCTCTTGCAGGTTGTAGTGTTGGGTGGCAGGAGGAGAGGGTTGTCTGTGTACATGAAGCAATTGCTGCATTGCCCCAGTATACCCAGATTCACTAGGTGGACGGAGAAATCACTGGGATCTGACCCTTGGACATTCCTGGTTTGGTGCTTTTTTTTCTAAAGTACAAGAGCTGTTTTCCCTTACCTTAGCAAGGTACTTTGCAATTATAGGCTGCTTAGTGCCTACAATTAATTTCTACTTATTAACAAGGAGATTTGAGTGTTTGTATCAGTTTAAGACTTCCTTGTGCTTTCCATCAGGTTTTAAAGCAAGTGCTAGTCACAGGGATGCTTAAAGGTAAGATGAAAAAAAAATGGTTTATCCTAAACACTGCAGTGTGCACTAGAGGAGTTAGATGTGAAAGTAGGTAACTTAAGTTTTACCTGTCTAAAAAGTTAAGTTTTAGTGGAGAGTCACTATTTTTAAAACAGCAAGCTAGATTGAAAGGGGGTGGTCACTTTTGTATTCTGGTACTATGGAATACAGTAGGATGGCAAATAAATTTAAATAGTTGAAGGGGAGTGATTTCACAAAATGATAATTTTGTGCTTACTCACACAAGCCAGTAAAAACAGAGAGGAAATGAGATATGTGGTCAAATTAACATAAGGGGAAGGCAACTAGAAAGACAGTGGTGTTTAAGAACACTACAGTAACCGGGTGGGAGGGTAGGGAAAAACATGTCTGCAGTACTCCCAAGAGACAGAGCTGTGGTCTATTTTCAAGTTTTAATATGCAGTTAAAAGCAGAATGCAAGTAAAACAAAAGGTAAATAAAACAAATCACAGTATTCAAAAGAGAAAAAGGCAGTAAAGTAATACAGCAAATAAAAAAGCAAACTAACCTTTCCGTCACAGCAAAGTGTAGCGAGTCTGGGTGAGCCTTTCTAGTAAAGATCCTGTACTTCCCCTGGACGACTACATATCTCATATCTCTCCAGCCCTCTGGCATGGCTCTGATTAGCTTTCACCTACAAATTTTAAACCTGTTAAGGCTTTTTTCTCCTAACATGATCTCAGTATTTTTTCTTCCTCTTTTGTCCTATTTTTTCCTGTCTTTCTTTATGTTTACCAATAGGATCCTATGAAATAAGAATTTCTGATTCTCAAGATGTTGCATAAAGTTCTACTGTGCACATGACTAAATATGATATATACAACTAACCAAAAAGGATTGACTCTATACATATGCAAAATACTCTTTATTTTTTATTATATTATATCTTCACTGCATTGACAATGCGTGGTACCACATCTTACTGTATTTATTTTTCTTGTTTAAACTGTCATTTAACTAATTACTCTGTTAGTACAAAAATGGTCTCTGTTTTTTGTATTATTGTTTCTTCTGCTTGTAATGTGGAGCATTTCTCCCCAGGTCTCTGCTGAAAATGGGCCACTGACTCAGTTGGGCATTCCTCGTAAACAAATGTAAAATAAATAAATAAATATGGGGCCTGGCTAGAGGGAGCATAGGAATGATGGAAGGCATAAACCTGAGAACCCTGAGAAAATCTGTGGTTGTGACTGAAGCCAGAGGAAGAAGGTATTGGAAAAAGGCAATCAGAGAGACAGCCTTGGGTGGAGACAGGTATGCCAGCATGGGTATGGTCTGGATCCTACAACTGAGAAAAATGGGATCCTGAGACTGAACCAGGAATGATTTTTAAAGGATGTGGTGACCCCAAGGCTTTGTAACAGGCAAACAGTAAACTGGAGGTCCTGAAGCAGAATCTCAGTGGACAAAGCCTGAATGAGCAGATCATCTCCAAAAAGATCTGAACATTTCTCATGCTGCAAAATGTAATGACAGGAGTAAGGCATTTGGTGAACATCCATGAGGAAGGACAGAGTCCAAAGGGCAAAGCAAAGAACTGAAAATGCAAGGAAGAAACAGAGAAATGCAAAAACTTCCTAAAAAGGGGGTGGATGTGGATGTGGAGGTAGGCTGCCTTTAGGCCCAGAGATACTAGGAAAGCCTGGAGAAAAAGAAGAGGGAACAAGGTTGGAACGGACAACATCCAAGAGAAGGGGTACCCTAGAAAGGTGTTGATCTGATAAATATCCAGAATAGGTCTCCAGGTGTCTTCCTTCCTGGGAACCAGGAACATCCTGGAAATAAAAACCCTTCCCTTACTGGGTAGGGGGCACAACACGAATGGTGCCCTAGGCAAGAAGAGCCTGCAGCCTGATAAGAAATGAATCTGTTCCTGAGGAGGAAGTAGAATGCCCAGAAAGGGGGAAAGGGATTTCCACACCATGAAATACCGCTGGTGGATTATGGACAAAATCCAAGAGTCTTGAGTGATCCTTAACCTATTGGAAAGGGACTGGGAAAAACTAAGAGACAAGGAAACCTGGCTGAGGAAAAGGGGAAGCGAATTGTCAGATGAAACCTGGTTTGTTCTGAAAAAGAGGCTTCTGAAAAGTAGGAGTCTGAGTAAACTTAACTGGAGGTACGTGCCCAGAACCCTTTTTAGCTTTGGGAGGAGAGTGAGACTGCCTGCGAACAAAAGCAGATTTGGAGGGATAATTCCTCTGAAACTTAGGGATAGGAAAAATAAAAATATGTTTCAATTCCTGCAAGACCATGCCCTTGTCCAGAGGGACTTAAAATGTCTAGTAGCAGCAAAACTAAATTTGTTATCAAGAGGAGCATCCAAAAATTTGGCTTTAATGTCATCAGGTAAAGGCTGAAGATGAAGCCAAGCGTAACACTTCAGAACAGAACCAAATGCAGCAGCCCTTGAAGAAGCATCAGCTGCATCATAACTATACTTAATAGAGTGTCACTCCTCTTGAGAGGTAAAATCCAACAAGGAAAGGGCCTAAACATTCCCTTCAGCATCAGGAAGGTCAGAAATTACCTGAGAAGCTTGTAAAAGAAGTGCTAAAACATACCTAGTCATTTGAGTCTGGTAACTGATAGCCCTAAAAGCCAGCATGGCAGCAGTATAAACCTTTGTGCCTAGATGTTACACAGCTCTACTGTCTTTGTCTGAAGGAAGTAGTTTAGTAGAAGTAAAAAGATTAGAAGGTTTGTCAAAAGAGGCAGATACTACAGAAGAATCAACTGAAGAACATTTATACAAAAAGTTACAATCATCAGGTACCTCATAAAATTTGTCAGGTATCTTGGGGGCTGGAGGCTAAGAATAACGGACAGCAGATGCTGCTGAAAGGTATCTAAGAGGACAGCCAGACCTGGAAGAATAGCAGAGGGTTTGTGAGACTCCATCTGGAGGAGTTCATAATACCTCTTCTGAATATCAGAAACCTGAGAATGATCCCACTTGAAATATTTCATCATAAGAGAAACTGTGTCCCCAAAAGTTCTTCTAAAGGAGAATCTGGACTAACAGAATCTTATTTCTCAGACCCATAGTCCAAAGGAGAAGGGATATGAGAAGGTGTATGCCAAAGACTCTTTCCCAGAACCCAGATCCTCATCAGAGGATTCTTGCTCCCTAGGCCTCTTAAGAGGTGAAAATGACCAGCGTGGAGCATGCACAGAGACTCCTTGAGGAGGCCTCAAACTATTAACGCATTAAATAATCTCTGAATGACATCCTGACATTCATGTTGGGGCTCTTTAACAGAGGGGAAATATGGTTGTTTTTTTTTTTTCTTTTGAGAGATGTCTGCATGAAAAACCTGAGGTGTGTCAGACTCTTGCCAACATTCTACCGACGTAGTTGGAATCGCCTCCTAAACTAGAATCTGTGGAATCCCCCTCAAACTTTCAGAAATAATTAGCGAAGGTTCTCCCTGAACATCTGCAGTAGATGTTTGCAAAACCTCCAAGGATGTGTGAGAAGTCAAATCCTTGTTGGCCTCAGGCAGGGTCGTGGCAGAGGAATCCGAAGCAACAACCAGATGATTCTCTTGGCTTTCACCAGCCACATCTATGAAGTCTGGACAATAGCTGAATCAGACCTGAGTTTTTTGGCCTTTTTCTTGGCAGGCAGCTGATCCTTGCGACAGAAGGACTCCACCATAGCACCTTGTGCCAACAACTTTAAACATAGTTTTTTCCTAGGTAAATAGATTGTTTTTGAGGTAAATAGACAAGGAGGATAGATAACTACCTAGGGACTTAAAGACAAACATTTGAAATATAGACCATTGCATACAGTTGTGAGAAGCACCCAAACAGAAGATACACTGATCATGATGATCTTTATGGTGAATCTGCCTCTCACACTGACATTTTCCTTTTCTGGTACCATGTAAACTCACAACAACCAAAATGAAGAACACAAGAAGGATCCTCAGTGGAGCCCTTATATGAAACATAGCTCAATAACCAGCACAGAAGAAGAGTGTTCAGCCCAATGTTCAATGATGGTGTTTAAACTGGTGGCAAAGAAGTTCTGAGATATGTGCATACATACGTCACCTTTATGTCCTATGGCTTGTGTGGGGAGCATGCATGTGATGCACGACATCTATAAATTCTAAAGGTGTTGATAAACTGGCAAGATGTTGGACTATTCTTGGCAGGAGATATGTTGAATAAGGAATATTACAACAGTGATATGGAAGGACATTGTTAGATAATGGCCTCAGTATTGTGTAGTCTGTCTCTATGTAATTTTATCTCTGAAGCAATAACCTGGAATACAAGATGACTATAAGTTGAAATCACATCAGCAGGATAGCTAAGTAGAAGGCATGCTGACACATAATACAGCTATTACCTATACCTGCAAATGGTCTATTGTGATCAGTGTACTACTGCATTAAAGTAACTAAATCCACAGATGAATAACAATAGCATGAAGAAAAAAGCAAACCATGTTTCAATGTGTGCATTACTAAATACCTTAATACCACATACCCCTAATGTATTTGGATACATTTTAACTGAAGGCAAAAACTACTTCTTGGTGGACAAACTCATCTATTCTGTTTTTATTTATTATGAAGGTCAATTTTATGAGCAAAATGCGGGGGTAGCTCTGAAGGCAGCATATGCCCCCTCATTTGAAAATCATGTCAAGCTTTTTTGGGAAACAGAATATATATTTAACAACATATTTAAGGATGAAATTAAATATTATACTAGGCACCTAGATGATTTATTTATTTGTTGGACAGGTTCAGCTGATAAATTAGATGTGTTTTTTTTTTCAATATATTAATCAGACTGTGGGGTTTTAAGTTTTACATACAATTCCATTTGTAACAAAATTTCATATTTAGATGTAGAGCTAAGCAAGGATTATGCCAATCAAAAATTTGTTTCAAGAATCTACAGAAAACCTACTTTTTCAAACTCCTACCTTGATTCTTTAGCTGGCACCTCATCATCAAAAAAAGGTCAGTTGTGAAGGGACAGTTGTCGAAGGTAGCCAGGATGGTAACTGTTGATGAAGAATTTCTTAAAGAAGTGGATTTTATTTTAGATTTACTTACAAAAAGGGTATATCCTATGACTTTTCTAGCTGATATCAAGGACAACATGGTTAGAAAAAGATTAGATGGCATATACCAACCTGTTCTTGGATTTACAAATACAGTGGTAGACAGTAAAACAATGCAAGAATATCAGAATAGAAGCTTGTTCTTTATACTTTCCTACACTCTAGACAGTGAATCTATTTGCAAAATTGTGAACAAAATTTGGAATTTGTTAATATTAGATGGGGTGGTTAAAGAAAAATTAGGGAACCATCCAGAATTTGTTTTTAGAAGAGATCTATCATTTAATGACATGCTAGAAAGGGGCGGGGAAAAGCGTCTGTTAGATTACACAATATTTAATAGAAAGAGATGGAATTTTAAGTGTAGTGGTTATAATCAATGTCAGTGATCACTGGTGAAACATTTAAGATTATGAATACTTATATTAATATTAAAAGTCATTAAACATGTCAAACAAAAATATGGTTTATTTAGCCAAATGTTTGAAATGTTCAGCTTATTATGTTGGAAAAACTTCTAGGAAATTTAAAGAAAGAATATATGAACATTTGACTGATATTAAGAACTGCAAACCCACAAATGCCTTATACAGGCATATTGCAATACATTAGGATCATCAGTTTGGCTTTATGGTAATCCAACAAATCATGCCAGATTCTCAGGGGGAAATTACACCAGTACACTTAGATATATGTGAATTTAATTGGCAGTTGTGTTTAAATGCAACAGCTATGCTGGGTTTAAACGAGACTTGCAGTATTAATTGTCTGTTGAAGCTAACATACTTTGAGGGGTTTTAGCAGTAATTGATTTTTAACTATTATTAGTTAATTATCTTAATTACATTTGATTTTTTATTGGTTGAATCTTTTTGGAAGTAGTATAATATGTGTGATTTTAATTGATTTATCAGTTCTGAAGAAGTCCCAGAAGGTTTGGGATGAAAGTGCTCAACTTGTAATTATTACTACAATAAATTTTGTTTTTTTCTGCTAAACTTGTATATGAATTTTGGCATTTCCTGCTGTTTGCCTATCTCTACAAGTTGGTTTTCTGTGTAATTTCTTAAGTTGGTGCAAACACTCTTATTAATGTTGAAAAGTCTAAATCCTGATCTTTTCATTATAATAGTCATACATTAAAAATGTTCCAGACTCCTCAGAAACATCTAAAGTAAGTAATCTACATCACACTGCAAGTTTGCCAAATTTAGCCATGTTGTTCTTGTCAACGCCCATGTGTATGTCCATTCTCTTATTACATTTTGAATCTCAAATTGTGTTTATTGATCACATTCATAACAGTTAATTAAAATGTGGTAAAAGTTGGAAGCAAGATTGGTGTTCTCTAATCTACAGCAAATATCAGGATCAGGTGCAGACCCAATATAAATAAATGTCTGCTCAGTAGTGACTTTTTGTAACTATTGCTTCATTTGCAGATTATAAATATGTGTGAGTGCTCAGCATGGTTTCAGTACCTCTTCTGAAAAGCTTCATCAGCGGGTCTTTGAGCTGTATGATTTTGCAGTCATTTTCACTCTCTGATAATGAACTACAATGATTTATAAGGTGTATATTTTGAGAAGTTAATTATTTTATGGAAAATAAGAGCTGGGTCAAGAAGTCAAACAAATACCTCCCAAATATACGTGAGAGAGAATATATCACCTCAGTCTCTTTGATTACTTTAACAATCCATACCTCTCAACTGTACAGATTTTCGCAGAATGTCCAGATTTTTGCCTCATATTTTTGGTCTGTTCCTCATAAAAATTATGTTTTTTTTTTTTTACAAATCACTGGGATGATCTAAGGTTTAGTCAGTAAATAATGACATGCATTTGAGTTTCAGACTTCATATCCTTCAGAAAAATGCATGATAACACAAATCCTGTTATTCTAGCAACTTTCTAAGTTTATAAGAGCAATATTTAAAATGTGCCCCTTTTTTGTGCCTTTGACCCTACCCCCACCCCTAGTATGTCAGGCTTTGTCCAGATGTCTTGTGCTAAGAGGTTGAGAGGTATGGTATTGCCATTTCTACACATGCTCATATAGCAAATCTTCTGTCTTGTTTTTCTTCTGGTCTCATAAAGCAGTAAAACGTATGACATAAATAAGATGAGAATGTCATACATGATATGATGAATCAACAAAAGTTCTTGTGTTTTTACTGTAAATGAAATTATATATCAGTCAGAGTCAGTAAACTAATACATAAAAAATGTTCTGACTGCTGTTTACAATCCCTTTAGCCCTACATCCTGTTTTATAAATCAGGGGGTATTAATATATTGCAGTCATTCAATTTAAGTTTCTTTTCCCAGAAACACCTACTTCTGAGCTGGAGTCATTGGTTTGATAGTATTTCACAGCCTTAACAAAGGATAGGTGATACTTTACATTTTGCTATATTTCAAGATAGCATTGAGTACTATCCAATTTGCTCCTAATGTCATCAGTGTCTCGAGACATCCTTTATGTGACAGACTTGAACAATATGGAAGGCTTTTCAAATACTACTAAACATGCTGGGTTGTTATAATTAATCCTACAGTCTTACTTGTTTCTGTCTGATTTGAGTGGAATGATTGCTACTGAAAGTTTTAACAAAGCTGGTCTCCCACAGCTTTTCCCACGACCATATTTATTGTCAACCATAAACCAAAAATGGGATGTAAGACTAAACTGCAAAAAATATGCAAATTCTAGAAAATTAAATTAGAACAACTAAACATGCATCCACAGATATATTCATTTATTAAGACTGGGATATTTCAACATTTGTTTTCCTGTGGGAGATAGTCAGGCATGCAACATAGCTACATATCATAAAACAGCTACTTCTTTCTTCATCACTCATGTATGGATGCTGTCATACAGTATCTCTAGTATGTGAAAAGAATTATGTAAATAAACAGAAGCTGTTTAACTTTGTGGTGATTTTTTTTTTTGTTTTGTTTTTTTTTTCCTGTTTGAGCCAGTACAGCTGGATCTCTTTAACAGTATATGCTACCAGACTGTTTGTATATGACTGGTGAGCTGACATTATATGGGCTGAGAAATACTCTCAAGCATTTCAGGTTGATACACAAAACAATTTTCTTGCATAGAAATGAGTCTTCAATTAGATTCTTGGTGAATACAGTGGAACAATATGATATGTTTCCAGGTCAGTTTCTAGAGGAAGTAACTTAACTCATTACAGCTGAGTGCATCTGCAGGTGATTTTACAGTTACCTCCTATTGCGCCTCTAGGTGTCAAATATTGCTTCTTCATATTTGCATAAATAATTCCAAAACTGTACTACATACAAATAATCAGAATATTTTATCTTGAAGCATACACAATGGCAAACATAATTATACTGATAATTGACATTTGTCAATGAGTATTACAGCTGTAATGTGATAACTTCATTTTTAAAGGCTCAAGCTACACTCACTGGGTACACACTCAAAAGAGCTCTACTGGAGGGAATGAGTGAAGTATGAATTTCTGTTGCAGACAGTTTCCAGTCATGAGTATCCGGTAAAGGAGGAGTGAGAAACAGGTCTTAAAACATTAGCCAATAATAGTTCTTCATTGCTGAGACTTCAGAGCAAATTATGAATTTGGTCTGTGCTGAACAAAGAGCTAAGCAGTTTCTATTGGTATTTTGTTTATAATTGTTAAAATATTGCTTTTTTGGGAAAAAAAGAAGTACAGTGCATTTTATATCTACTGTTGAGTAGTGTCAGTCCTTGTGATCTAAAGAACTTAAACAATGCAGTCTGTCAAAAAAGTAAAGCATGTGGAGCATTCACTGCAACTGAATAAAATTGTGTGTGTGTGTGTGTGTGTGTGTGTGTGTGTGTGTGTGTGTGTGTGTGTGTGTGTGTGTGTGTGTATGTGTAGGGAAGGTGTATCCAATTAAGGCAAGAAACACAAATAATTAAGCAAGGGAAACTTGAAGTTCTTTAGTAATTGCTCATTGCATACAAGAACAGTATGAGGGTCTCAGAAAATGCATTAAGGGTGGGATAAAAAGCCCTTCCTGAAATGCTTCATGGTTACCAGTAGGATTCACAGACAGAAAATATATAGCCCTGTTTAAGCTGTTATTTATAAACAAAATTTGTGTTGCAGCATACCAGAATGCATTTAATAGGATGACAGAAAAGGAATAATAGTCAAAGTCTGAGTTGGTGTTATTCATCACATCCCTTATGAATAAAGAATCCCAGAAGGCATATTTTGAACTGGACACCACCAATGATAATGACTACCAAGGGAACCTTGTAGTTCATTAGTAATTATTCACTTCACACAGGAGTAGTATGAGTATCTTAAGCAAAATAAATGGAAAGGTAAGAGATTTGCACTATTGGATCAAATAATTTCCATTGAACCTCAAAGGCATGTTGGTGGGGTTTATGCACACAAGAAGGTCTTATGTGTATAAATGTTTGATAATGATGTTTCCAGTAATCTGATGACTAGTTGCTGGAACTGCATGAAGTACACATTGCTAGCTATTAATGGCTACATAAGAATAGTTGACTGTTTGAATGTTGTGAAAAGTAAAGCTATTTGCAGTTCAGAAATTTCTTAACTTACTGGATGATAACAGACAACGTTAACACATAAAGGATAGGGTAAATGTTGTCAGGCATGACACATCTGTAATAGCACTAAGAAAGATAATGTGAACTTCCATACCTCACTCTGGAAAGAATCTTTTATCTTTTTTCCAACAACCTCTTGGTTTTTCCCAATTGTTTCTCTCTTAGTGAATTTCCGACATTGAACCTTACGTACTTTGGTATTGCACATTTTTCACATCTATTGCCCCTTTTTCCTTCTCTTTTTGTAGTCATACTATCATTGCCTTTTTTGTTGTACCAGAGTCCTGCCACTTCCTTAAACTTTCAGAATGTCTATCTTATAGCCCCCATTGCTTCAGCCATATCCTCTACATTAACATACAGACATATGCATATAACACAGACTGAGATTTTATCACCTACTTTCTTCCAGCATTGTAAAACTGTGCCTGATTTTCACTGCTTAAACCATGATCATAAGTGTAAATAGGCCTGGGGATAGTAAATACCCCCATCAGCTCCACCTCTATACCCTTTTCTCCTTAAATACACTTCCATTTATTAGTATTTTAACTTTTGGGTCTTGGTATATGGCCAATGTATGAACTTTCCCTACCTGTCCTTGCTGCAGTTTCTCCTGTAGGATTTCCCACCACAGCATATCCAAAGCCTTCTGCAGATCAAGAGCACATTCCCACCATTCACTTCCCGCTTCTAGTCTTTCTTGTACATGAAGTCTAGCTGGTCTCACTGCTTTTTTTCATAGCCTTCCTTCCCTCAATGAAACTATTTTGCCATGCTTGTATTATTTTTTTTCAATATTTCAACCAGTCTTTCTGCTAATACCTTTCCAAAATCTTAATAACTACATTAATCAGATATAGGCCTATAATGTTACAATTCCTCCTTTTCTCCTCCCCTTTTCGTATCATGGTTATCTTGGCTTGCTCATATTTTTAGATATTTTGCCTGTGTCCTGTATTCTCTTATTTGTCCTTTAGGACCTTCTGCATTTCCTTCTCTCACCATTGGTATACCTCAAGGTGGAATCCATGAGAACCTCCTGTTTTACTCTCCCTCATCATTTTGTATATCACTTTCTTTATCTTATTCTTTGTCACCTTTGCATTTAATTTGTGACATTTCTCATCCTCCAGTTTATATCTCACTATATTCTTTCTCCGGTTCCATTCTGAGGCGTCTGTCCTTTCCTGTTGTTTGTAAATCTTTCTGTAGCTTTCCTTGAATCTTTCATTGTTTAGTTTGTCCTCTTCAAAAAACCTCTGTCTCTGCCTGCTTCATTTTGTATTTCTTGTTTATTTTTTTCCTTGTGTCTCAACTACTATCCACCAGTAGTCTATCCAGGGTCCCTATTAGAATGATGAAAGTAAAAAAAAAATCGAACGGCTAAAAAGCCGAATATTCAGCCACTCGAGATTGGTTTTCTGAGATCACAGTAAAGTGAAGATCAGAAAATTTGCCCTTTCCTCACTGTAGTGCGGTCTCGGAGTTGGTATATATAACTAGCGGAGGGAGGCTCAGCCTCCCACAAAACTGAGTAACTGCATATTCAGCTATTTAGCCGTTTAATTTTTCAAACTGTTCAAACTTTCGTCGTTTTAATAGAGACCGTCAATTCAGTACCATTGTTGAGTTTCTTGGACTATAATCATTTTACTCTATTTCAATTTGTATTCATTTTTCTTGAATCTGTAGTTCTACCCTTCTACTTTCATTTCATCCATATTCCTTCTGTACCACCTCCTCATTCACCCCCGCTCATCAGTTTCAAATTACAGTGGCTTTGATCTCATCCCACCAGTGCTCTTCCAGTTTGTCTGTCTTTCTCATTGTCCTGTAGTGACTCCTTTTTTAGTCCATGTGGTGTTTTTGTTCTCTGTCTCATATAGCTTGCCTGCCTCCACCTCCTCTCATTGTGTTCTGCTCCTGCACACTTAACTTATGTCTCACTGATGTATTAGCTATGTCTTTACTGTATTTCAATCACTTCCATTACTTTTAATAGCTTTTCTTTCCTGAAGAGCCTATCCAACCTGCTTGCCAGTACCTAAATGTTTTTTGTGAAGGTGTATTGTTTCTCATATGGATAGCTTCCCCTTCATATGTTCAGCCACCCCCCCCCCTGCAATTCAGTAGGCAAGCTTTTGTCTCATCTTTTTGTTATTTTCCTTCCTTTGATACCACCTCTCATTTTCTGCTTCCATGGTGACATTATATTCTCTTTTCATTATGTCAATAACATCACTTTTTCTCTGTGCTCATTTAGTAAAAAAGTTCTTGTAAGATGCTTTTTCATCCCTGTTTGGTACATATACACATACCTCCCAGTTGTCCAGGTTTTCACAGAATCTCCAGATTTGTGACTCGTATTTTCTGTCTGTTCCTCATAAACCTTTGGTTTTCTGGAAAATCAGTGAGGATTAAAATCAGATAATGACAGACATTTCATTTACAGACTTTATACCCTTAAGAAAATTCATGCTAATGCAAAACCTGGTATTCTATCAACTTTCTAATTTTTGAAAAGTGGTATTTAAAAATTGTCTCTATTTCTGGGCCATTGTCTCCCAATTATTTATGGTTTTGTTCAGATTTCTTGCCTTAAAATGTTTCTGTTGTCCCACCTTTCTTTGCCAGATGACCCATCTACCTGTCCCACTTTTTTACTGTTTTCTCTGTGGTTGTCTGAAACCCTCTGTGAAATAAGACTGATAGTCCCCTCTTTCCTCCCCCTGCCTTGCTGCCCATTTCACCCTTTGGGTAGACATAACACATTATCTTCTCCCCTTCTGTGATTTTCAGTTTTGTTTCTTGTAATTGAGCAATGTATCCTCATCTTCTTTAACTTTTACTGTATGTTCCTTATTCTGACAGGATGTAAAGGCCCGCTCAATGTTCCATGTAATTAACTGTACTTTATTTGTTGTTTTGCCTACCTGTCATTGATTTAACATTTGCTGTAATCCTGCATAACCCTTACCATAATCTACCTTCCACGATGAAGATTATGCTCTTTTCTTTGACAACTGCTTACACACAGACTTCTTCTTCCTATCCTCAACCTCTTGATCCCTCCCTTTTGGTTCTTGCACATGTATGGATATACCCTGAACATGGGCCTTTTAAGACTTTTTGTTGTTCTCTTCAAGTTTCCCAGTACTGATGTCAAAATCTTTTTATATTATACAGCATTTCCATTTGCTGTCTCCCCTCCCCACTTTGCTCACTGGTCTGGTGTGCCAGCTTCATTTGTTTGATAGTTCAACATTATTTTTATTTAGGTTAGTTAGTTAGTTAGTTAGTTAGTTAGTTAGTTAGTTAGTTAGTTAGTTAGTTAGTTAGTTAGTTAGTTAGCTAGTTTTTGCAATTTTACTGCTCTTTACCATTGTTCCTTTAATTCACATCTGTGGGTTGTTCTTTACCTTACTTATCCCTTATTCCCCCTGTAAATTCTTCAGCATGCTCCCCAGTTGTTACATCAGCAATTATTACTTTTTTTTTGTAAGGCTTGAACATTATCCTTATTTTATTGTAGTTTATTATATATCAATAACTAATTATGAAACAAATGTTGCTTACCTTGGAGAGTTTCTCCTATGCTCCCTTTGACTACATTATCATTCATTGACACAGGACTTAATTCAGTTTCTCCCATTCCTTGTAAAATGTTGATGTTTTCACTGGAGTATGCTCATAAGGTACATCTTTCCTGCACTGTCCTCAGTTGGGTCCCCTACGAAATCCCGAACGCACAGAATCCCAAAGCCTAAAATACCGAAAGGAAAAGCCCGAAACCCCACATTACCGAAACGTTGAAAGCGCGAAATTCAAAATTGCGAAACTAATACATACATACATACATACATACAGCACACACGCAAATATACACACACCCTCCCCCCATAACCAAACAAACCACCCTACACTAAAGATAAACAGCACCTCCCATGTGGGGGGCTGTGCCCCACACACCCCCTACTTTATTATTCTAACTCCGAGATTACACAAACATATACACAAGGCAAACTCACACTCACACATTACAGTCCCTCACACACACACACACACACACACACACACACACACACACACACACACACACACACACACACACACACACACACACACGCACACACGCACACACGCACACACACCACAGTCACAAAAGACACTTACACACACTAAAGCCCCTCACAAACACACTCACACACACATACTTACCTGAACCGCAGCACCAGAAGCGCTAATTCAAAATCCCTTAACATCGGGATTTTGAATTTCGCACTTCTGGTCTTTCGGTAATGTGGGGTTTCAGGCTTTTTGTCTCAGTATTTTGGGCATCGGGATTCTGGGCATTCGGGATTTCATAGGGGACCCCCTCAGTCACCTGCCTCTCAGTGTCCATTCTTTCCATGCATTAAGAGTTTCTCTCTTTTTCTGTGGTCACCTTCAATCCTTCTGTAGTTCTGTCTTCCATCTCTTCAAGTCTGTCACCCATCATAAATGGTGGTATTCAGCTTTTTTACCTCAGTACCATTTCAGTGAGGCAATTCATGGTGGTCTCACTTTGAATCATTAGAAGATTCTTCTTCATAACATACCATATTCAACACACAATTCAATTTTGTCCCTCTCAACCAACAAATAACTCCATTACTAAACATCTCTCCAAAAACTACATGAAACAAATGATTGTAATTTGTATTAAAGTGCTTTTATAACTCTCTAAACAATGTAGCCTGAGGAGATATCTAACTTGAAATCACTGTACATTCATCCTCACTCAAGTATACTTAAGATCAACATATATTTATGTAGGTAATGCCCTTTTTATTGCTGCTGGCATACCTTGCAGTATCACTCCAAACAAGATATTACTGCTTTCCTGGGAGACAGCTCACCATATCTAATGCATTGACTAGTGTTATGAAAACCTACCCAGGCTTCAAAGTCACTAGGAATGCATTGTAGAAAATCTCAGTGTGAGACCTTGGAGGAAAACATTCAGGCTATATGTCACCAGAAGGTCCAGTGCATTTATGAAGACACTGTTGCTGATAATATCCAGATATATGTCTCAACCTCTTAGAAAAGGAAATCTGGACAAACCCATAGAAAATCGGGGGACAAAGGCCTGAAACTAGGGACAATTTTTAAACATTGCTCTTACAAAATGTTTTGCATTAGCATGAATTTTTTGAAGGGTATGAAATCTGAAACTCAAATGTCTGTCATTATTTTCTTAATTCAATCCTCAATAATTAGCCAGCAATTTTTCATAAAAAAACATTTTTATGAGGAACAGACAAAAAATATAAAGCAAAAATCTTGACATTCTGCAGAAATCTGAACAGTTGAGAGGTATGTAATCCAGACAGTAGGGAGATTAATGAATGCCACTTGTATGATGCATTAGATGAATGTGGAAGAGTACATATCCATGACTATGATTTGGTTAGTAAAAAAAAAACATTTCTGTTACCAGTGCTGTTTTTATACTAGATGAATCAACAATACAGCTCTGATATAGAAGAGAAGCATTGAGAGTAATATTACTTTCTTACTAGGTTCTTCAGCTAGCCCAGAACAAATGTTTATTTCTTTTTTGTCCCAGCCTGTAACCTATGTGTCTCAAATCTTGATTAAGCTGATACCATAGTAAAGTTGTGCATTATATAGCTGATAAACTATAATGACCTTCTGTATAACTTATTTATATATTATATGGCTTGCTTGTTTGCTTTAGTATATACGCGTCACTTAACCAAACTGAAAATTCCACAACAGCTGTGCAAAACCAGGACAAATAACAAAATGCAAAAGCAACACACAAAGGAAAACCTCAGGATATTGAACAAAGCAGGCTAGAAATAACACAAAAAATGTTTAATGCAAAGCATAAAAACAGTTTAATGCTTTCATTCAAAATTCAAAAGGACTTTATCAAAACTGTTGTCATCACATTAATAGCATGTTTAATTAGACTTCTTTAAAATGGGAGCCCTAAAGACCCATTACACAGTTCATAAAACAAATACTCCAATAATGTAATAAA
Source organism: Protopterus annectens (assembly GCF_019279795.1). Classification (NCBI taxonomy): domain Eukaryota; kingdom Metazoa; phylum Chordata; order Ceratodontiformes; family Protopteridae; genus Protopterus; species Protopterus annectens. The sequence goes on along the minus strand of NC_056735.1, from coordinate 1,596,221,224 downwards.
TATGATAAATATACAAAAACAATGAAGAGGCTATCTTCACAGAAAAACAAATGCATCTAAATATGTTAACAAGTTTATCTAAACAGTATATCAAGGTACACTAAATGTTGCATCAACTCTTGTCAACAGAGTACATACGAATGAATGTAAATACATTCAAGTACAATTAGGATTTCTATTTCTAAAGTTAAACACCTTTAAGGATTATATACGTTTTAAAACAGGAGTGAATATGGAAATAGGTATAAAAGAATATATGTATATATATATATATATATATATATATATATATATATATATATATATATATATATATATATATATATATATATATATATATAAGCAGGTGTGTAGGGTCAGAAAAAAAGTTTAATGACAAAAATCTATAAAGGCCAATGCTTGGCTGTTATATGTAGTCAGAATTTAGCAGCAGGTATATTAAAATTGGGGTTATAGAGATCTGATCATTTAAACCTAGAAGGGAAGTGGCATTGAGTCTCAATAGCCATGTGAGTGCTTTATATTCTACTTTGTTTTCCCATGCTCCATCTCTGGGACCCTTTTCAATAATTTCCAAAATGATGAATAAAAATTCTGAAAAATCTGTACAAACAATAGAATGTTTGCATCATGTGTTATTCATGTTCTTCTTGGAAATAAATATTGTAGATGTGTTTATTTATTGTCTTACAAATGCCCTACACACACACACACACACACACACACACACACACACATATATATATATATATATATATATATATATATATATATATATATATATATATATATATATATATATATATATATATATATAAGGGTCTATTTTGAAACATCTAAAACCTATAACATCTAATTTCATAACATTGAGGCCAGAACATCTAAAACCCATAACATCAAATTTCATAACATCTAACACTACAAATCACAAGAAAATAACATTCCCTCTACATACAAAGACACCAAACTACCAAACACACTTTTTACTACATTTCAGCAGGGGGGTAAGCCCACCTGCACCCCGCCATGTGGGGGGAACTGCTCCCACACACCCCATAAATTAAATATACCAACTCCAAGATCACACTACAGTGTGAAAAAGTTAATTTCCTAACCCCACTGTATCAAACCCCCCTGCAGAAATTTAGTAAAAAGTGTGTTTGGTAGTTTGGTGGCATTATATATCATTATATGTGAAGGGGATGTTATTTTCATGTGATTTGTACTATTAGATGTTATGAAATTCAATGTTATGCATTTTAGATGTTTTGAAGAAGACCCATATATATATATATATATATATATATATATATATATATATATATATATATATATATATATATTTCACCGAAAGCACATTTCACCGAAACTCAAATGACCGAACACAAATCACCGTAAGCTCAATTCACCGAAAATAGAATTCACCAAAACACATTTCACTGAAAGTTGTATATGGCTTTATCCACACTGTAGTGCGACCCTGGAGTTTGTATATATAATAGGGGGGGGTGTGAGGGACATAGCCCCCCACATATTTTAAGTATATATCATGTTTGGATAATAGTAATATATTACAATTGCAGGTATGCATGTATATAGTTCAAAACATTTAAAATATGTGGGGAGCTATGCCCTCCATACCCCCCTTACTATATATACTAACTCCAGGGTCGCACTACAGTGGGGATAAGGCCATTTACAATTTTCGGTGAAATGTGTTTTGGTGAATTGTGTTTTTGGTGAATTGAGCTTTCTGTGAATAGTGCACACTAATTTGACTTTCGGTGAAATGTGCTTTCGGTGAAATGTCCTAGATCCATATATATATATATATATATATATATATATATATATATATATATATATATATATATATATATATATTATATATATATATATATATATATATATATATATATATGTATACATCATTTATCTATAATGTACACACTTGTACATAGCTGTTTTCTTTCTTAGTAATCCATTATTAGTCCCCAGCATGTTTTTAACATTGCATGTTGACTTGAACTCAAAGCAAGGATTTTCCCTGCCAGTTTATAAATAATATCATTGGTTTTAAATATAGAGCAATTTTTAATAGTAATATCCTTAACTGACTTATGTCTACCAATGTATTGCAGGACTAAAGCCCTCTCAAAAGTAGTGCCAGGGTTTTTCATACAATAATGTCAAAGGGTAACCTCTCTCTAAATATAAATTCATCAATTTTTCAATTTCATAAAGAAAAGTGTTATTGTCCAAAATCAGTTGTGACATACAAAACAAATGACCTTCTTCTAGGTTACTATCTGCATGAGTTCCCAGATCTATGACTAGTGACTCAACTTTTAAGAATATTTTATAGATGACATAGTTAACGGGGATGGTGGACTTCCCAGAAGGTACTATAATGCAGTTCTTGGTATTGACTTTTAAGCCATTTCTTTGGCACCAAATTTTTGTCTGCATTTGACTTTCCTGATGGTTGTTTTCATCTTGGGAGGATTCAGTAACTGCTCCTAGTTTGCAATCATCTGTGAACTTGGTTAGCCAGTGGCTTTTGACATTGGCTTTGATCCAAGAAGTAGATGCCAAAGAGGAATGGGCCTAGCACAGAGCCTTGGAGGACTCCACTGGTGACTGGCCTCTTTGTGTAGGTGGTCTCACTGATTCTAACCTCCTTGGTTCTATCAGTGAGCTATAGGGTTTATATCTAGTTCTGTATGTTTGTTGACAATGCCTGAGTGGAGTATTGTAACAGATGCCTTAGCCAGATCTAGGTAGGAAGTATGCACCATTTTTCCCTCATCCATTGCCTTAGTGACCTTTTCAAAGATGTCCAGCAGATTCATTAAACATGACCTTCCTATGATAAAGCCAAACTGGGATTGATCCAATGTCTGGAGATAACCTATGTTCTTGTGGATAATTTCCATGATAACTCTTTCCATGGTTTTGCAAGTAAGACTAGTCAGGGTAATGGGTCTGTTGTTTCCAGTCTCTGTTGAAGGTCCTCCCTTATGAAGGAGGATGACCATCACTATCCTCCATTACTTGGCACAAAGGCTGTTTTAAGACTATAGTTAAATAATGATTCCAGGGGGCCCTGATAAGTCAGATTTTAGACTATTCAGGAGAGACATCTTGGATTGTTATCATCACCCATTGAGGCAATGTTCTTGGCTTTACTTAGTGCGCAAGTACATGCGCCTAGTTATAGCTGGAGTGGTTATGTTTGAGACTATTATTGGTGGAATGGTTGGGGTGGGGAAGGTAAAGTTGGAACTGAATTTGTCTGGTAACTGGTTCACTATATCAACAGGCTCGGTGAATATGTCACCGTTAACCACCAGTCAGCACATTACTGTGTACTGCACTGGAGGTTTCTGACATAGCTGTAGAAGGTCCTATGGTTATCACCTGGGAAGATATCTTAACCTGTGAGGTGGCTTTGCTTGACCAAATTAGCCCGTTTAGTTGCCTATTTACTTTGATGAGAAAGTTTTTAACTTTATTGAAATAACTCTGATTTTTGCCATATGTTTTCCTTTTGTTATATATTCTGTTTATTTTGGGATGCCATCATAGTGGTTTGTTTCTGGGGCTAGTTCTGGGCTTAAGTTTGATAGCTACAGCAGCTTCTATGCAGCTATTGATATGATTGTGCAAAGCTTCTAATAGCAATTCAGCATAGTCTGGTCTGTTCTTGGGGTTTGGAAAGATATTGAATTTTGAAAAACCATCACTTAATAATAGGTAATTTGTCTTGGAATAGTTTTTAACTGTTGCTGATTTTAATGGGATTATAGAGTTGATTTTAATTTTGGAGACGGCTTTATGGTCAGACCTTACCATGATAAGACACAGGAGGGGTCCAGCATTCTCCCACATTTGTCTGCATGAGGTCCAGTATGTTTCAACCTCTAGTGGACATATTCATTATTTGGTAAAGGGTGCTTGCATATACAAAGTCCAGGAATCTTAGTGCCTGTAGATTTGAGGCCATGTAGGATTCCCAATAGGGTCTAATAGGGTCAACAGAGACCCAATAGTTTTGGGGAATGGTGTTAACTGTCCCCATCTCCCTTGATTCAATGCCACACTCTGGCCTTCTTCAACAATCATGCCTGACTGCCACAGATCTTCTCTCACACAATCCATATGCCTCTTTGCTGGACACCCTCCTTTCCTCCTTCCTTCTTCCTGTCTGTCCCAAATCTTCTTCACCAGATTGTCTTCTGCTTTTCTGTACATTGGCCCAAACCACTGTAATCTATTCTCTTTTATCTTTTCTTCAACTGAAGCTACTTTGGCGTCTGATCTTATGTCATCACTTCTTTATCTCTCTCACAATGTGCATCTTATTACTCATCTCAGGAACTTCATATCCATCACCTTAATCGCTCTGCCTTTAGTGCCAAAGTTTCTGAACCATGCAGTAGTACTGGTTACACCACTGTTTTGTACACCTTACTTTTCAGCTTCTTTGACATTCTTCTGTCATAGACTACACCTGACACTCTGTGTCAGTTGGCTGCAGCTCCACTGATTCTTGCTTTGACCTCTACATTTAGACTTCCCTTCTCCTCAACCACACTTCCTAGATACTCAAAGCTGTTAACCTGTTCCACTATTCTCCCTTCTATCTCAGTTCTCAACTTATTCTGATTTCCTCCATTTGTTGCCATTATAATTGTCTTATCTGTACTCAGCTTCATCTCATGTGCCTTCAGTTTTGTATTCCATTCCCCTATGCTTTGCTGAAGTTATAGCTCAGAGTCTGCCTGCAATGCCACATCATTTGCATACACCAACTTTGCTTTTCTGTCCCGTCTAACCTGTTAGCTAATGTAGTCCATCACCAGCATGAGCAGCAGTGGCTTCAGAGCTGAACCCCAATGCACACCTAGTCCTACTTTGAACTCCTCTGTGAGACCGGACTCTGTTTGTACTGGCATCAATGGGTCCTTGTGCATGGCTTGCACTAATTCTAGCAATGTTTCTGGGACTTCAAAACAGCAGGACTACCCAAATCAGCTTTCTTGGGACTTTATCATATGCTTTCTCCAAATCTAGGAATGCTCTGTTGAACTGTCTCCTCATCTCTATTTTCTTCTCAAATATCTGTCGCACTGCAAACATCAGGTCAGTTGTGCTACATCCTGTTCTGAATCCGAACTGCTCATCTTCAGTCTTACATTCTACTATTCTGTGTATCAATCATCCTCTCCAGTACTTTAATGCAATGTGACAGGAGACTGACACCTCTATACTGCCCATAGTTGTGTAAGCCCCCTTTGTTCTTGAATACTGATACAATACTGGCCCTACTATGCTTAATCTCTACTCATCTGGGATATGTCTTTTTCTACACACTGCTGTGAGTATCCTCAGAAGCCTTTTCTCTGCTGTGTCACCCATCATCTCTAGCATATCTGCTGTGACCTCATCAGAGCCTGCTGCTTTCCCTGACTTAATTTTTCTTTGTGCTGTTCTACTCATTGTAGGCTGTGCCTGGGGCAGTACAGCTTCTATGGGGGTTTCTTCATTAAGAAGCTGCTGGAAGTACACCTTCCACCTGCCTTTGATGTCTTGTGTACTGGTGAGCAGGTTGGCATCCCTTATGAAGGTGTTTCTGTCTTTGACTTGCAACCTGATATTGTTTCTTTCTGCCATCTACTGTATCATTTTCCAGTAGCCTCTGATGCCTTCCTCTTTGCTGTTTTTGTTCCTGGATCCTGGATTTATTTGCATGCATTAAGCACATCAGGCAAAAAGTGCTCTTTAGCACTCATTGTTTCCATAGCAGGTACAGGTTTTTTGGGGTTGGATTTCTAGCCCGAGGCTCAACCCTCCTGAGAGGATGCACCACACACTCGCACACACATACTCACAACTAGATTCAATTTAGAGTGTCCAATCCACCTACTGCATGTCTCTGGAATGTGGGAGGAAACTGGAGCACCTGGAGGAAACCTACACAAACACAGGGAGGACATGCAGACTCCACACAGAAGGCACCCCAGCTGTGAATCAAACCAGATAACCTCTTATTGTGAGGCAACAGCGCTAACCGCTACAAGACTGCAGCATCTGCTATTTTTGTTAGCCAACCAGTATTCCTCCCTAGGCTGGTCTGTCTGTATCTATCTCCCAGTTTTTCTGCACTGCTTCTTTCTTTTGATGACTTCCTGGACTTCTGCATTCCACCAGCACATCTTTCCTTATGTACCATATTTCCATACCATACCTAGCTCAGCTATATAGTGCATGCTGTTTTGAGGCACTGTCAGCTCCACCTATTTCCTCCTCTTCTTCAGGTGCTAGAACTTCTAGGTCTTTAGCCTTGCCACTGTTGATAATAGAGCCTTCTCTGACCACTATTGCAGATCATGGCAAGTAGTAGCTTATGTTATAGTTTAGTAGTTATAGTAGTAGTTTATGCTGTTGGCCCTTCACTTGGGATGACATTTCAATCCAGTGCTCTTTCCTTATTAGGAGGAAGGCTACCTGAGTTGCCTGTTATCCTCTCTTATATGTCATCTTTCTGAATCATGTGTCCTACAACTGCTCTTTTTCTCACTATGGGTGAGATGGCTGAGATTATGAATACTGCCCTATCATTAGGCTGGAGTCTGATTGCTATGAGTCTGTTATTAATTCTGATGGCATATTTTACTGCCTTCTGAAACCTCTCCTTCATCCCACACCATTTCTAGCTCCTTTTGAGAACTCTGGATTCCAAGCTAAGTGGCTTTGCTGCACTGCCCTTCCACCTTGTCTCCTGGCTAGCATCCTCCTTACCATGTTTGGCAAGTTTTACATTCTATCAACAGAACTATCCCAGATAACCAAAGATGGGCAAATGGGCAACTGGACACTGGATATCCTATGGCCATCTCCCATTTCTTATCTTGGATTCTGCGCACCACACCGAATACCTAAAGCAGTTGGTCTATATAACTCTTCCTCCTATAAGACACTATACAGAGTTTGTGATGCTGCTGCTGCCCACAACTCCATTCTTTGGTCACTTTGAGGTGGAAACGCTCAGCATGATTTTCAGAGGTGGAAGGAACCCCACAGAAAAACATGGAGAACATGCAAACTCCAAAAAGGCATTGGCCAGAGGTCAGGCTTGAACCTTATATCTTGCACATGGGAGGCAAAGACCTTAGCCATTATGCCAACTGGACCCTCAATAGCAATGAAAGAGGGGAGGGATGGACTTTGGAAATCAGATAATCATGAGGGGTGGAACACAGAGACACAGCCTTATAAAACCAACAGTAACAGAAGAGTGGGATTTTTGAATAATTTTCAGAGAACAAGCAGAAAAGCTACAGAGGCTAGCAATCAAATGAAGGCGATATTACATCCATATATGCATACATATATACATACAAATATTTCAAGCACTGGAATTAATGCCCTTCTAGCCTTCAAATAAATCAAAACATTTGTTCCCTTAAGTGTCAAGGCTGTACTCAGAAATATCTAAACTAGTACTTGCTAGTCTGTTCCATGCATCAGCTGCTCTCTCAGAGAACTAATTAGTACACTTCTCATTCCTATAGAATCTTCCTCATAGGCTCTCTGATGACTTTCAGGTACTTTTTGATACACCCAAACATTACCAGAGATAGTTGTCTCTAAATGCCCTATATATCTCTGAATAGGATCTCCTCTTAGATATCTGTAAGAGATACTGTACAAGTTCAGATAATTTAGTCATTCATAATAACTTACATTTTCACATCCATGGATGCCCTGGTATATTTTCACTGTACTATTTACAGTTTACTCATGCTTGTTTTCTTTCAAGGTTTCCATATTGTTATTGCATACTCAAGTTTGCATGTAATGTAACTAACAAACAATGACTTCATTATTTCTGATTTCCTAGACTTTATAAATCTTTTTCTACAACCTATAGTTCTATAACTATCATTAACCAATTGGTTGATATGATTAGAAAAACTCAGTGCTGGATCTGCCTATATACCGAGGTCCTTAAATGAATCTAGAGTTTCAATCATTGTGAGCTCTATTAAATATTCGCCATTCAATTTATGTCTCCCTATTCTCATATGCTTAGTTTTTCATGTATATATCAGCATATTATTCTACTGTGCCCAAATAATCAATTTAGACAAGTTCTTTTGCAGACATGCTTTATCCGTAACACATGTAGTCAGTTTGCCCAATTTCAGGTTGCCTGCATATAGTAGAACACTTAGATGAAAGTGTTAGATCTGAAATATGCAATTTAAACAAGTAAGAGCCTAGAACAGAGCCCTGTGGGACACCCTGACTGTAACCAAGAATTTCACCTGTCCAATTGCTGTATGATACTTACCATGTCCGGTTTGTAAGCCATGCAGCTAAGCATCTTAACAAGAGTACATCAATACCTAGTTGTTCTAATTTAATGATCAGTATTTACAGCAATTTTGTTCATTCACAGCTATTATATTGTTAAAGAACATCATGTTACAAGTGGTAATTGATCTGTATTCGACATATGCATGCTTATATATGGTTTCAAGCCCCAGCCTATCCAAGTCTGACAATAACTTATCCAATATTAACTTCTCCATTATTTTTCCAAGAACATGAAAATAGACTTAAGGGTCTGTATGACTCTGGGTTTGTCCTACTCCCCTTTCCCTTAAAGACAGGTTTAATAAGCACGTCTCCAATCTTGAGGAATCTCCCCATATTTATATGACCTAGTGAATAATAAATATAACAGTACTGTTATGTTCTTGCTGAATGGTTCTCAGGTCATTATTAATAATTCTTTCTCCTCCCTGTGCTTTATTTAAATCCAGTTTGTGCAGTTCTGTTTCAATATAATCTAATTTGATTCCAGTTTCTGTCATTACCTGGATCTCATTAGAACAACTTGTCACCCTCATTGTGGAGCTAAACTGTTTAGCATTAGATTTTGTAAATATATTTATACTCTGTTGCATCTGAGAATGCAATTTAGAATATACACACAGTGTATCAGATTAAATGTTTTTACTCCTTCCACATTTAATTTGTCTATAGAAAGGTTTCCTATTATGCTCAATATCTTTATATAAATTTTCTTCAAATTTTTCTTGATTTTGTCTCAAACTGTGCCTAATTAGATTGCCACACTTATTTATTTCAGTTTTCAATGTTGTAGTTCAACCTCCCTTCAATTTCTTATATTTTTTTTGTCTTTCATCTTAACCAGGTATCTTGTTCTTACTGAAATATATCCCCCTGACATTGTATGCCTAGATGCTGAACTTAAACATTTTTTTGATTTTTTTTGCACACAATTTCTTTTTCAAAACTTTCCGTAGTCCATCTGCAGTTTTTCCACTGAAAACATCACCCCAATTAGTTTTACACAGTGACTGTTTTGCTTCCATATAATCTTTAGTTAACCTGCTGTGCATTGGTTTAGATTTCAGTTTGGCAGAATTATCTAGCAACAAATTAGCCTTTACAACCCCAGGATCACTGCACATCAAGCGATGGTAAAGCATGACTTGAAGTAACAGTAATTTCTTTAGGAACACAAGCAGTGTGTAGTATGTTCTGTTCCCGGGTAGTTCAGTTCTTTAGTTCTTTTTTTTTTTTTTTTTTTTTTTTTACAGTTTGAAACAATTGTTGTCCCTAAACATATGTTGTGAATAATTCCCTTACTAATGTGTTTAATGCAGCTGGTCATCAGCACTGGACTTTGGTGTTCTATACACTCCAACAATTGTAATACATGCCAGGGTTGTCTGTATTGTCACAGTTACACAGTCTATAGTATTAATGTTATCATTGAACCTGCAATAATTTCAGGTCTCATAACTATCTTTAACCCCTATCATAACACTTCCTTTTGCTTTTTTATCAGAATGTCTGTTACAGTAAAAACATTTATACCCTGACAGAACTGGTTTCCAGTAATTGTTCTTTAACCAAATTGGAGCTCTTTCAGAAACTTTAGCTTAATGTGTTAGTGGGAGATGGGACAGACATATAATGCAAACAGGTAAATAAGCCGAATATAAAAGCACTGAAGCACAAACTGGTGCAGAGACAATTCTCTCACTATTTAACATCTTACACCGTTTAAGACATCAGGCTATGCATAAATTTGTCACTAACACTGTTTATGGAACAAATGTAGTAATAATTTACTAAAGTACAACTCCCTTAGTAGTACACAGTCCTGCCACAACTGTTAATAAAATGATAAGACTTTGGATCAGCAGGGTTTAAAATATGTCATATATTTATGTCTATGAACATATTTGCAGTTTGTAGTTTAACATCATGGCTCACTAACTCGGCTCATTATTATTGACTTACCTGAACACTCATCATGTACTCAAAAAACAAATATCCTTTTTGTCTAGCTTCCTCAGAGCATTCCTTTTCCAAGAAATAGCTGTCCATTTTACTTGATTTTCTGACATTTGAACTGTTGTCTACCTTATACCCTTTAAGAACTTTCTCATTCAGTAGCTTCACGCAAAGTACAGGGTATAAATCTCTCAGGGATGTATCTTTCTCTGTTTCTCTGACCCTCTCTCTCTATCTCGCTCCACTGTTTAATGCTAGTTTAGGATTACAATTTCACCATTGAGGCTAACTCTCTTATTTCCCATATATTTTAAATTCATCCAAGCTCTCTTATTCTGTTTACTTCCACCTTTTAAACTTTTTTAGATTTTTCCATCATCTATGCATATTACTTGTTAGTCTGCCATACACTGTCTCCCCCATGCATGTTGACGTCACTGTAAACACTTTGTCCACTATACTTTGGCTTAACCTTTACATCTTCTAACTCATCTACTTTTCTCCATCATATTATACCTAGTTATGATCATTCTCTGCTTCTAATTTGCAATAAACTTACTGTGGCTTACTCCCTTATGGTACCTGTTAAACCAGTGTTGATTTTATCACTTGCCATCTCTGTTTCCATTTATGACCATTTGTTTTCTCTTTTTTATTTTGTCTATACCTGTCTTCCCCACCTCTTTCTAATATCCATTTGTGATCTCACACCTACATGGAGTGTTAATCACATAGTTTGCCAACTAGATTTCTTACAACAAGCATACTCCAGCTTACTATCTCTCTTTTGATCTATTGTTTTCTAATTACTGTCCTAATTCCTCCCATTAACCATTCACAGAGCTTAGCTGCTATCCCTTCATTTGCTTTTACTCTTGTGTGTTGTCTTTCTTCTTCTGATTTGTGCCTTTATCTGTTTCTAGAAAATTCTGTAGTCCAGTTGTAATGAAGTCATAAGTGAACACTTATTAGAATTACTGTTACAATATGTCATTTACCTAATAAATCACTAACAAGATTATAAAGCAAGAAATCCTCTCTTTTTCATTTTTTCCACTTCACTTATGTCAGGCTTTGTTTTTTTCTGCAAAGACAGTTCTCCGGGAAGTTATTTTATTAAAGTGGGTTAGCCTACTTAAAAGGGCAATCACACAGTGGTCTCCCTCCTTAACTTTTTTAACATTTAGCTACTGTGCAACATGTAAGAGTCTTTTTATGACATTTATTGGTGTACACGTTAAACTTATAGGTTAATTATCTTATTTCCTGGGATTACATTGGATGGTGATCCAGACTCCTTCTTTGTCTAAATGATACTCTGCTTCAGAACCATCTGACATCATTGTGCCAAAGCCCTTGTCAAAATAATTTAATATGGTTCCTTATGTTGATGTACTCAGACAGGCTAATGCTTACATTTCTTTATAGGGAATCATTTTCATTTTTAAGAAAGGAAAAAAAAAAAACAAACTAAAGAAATAATACTAAATTTAGGCATTACCCTACTATATCTTGTCAGAAATTCTTCCCTGTTAACCAGCAATCAGCCACTGCTTGCACGTTCAAGCAGTCTTGATAAATAACTTTTCTACACCACCATTTGTAAAATAAATATGGAAGTGTGACTACTCATTTATAAATGTCCTTATTTTAGCTGTTTCTTGGACCACTTCTTATTTTTAGATTGTTTCTTGAGGTTATACATTAACAGGTGCTCAGCCTCCCTGCAATTTGATCTGTTCCTCTATCCTATCCTCAAATCTCACCTTCCTCTATATTTATTTATTTAAAGATATTCTACCCTTCCATTGTTTACCTACCATTCACACACATCTCCAGGACCACATTACTTCCCATAGCCTATTACATCACATCCTTGAATATACGTATATGATTTTCCACTCAAAAATCAACATACAATACGTATAACATTTCCAGCACTAAAGACACATTCTCAGACTCACATAACTCGCACCCACAAGAGCTACAAATTCTATATATTTAAAAAAGTATTCTAATGATATTAATTTTTATTCAGTGTCTGCTGTCCTAAAAACTTATATAACATTGTACCTTAATCAGCACTCATTTCCTTTGCCAATCTTATTACAGCTATGCCATTCACACATATCTCTTCCATGCTCCTAATATGTCTTACTCATTATACCTCATAGATGCTCAAAACCATTTATCTCACTTTGTATCACAACCACAGTTTTAGTGACTTGTTATTTGTTACCTTATATTACTCTTACCTAAAATTAGTGATCCTGTTGTGACTTTTTAGATACTCCTTCTGAATATTCATAAATAGGCTACCATTCAACAACACACTATACAATCTCTGCATTACTGTACCACAAATAACCATATTTCTTTCTCCTTTTGTCTAGACTATGAAATAATTTGATATATAATGTGTGTGTGTGTGTGGTCTATATATATATATATATATATATATATATATATATATATACATATATATATATATATATATATATATATATATATATATATATATATATATATATAGGACCTGTACATGTAAACTAACCTTTTTAGAGCAATTCTATATATGTAATGTATCATTTGTTTGTCTTATTCTGGTGACTGTCTCTTCATGTCTCCGATGACAAGGCCTTTTTTTTAGCCCAGTCAGACTGTCCCAGTATACAAAAACAAACAGACAAATAAATTAATATAGAGCTAAATCTCCTTGAGCACTTAAGTTATCTGCTGAGTTTCTTCATTTTGTGTGACCATCAGCAGTTCTCTATTTTTTTCTACTGAAATTGTTTTCTTATCAGCCGAATTTATGCATTACTTTACTATGGTAATGAAATTATAATATCTTATGTGAGTTTGAATGTAATTAACCCTTTATTTTAAATCTTATGCTGTGACTTCTGCCTGACATTTCTGTATTTGAATTTAATTTTGCTAGAGATAGATATTTTTTTATGGTTCTACAATGAATTGCCTACTTTCACAAAGTCCTGTTCAAAATGTATATGTACAAACTCTAAGGTTGCCCCCGCACTCTCAAATTATATATATCAATAATATGGTTAAATCAACTTAAACAAGAGAGGAATCTCACAAAAGAAGTGAATTAGTGCCGGAAAGCAAAGATCAACATTCAGATTCTCAGTCTTTTTAACTGCAGACCAACTGTAGGGAAGCCTTTTATACAATTCTTACCTCTGATCTTGGCCATGTCTGAAAATCTTCTGAGAGATAATTTGTCCCAGTGTTTTTTCTTTTTTTTTCAGAGAGATTTATTGATGTTTTACTTGTTTCACTATTTTTAATACTTAAGAGCAGAAAAAGAACCAGTAGTGGAAAGAAGCTACTATTATTTCCTTCATTAAAGACAAACATAGAAACAATTATTTCTAATTAACCTCAAATGGTACGAACTAGTGCAAATTCAAAGGCCACTGAAAGGTATCAGTTTAGGATAGGTAATATTTGTCAGCAAGAATTTTAGATCTTTATAATCTCACTTTATATAATTCTGTGATCACAATAATGCTCAATATTGCCATTGTAACTCTTGACATTTGATCTATTTCTTCTATTTTATCAAATATATTTGACATATTTTCATACCAGTTTTCATATCTGCATGACTTGTCCACTCTGTATTATTAAATGTGTACAGAAGTGTTTAATTGGTAGCAAGCACAGTAAATAAAATCCATACGTATTAGCATCCTGTTCTTAATACACATAGTTGCACTTGTGTACCTCATAGATATCTTCTGGGACTGCTGCTATATTATTATTATTGTTATTGTTGTTATTGTTATTATTATTATTATTATTATTATTATTATTATTATTATTATTATTATATTTGGTTACTGTTTTCTGCTATGCCCTGGTGATCTAGCTTAACTAAAGATATAGATGACTGTCAGGTGGGCATCTGTATTACAAATGACAGTGTTATTCAAGCCTTCCAGTCATTCTCAGGCACTATAGCAACTTGATGCAATAAGCAAAATCTAAGAGTTAATTTTCAAAACTGCATTATTATAAGCTTTAGTAATTTATCTTTTTTTTGTTTGTTTAAATATAGTAAAAGCAAGTATAATTTGTTAAAATTTGGCAGTTACCACAGAGAAATAAGGTTCTACGCTGTTAATGAGGTGCTTCCTGGAGCAACGTGAAGGAGGTTTGAGTGTATTGATCTCACTTGTTTACTGTGTGACTGTAACTCAGTTACTTTTCAAAACAGTGCTACAAAGTAGCCCTTGAAAAATAGCATTTGTATCCTGTGGCCTTATCCAGCTAACAGATATACAACATAAAGAATGATTACATTTGGAAAAAAGACTACTGAACTGACAATAACTGTATATTTTCTTACCACAGCCCTACTATTAATTTCAAAGTTAACAAATGATCTACAACTCCTGTTACTGATTTCTAAAAGAAAAAAAGTGTTAAGTTTCTTACTGAATTACATGCAACATTAATAGGCCTCTTATGAAATGGTACGATTATTTATTTGAAGGAAAAGACTGAAAGATGTAGAATGAAATTTTACTAAAATGTTGACTAAAATGCATCAATTAGCTAATGATTAAAGAAAATAAACCGTATATATATATTTATAAATCCTATCATATCTGCATTGGGGAGATAAGATGCTATTAACAAAGACTGCAGCTAATGGAGAACTTTTTTTAGGCAACTTCAAACATACTATGCCCTTTAGAAACATCAATCTAAAGTTTTTGATTTTTATTAATATGTTTAAGTAATGGGATAATTTTGTAGTCTGCCAAACCCTTCTTAGAAATCAGGTTCCCTGAGGATATTTAATTATCTATATCATCTAATGTATTTGGCACATAATGGTGAAATCATTACTAATATGAAATATAATTATAGTAATTTAGATAATTGTTCCTTGATGGTTTTATGGCATAGAATGTTGCTTTTGAATATATATATATATATATATATATATATATATATATATATATATATATATATATATATATATATATATATATATATGATCATAGGATCAGAGGAGATTACTAGGCTATTGTCCTGGAGGTCATTTTAAGCCTAGCAGTTCCAACCCAATGTAATACCATAGAAGTGCTAGTCAATTCATTTAGTGGTGACTGCCCATGTCCTGGAAGGTTGTGGGTGCTACCCAGGGTAGAATAGCTCCTACAACCCCCTTGGACATGGGCAGTCATTGCAAAGTCATATTGTGATGACAGTATAAAAAAAATATTAAGGACCTAAGGTTTGCAGAGACTGCAGTATAGCATATATATCTATTCACAACTCCTTTTCCCATTTTTTGCCCATGGGATAAGAGTGTTACTTCAACAGTGAACATTATGTAGAGCCAAGGTCTACACCACCGAGTTGTTAGCCCTCCTGCAGTTCACAATATAGTATATGCCCACATCTTATTATTGACACATTTCAGGATGACATTTTTATTTTCCAGCCCTGAATCGAGATGATTATCATGAGGACATATGACAGGTCATGACCGGTGTGTTCCAAACACAGATGAGGAACACGATGGGATCCTTCTTTCAGGATATGGCATGGGCTAAATGTGATTCATTCAAGAAGATAGCTTCTAAGGTCATTTGATATTCATAAACCCATTAGCCTGGCTCATCCATTCTGTAAGTATTGTTTATATACTCCACTTGTGTTATGCTGTCAACACAGTGATTATCATTTAAGTGATTTGAATGTATATACACTATTCTGCATGCACACCCTGTACCTGTCATGCTTATGTGTTATTGTCATGTGACATTTACTTCTGTTGCAATGTGGGCATGACACACATTTACATATTACGCTTTCCTCCCACATCGAACAGTCCATGCATTGTGGCAGTTAACCTGCTGCTACTGCTGCAACTGACAGGTATAAACATATGTTTTACTGAGGCAAATGACAGACAGCATATGTTGTCCATACTCCAGCACTAACATTGTGATATGGCTTGGAATTATGTATTGCCATATCAGGTATGTGTAAGAGACAGACATGCCATTCAACATGTGTTTAGAATGACAGTTGTCATGATGATTCAATGGCATGATATGGTAGTATGTGCCATGAGCTGGCAATACTGATGCCATGTGGGACCATATATAGGTATGGATCTAGGACATTTACTCGACTGAGCAAACAACCGAAATCCAAACGGCCGGGCATACTTACGTGAAAGTGCTATTCACCGAAGCAGCACTTTCGCGTAAGTATGACTGTTGCCGAGGCTGTACTATGGTGCGGGTAAGTTAAATTTCACTTTTCTCCACTGTAGTGCAGTCTCAGAGGGAGAATATTAAAGTAGGGGGGTGTGGGGGGCACAGCCCCCACATGGGGGTGCAGGGGGGGTGAATCCCCCCTGGTAAAATGTAAATGAAGTGTTTTTTTTTTTATTTTATCACACTTTAACGAAAGCGCTTTTTCGATAAAAGCGCTTTCGTTAAAGTCTGTTCGGGTTTTATGGATTCGGATGTTTGCTCAGTCGAGCAAACGTCCTAGATCTGTGTGTGCATATAGTCATACACAAACTGTCAGACAATTGTACCTTTGACATGTGAGAATTTGCTGACTTACTGCTGATATGCTGCAGTGATGCTCCCAGGAATGTCCTCTGCTCAGCAATGAGCAGAGTGGTTGACATACACCTGTGTTTCTTTATACAGCATTTGCATGACAGTTTATTTGTATGTGCTTGAAATTCTTAGCTTGCTTACCTATGCGTGTTGATGTTACAAGATCGCATATTACTGTGTATACATGGTTTATACAGGTCCAGATATGTGGACATCAGCAATCAAGCTGGCCATTTCCATACATTTTCCATGGTTAAATATATTTCTGTTTGACTGTACACATGCATTTGAAGTGTGTCAGCTTACCTTGTCCTGCTTTATCCTGGTGTGGGCCAGGTTGGCAACCTCCCACCCTCATGTTTCACTATTATTTTTGCAGATATGTTTTCCTTTGTTGCAACTATTGACCATAGCCCTGCATTAGTTTGACACAGTGAACTTGAACCAAATGTATGGCCATTTTACAGTGTGGGGTTTTTGCACACAGGTCACTGGCTATTGCTTGCCATACATCCTTGTTTTCATTATACTTGTGTGTTACTCTGTGTACCTTTTTCATATCCATGTGCACAACTTGCTATATTTATTATGCTGTAATGTTACATTTTTGAAAATATTCTTACTTATCATTGGTGTGTATATGTGTATCGACCTTGCTTTCATGTACATTCTATTTAGGTCAATGACAGACATACACAGACATCTAAACCTGTGTTGTTGCCTTTGACGTGGCATATGTGTGCAATATGCACACATTTCATTATATGTTTGTTTGAGTTGTGTACACCTACTTGTGTACGTAGCAGCCTTTGTTGCTGTTCTGCAGTACTTCTGTTTCACACTCTTCTTGGCTGTTTGCCTTTCACATGAATAGTTGGAAGTTTGCTTCTGTCCCCTGGAGTCTATCTAACGACTTGCATTTGCTCATCTGTGATATTGCTTGGCTTACACTTGCACTGTTGTCAGACTACTTGGATATGTGTTTATTTATCCAATGTGAACTGTGAACCCTATATATTACCCTAGAACACACATTTACCATCGGTCATAGATATTTTACGACATGTCATAACATTTTAGTGCACAGGTAGATATATTTTTTCTGTATTTCACCATGCCTGTTATGCATTTCTACACTGTTTGTCAACTTTCCATTGGCAATGTTGTGAAACATGTTTCATCTGTGTAACTTACCTGTCCATACTGTTTTTTTTTCAACCTCTGTCTGTCTTGTGTTGTGATATTTGTTCTATGGTTATACCTGTTGTGATGGCCTTCTACTCCTCTTTCTCTATGTTTAAATGGGTCCTATTCTCACAAAAAAAAAAAAAAAAAAAAATTGCTGGTGTGCCTCTGATTTTCCCTCAGAATTTCCTTTTCCAACATCCTTCGTGTGTGTCCCTCTTCTTCACCCATTCTCCGCATCTTCTTTTCTATCTCCCACTTTCCTTGAGTGTGTGAATTACTTGTGTTTCCCACACAAATCTGAAATCATTGTTAGCAAATGTTAGCTATGGCAATGTGACCATAATTGCCATTCACCTTTAATTTTTTTTTTATTAGAAAATGTATGGATTCTGTCAGAATCCATAAGTACAAGCCTCTATATTTTATTAATACATGTGCTATGGAGATATACATAGTTATCTCTCAGCTTGCAAAAATGATTGCAGTCAACATATATTACAAAGGGCATTTCAGCTTTGAAGTACATATTTTATGTTAGTGGATGAATTAAAGAAATGTTAGTAGGCTGTCCGTAATGTTTCTAGGCATATTTCGGAAAGGATCTATATTATAACAACTAATGATCAAATGATCGAATGTTGTTATATCAAACTCTAAAGTTCAAATTCACAAAATGTTGAACAACCAGAACAGCGATTTTCCCAGGGGAAAAAAGTCTCTGTTCCCAAAAAAAAAACAAAAAAATGACATAAAGTGGTGGGCTTCACCCCCCTACTTAAATATACCAACTCCAAGATCGCACTACAGTGCCAAAAATGGCAAAGTGACGAAGTGGCCAAGCGACTTCTTTCCCATTTTCTTTCCATATCTCTTTTCGTGTAGTCCAGGGAGATACATCTCAGGTCATTCACACCAACATGGACAATGACAGAGTCATATTTGTACTTGTTGTGGAGTGACCTGAGTACATGGGTTATGTGATGGATCCTGGCACCTGACATGTAGCTGACAGTAACCTTCTCAGTGTTTAGCCTGGTGAGTGGGACATCAGTGTGCCTGACTATAGAGTCACCCATGACTAGTGTGTTGCATATGTTGTTTTGCCTTATGGGATGTGGCTGAGTGGCACACCGAGTCTGAGGGCTATGTGTCATTTGGGTTGTGTTGGGGGGGGTGGAGGTTGCTTGCGCTTCTGCTTTGGAGGTCTCTGTTGCTTGAGCAGATTATTATTGAGAGCCTCTGAAAATGTTTTTGTGTTTCTATGTGTGGATTTTGGTGGTGTAGTTTTAGTGGGAGTATGTGATGAGTGTGGTATGGTGCAAGTGCTTAACTTCTCCTCTTGACTGTCAAGTCCAGTCTTGGTTGGAGAGAGCTTTACCTCTAGTTTAGCTAGATAAGGGCATCTCTCACAGGTTGTAGTGTTGGGTGGAAGGAGGAGAGGGTTGTATGTGTACATGAGGCAATTGCTACATTGCCCCAAAATGCTCAGATTCATCAGATAGACAAAAAAGAATACTGGGAGCTGACCCATGGACATGCCTGAATAAAAACTATTTTCCTCTAGACAAGTGAGGAAAATGAGTACAAGTAGGAGGAAAGTAAGCACAAAAACTGTTTTTCTCTAGGTAATGAGGAAGGTTGAGTGCTGTAGTAATTTGTAGCTTATTTAGTGCTTACAGCAAGTTCTGAACAAGTGATGAGCATGAATAAGCAAATTCAAGTGCTATAACTAAGAATCTGTATCTGAGCTAGACTAGTTACAAGAATGAAACAAGTGCAAATGTGGGCTTTTAAATCAGAACATTGAAAGAGATGGAAAAATTGCCCAATCGGACAATAACTACAGTTTCTGGGCCAGAAACCACTCCTTTTGTGGTAGATAAGGTTACCTACTTCCACTCCCGCTGATAAGCAAGCAGGCTTCCTTCCAACACAGAAAGGCTTGGGGGCATCTGGAGCTTACAAACAGTCCTGGATATAGCACATCTGTATCTGGACTAGACTAGTTACAGGAAAGGCAGGAAAAAACATACATTTTTTTTCTTACAGTTAAGCAGAACACAGGGAGATTCTATCAAAGTTTTTTTTTTTTAAAGAAAAAGGAGAGAGGAGAAGCAGAAGATGATTCAAGGTTAGGAAACTGAGTGGGTTGGCCATCTCACATGTTCTATCTGTATTAGGTAGAATGAGCTAATGACACTAAACTGGGAGGAGTGTCCTAGATCAAATTTACAGTACAGGTGGGCAACTGCAAAGCTACCAAGCATAATAGCAAGACACCAACAGGGAGGGAGGGTGGAGAACAATACTAAAGCTACTAGCCTACACTCTTTTAGACAGTAAACATTACATAAATGTTTATCACAGCAGAAGAACAGCAGTGAGCCACAAAATTAAAGTTTTAAACAGATAAAGGATCAAGGAGACTCTACAGAATGCTATTAACCGCAAACAAATCAGTTATATGATACACTCCTTGGCAGGAAATCATAACAAACAAATAGGTGCTTAACAAGTAAAGAAAATATCAGGCCCTGTAAGGCAGACAATTTTAGTTTAACCATGCAGATTAGTTAATTACAATAAAATACAGTAAAAATAAGCAAAAAAAAAAAAACAGGATACTTATTGTTATAAATCTTAGATCAGAGTTGTAGCTAATGGCCCTCTTCCACTCGGCTCAGTGTGTATAGGCAGAAATCCTCTTAAAGTTATTTATTTATTTATTTATTTATTTATTTATTTATTTATTTGTCCATGTTGACTGGGAAAGTTTGACTGGACAGAGGCCATTTTTAACAGAGAGCTGATGAGAAAAGCTTCATTACAGTATATTTGTGTATTAAAAACTGAGTTTGAGACACTTCTCAGAAAAATAACAATTACATCGCTGAAAAAAACCCAAACATACTTGCAAGACGGGTATATACAGTAAGGTGCTTACATCAATGTGTATAAGTCTGTTGTGCAGTTCTGATAGCTCTTATATCTTGCAGGAAGTAAATGGATTTATACTACAGAAGGGAAACATTGTTATAAAAAAGTTTAATATTCTTACATTTCAGTTCAGAAAGGTTTGTAAAGAGTTAAACAGATATGATAATGACTATAGTTGAGAAGTAAGTTATAAAATTATGCAGGAAGGGAGATATTAATATTGTACAGGAGGATAGTGGTAATGACATATGAGTGAAAGAGCATGGTATAAGATTAGTTCTATCTAGGCTGCCTGTTCAAATCAGTACATCTGGAAAATTTATAACTTAGGTATACTGGGAATGCATGAGAAGGGTAGATCGATGGATTGGGCAGATAGAAAAGGAGAAAGATGAGAAGTAGTGTTTACGTATTTATGTAAGAGAAAGATGAAAAGTATTGTTTAATGGGGAGTGAAGAGAGATGTATTGATTCAAGTGCAGGAGGAAACGTTGTTAGGAGTATAATGATTCAAGTACAAGAAAGGAAAAAGTTAGCTAGAGGTAATAAGATTTTTGTACTTTCCCTAGAGGTCTCAACATGAGCATTACCAGGACAAGGTGATGTATTGTTTGAGCTTGATTTAATAGCTTGCTTGTTTGTTAGTAACTTTTACTTGTGTGGGGGTGGTGTTCTCGGGTTTGGAGATGTAACAGGAGTTTATTGAGGCTCCTGATAAATTATTTGCTTTATTAGTGTTTAGTAGGAATATATCACCAGAATGAAGGTTGCTTGTGGGTATTCAGGGCATTAGTATATTTTTAATGCAGGGCACTTTTCAGAATAATATTTAAGTCTGTATACCATAACAAGCTGTGGGTATGGTAGTAGTTGCTATGCTCTAGCCACTTTAGCTGTTTTATGGCATTTATATCACTTTATCAAAAGATGAAATGGGAAAAAAATTGCTGCTCCGAAACACATACACACAACATAAGCACATCAAACAAACAGCAGCCACACACATACACTTAAATTCCTACATCTAATGCTACACTAAACTAAACATACACTACTATCTACCCACTTACCTTAACTCAAATCCTAACCCTAAGGTCCGTCACTATCACACACTCACCTAACCCGCACCCTAACCCTAACTCACTTAAACCACCCCTAACCCTTAATTCTGTCACTATCGCACACATGCCTAACCCACGCCCTAACTCTAACTCACTTAACCCGCCCCTAAGCGTAACATACAGTCAATCACACACTTACCTGAACCCATCCCATAACTCTCCACCACAGCGCTAAGAATAGCGAAGCCACAGAAACGGCCAACCGAATTCTTTCCCATGGAAAGAATTCGCTGTTCTGCAGCTTCACTATTCCTAGCGTTCACTGAATAGTGTTCAATATCAGAACATTCAAAGTTTTAATACTTTGATGTTCTGATATAGACCCATTTTATGGCTTAGTTTGCAGTGTTGGTAGCAAATTTATCGACTTATACCAGGAAACTAGCTTGGATTTTGGAGTTCAGCTTAGGTTTATAAGGATAGGTGAGGCATATATGACAGCTGAAAGCAAATACAATGAGGCTATATTTTTTTCTTGCTGGTCTGTAAGATGCTCTTTGGGCCTATGAAGGGAGCTAAGTTTCTAGTTGGTCTTTTTAATTCTTTGAAAAATATTTCGATCAAATTTAAGATTGTCACCTATTGCAATGTGTAGTAATTTTAGTATGTGGCACTACCTCAATTTTAGTACTTCTTGAAGCTTTAGCTAATAAAGATTGCTTTTGATGGAGGTAATGTTTTGGGAGGAAGAGCTTCAGTTCTTCTTTATTGTGATTGATTATTAGGTTCTAATTTTTCAGCCAGGTTTGATTGAAGAGAATGAAATTTGAGTGATTTCTTGGGGTGTGGATATTGTGGGGGTGTATATATTAAAGTCAAATTATCTGTGTATTATGCTACATTTGCTGAGTCTATGGCTGAGTAAAGCTTGGTTAAAAATATTGAAGAGAAGGTGTCCTAATAGGGAGCGCTGGGGAACACTGTCTTGCTGTCCTTTGATGTTTCATTGTTTTCCAGATAGATAATTAAGGGACCATGCAAGAGAGGACTGAGAGAAACTACTAGAAGCGAGTTCACTGAGTAAACATTTGGGTGGTACAGCATCAAAAGCTTTGGTGAAGTGTAAGAACATGGTTGGCACTAGGTTACCATTCTTACTATGGTGGTTTATAGTGTTGGTGAAATGACGTAAAGCGGTGGTTCTGCTGTAGTGGGGTCTGAAACCATGTTATGTTTTAGAGAGCAGATGATTTGAATTTGGGTGATATAGAAGCTGAGCATGAATACATTTTCAAGTATGACTACTCATGTACCAACTCCTTAGCGCAATGCTTTCTGGAATTCATAAACTCCAATGCCCTAGATAAACTTATCCACACCCCTACCAGGGGCAACAATATCCTAGACCTAGTCATTACCAACATGAGTGACCGGTGTTCCACACCTGAAGTTAACTCCTCGTTGGTCCGATCTGACCATAAGCTAATCACCCTTGATATCCACATCCCACCCCCACCCCCCATTAAGGAAACCACAGTAAAAAATCTATCCAAAGCCAACTTCATCCTTCTTAAGACAGAAGTAGTGAACTTCATGACACCCATGCAGATGGACAATACAGTTACAACTGCTGAATCCTACACAAATGCACTCTATAAGCACCTACATGAGTGCATGGATCATGCTATCCCAAACAGAACCAAGATGCTATCCTACAAAAAAAGGAAGCCAATCTGGTGGTCCCCTGCCATAAACAAACTGTACAACAGAAGGAAGAAACTCTTGCAAAAGAGAGTAAAATTCCATGAGTAGAGGAGCTCCCTGGTCAGCCTCAGTAAGAAGCTGAGATCCCTTATAAGATCCTCCATAGCTAGCTACAAAAATAAAATTGCCACTAATTCCAAGGACAACCACAAAGCATTCTATAGCTATGTCAAGAATCTCAATGGCAACACCCAGATATGCTATGAATTACAGCACAAAGGCACAAAAATTACAGAACCAACTGATATTGCCAACATCCTGGCAGATAGGTTCAGTGCTAACTTTACCCCCCCCACCCCTAAAAGGCCCATATCTATCCAGGAAGAATGCAGAGTCCCTGTAATCACAACTATGCAGGTGAAAGCTGCACTCTCTAAAGCCAAAAGCACAGCATCCATGGGACCGGACAACATCCCAGCCTGCGTTTTACATGAACTTCAGAATGAACTGGCTCCCCACTTAAGCACCATGTTCAATAATAGCCTCGCATCAGGCTTTGTGCCCACTGAATGGTGTACAGCAACAGTTATCCCACTCCACAAAGAGGGAGCCACCACTGATCCCGGGAACTATAGACCTATTAGCCTGACGAGCCTGGTCTGCAAAGCCATGGAACGTATCATCATGGAACTCATAAACAAAGACATTGGTAACCTCCAAACTCTGGATCCCACCCAGTTCGGGTTTGTGAAAGGCAAATCATGCCTCCTGAACTTGATAGACTTCTTTGAGGCAGTCACCAAAGCCGTAGATGAGGGTAAGGTGGTTCACACAGCCTATCTTGACCTTGCCAAGGCTTTCGACACCATCCCCCATTCTGGAATTATAGCTAAACTCAATAAACTAGGCATAAATCCCTACATCACAAGATGGGTTGCCAACTGGCTCACTGACAGAACCCACACTGTAAAAGTTGCAGACTCCAAATCTGACCTCAAACCAGTGACAAGTGGAGTACCACAGGGTTCCGTCCTGGGACCGCTCCTGTTTGGTATCTACTTCTTTGAAGTACAGGCTAACACAGAAGGCCTCTGGCTAACGAAGTGTGCAGATGACTGCAAACTAGGAGTCATAGTCAAGTCCCCAAATGATGTGAACATCCTACAGAAGGGCCTCTCTGAGACAGATGCCTGGTGTCAGAGCCATGGCCTCAAGCTCAATGCCAAAAAGTGCAGTGTCATCCCCTTTGGTAAAAACTCTGTAGCCATGAACTACCACATAGGCAGCAATCTACTTAACACTGAATGCATGATAAGAGACCTTGGGACCCAGGTGGACAGTAGTCTCTCCTTTGATAGTCACATCGCCACAGTAGTCAGGAAGTCCTTCTACGTGGCACACCTCATCATAAAAGGGTTCTTATCCAGGAAAAAAGAAGTCATCATTCCCCTTTACTCGACACTCATTAGACCCACTATAGAGTACAATGCCCCTTTTGGAATGTACCTCACAAGACATCTGCAGCAGCTGGAAAGGCCACAGAAGTACCTCACAAAGAGGATTACTGGACTCAAACAAATGCCCTACACTGACTGACTCAAAAAACTCCAGCTTTACTCCATAGCATATCGCCTACTCAGAGGTGATCTCTGCCTAACATATAAAGCTATGTCAAACCCAGAGCTGTTGGACATGCTACACCTAAAGAAATCCCAATCCCGCCGAGCTACATGCTCTAGGGACCTAAACCTTGTCACCACAATAAACAGGATATGCTGGAGGGCTATATTCCTATCCCAGAGACTTCCCATACTCTGCAACAGGTTACCCATCTATGTCAAGCAAAGTTCTTCATTAGCACTCTTCAAGAAAAATCTTGATGAGTGGATGGGAAATAGGAAATACTCCCCGGGGATCACTTCTGTGTCTCTGCTCGACAGTGACACAGGAAAATAACTTTCTTGGGTGGCGTAAGCCAGGGAACCTTGTTGGCTAGGCTTGCATAGGCCCTTGGGCCGATAGCCTAGTACCTACCTATGAACCTATGAACCTATTATTTGATAGCGGGGATAAGGGTGCAATGGACCTGTAGTTATTAAACTCTATATATATGCCACCTTTGTGTGAAGGTGTAATAAAGGATTTGTTCTAGATGGAAGAAATTTATTTTTAGCAATAGTTTTATTTATCAATTTTGAGAACAAAAAAGCACTTACATCTGCAGGCGTTAAGTATTCTGAGGGGAGTTGGTCAGCAGTTAGGGTGGTTGGTTTTAGCTTATGTGGCAGTTTTTAATGGTGGAGGTAGGTACTAGGCTAAAATCAACTAGCTGAAGATATTTTGCAGGGGCTGTAGACACTGAAAAGGTAGTGGAGGTATTAATATTTGTGAGGGACATTATTGTCTGTATAAAATAGTTGTTAGATTGTGTGGGAATTAAATCAGTAGTATTGTTAGATGTAGGGGTGGGGGTGTTAGTTTTGCCTGGATGTACAAGTTTGTTTAGGAATGTTCAGAAGGGTTTTGGGTTGTAGCCCATTGAAATGTGACAGCAGAGTTTAAGGACATACATTTTCATGTTTCCTGTTATATTCTGTTAAAATTCTAATAAAAGTGTCTTTTTCAAAGTTTTTTGAGTTACAACCGTGGTTTTAAATTATATGTTTGCCTTTGGTATCATAACTTCTGAGATCAAAAGTGGATGAATGGTCATTTAGGCTGTCTGGAAGGCTAATGGTTGCCCTAATTCAGTTAAAGGTCAATTGCCTACCAGTACTTTTGTGGATTATAATAAGTGGTGTAATTAACTACTGTATGCAAAGCAGTACAGGTTTATGAAATCAGATTGGGTGTTGCTATTGATAAGCTGCCAGTCAATATTTGTGTCTACTAGTATGATTGTTGCATGTTGGACACGATGGTGATCCACTATAGGATATTTTCCACAGTGATTCTGGTTTTACCTGGTATATCATGTGTGTGTGTGTGTGTGTGTGTATGTGTGTGTGTGTGTGTGTGTGTGTGTGTGTGTGTGTGTGTGTGTGTGTGTGTGTATATATATATATATATATATATATATATATATATATAAATATATATGTATATATATAAAATATATATATATATATATATTTATATATATATATATATATATATATATATATATATATGTATATATATATAAATATATATATATATATATATATTTATATATATATATATATATATATATATATATATATATATATATATATATATATATATATATATATATATATATATATATAAATATATATATATATATATATATATATATATATATATATATATATATATATATATATGGGTTCCCTTTAGAATTTCAAAAAACTGAAATACCGAATTTCAGTTCTCCGAAATTCTAAGCCCAAAAGCTTGAAATAGCAAAACACCAGAAGTGCGAAATTCAAAATCCTGATGTTCGGAGCTTCTGGTGTTGTGGTGTACGAATGGATCCAAGTGCAGGTAAGTCTGTATGTGTGTCTAGGTTATTGGCTGTAGTGTATGTTAGTGTGTGTTTTGGTTGTGATATGTGTGTGTGCAAGGGGCTGTGAAATGTGTGGGTGTGAGTTACCTTTGTGTGTGTGATTGTACGGTCTCGGAGTTAGAATATATAAGTGGGGGTGTGTGGGGGGCACAGCCTCCCACATGGTGTTTTGCATTTGTAGTATATGTTTGGGAATTTAAGTTTCGTGCTTGTGATGTTTCGGGTTTGTAAGATTTCAGGATTTGATTTTCGGAAAACTGAAATTCGGTATTTCAGTTTTTCGAGATTCTCAAGTGAATCCATATACATATATATATATATATATATATATATATATATATATATGTGTGTGTGTATGTGTGTATGTGTGTTTATGTATATATATATATATATATATATATATATATATATATATATATATATATATATATGTATATATATATATATATACACATATATATAGGTCCCTTTATATGGTTGAGACCATATGATCAACTTTTGAAAGCCGACCATGGCCAACCGCTATCTCTGTGCAGTGCAGAATAGGAAAATGTCATTCTTCCGCACTGTAGTGCGATCCTGGAGTTGGTATATTAAAGTTATGGGGGTGGGCAGAGCCACGGGGTGCAGGGGGGCTAACAGTTTAAGGTAAGTGTTTGCTGTGTTATATGTGTTTATTTTACATGGTTAGCTTTCCGAAAGTTGATCATATGGTCTCAGCCATATGAAAGTTGACTTTCTGAACAGTTGACCGTGTAAATAGATCCGTGTGTGTGTGTGTGTGTGTGTGTGTGTGTGTGTGTGTGTGTGTGTGTGTGTGTGTGTGTGTGTATATATAAGTATCTTCTGTGCATATGTAGTTATGTTTAAGGAAGTCTTCTAGGTAAAAACAATTCTACTTGCCTGTTCATTTGTCCTGTCAAGTCTAATTATATTGAAATCAGGCAGAGTAATTTTATTGTCATTAATTTTTTTTTTCAGCCAGGTTTCTGTAGATATGACCATGTCTGGGGAATATGTAGCAATACAAATATGTGTCTTAGATTTTGTTGCATATGCTTCAGGATTGATATTTGGGAGGAGAAGACTGGAACTGAGCGATTGTAAAGAGAAAGAGAATGGTTTATTTATCTCTGTTGTGTTAGTGTGGACTTTTAGCTGATGTGTGAGTTTCAGTGAATGTCTCCAGTGATTTTTGGGATGTAAATTCTATGAAGAAAAGTATGTATCCAAACAATTTGTGTTTACAGATATATCAGTACTAAATTCCTTTATTATAAATATAACAGTTGTATTGCATGGGACTGTCATTCAGAAAATTATAGCTATGATCTTATAAGAGATCATTTTCTTATGAAACAGCAAGATTTATAGTCACACCAAAGAAACATGCTCTAATTAAAACAGAGCTGTTAATAATATTCCATGTGAGAAATTTCATAAATATGTCTAATCGTCTATTGTAGAAACATTCAGACAGTGGCAGACTATAAAATCTTGCCTATTTAGCAATTATTTGTACATGGCACCTCTGAAATTGCAGAGGATATGACTTACTCTACAAAATAGGATCTTAAAAGGGAGTGTAAGCCAAGTTAGGAAATGCACATAACAGATATGTTTAGCATAACATATTCAGTAGAGATGTGTGACGATTTGTTATAAGAAGTAGAGGTTCTTCGGATTATGGGTTTAAATAATAACTGAATTAAAAGTAAAAGAATTTCAGAGGTGCACTGGCATTGATATTGAACTCACCTTCAGTTTTGTGGATGAAAATCAATACCAAACATTTATTTCATATTACTGACATTGTTTTGGCCATAGAACAAGAAATTGATGTGGAACTTTTTATTATAATGCAAATTTAATTGGGGTAAGAGTATGGCTATATTTTTTCCTCAGCATTCTAATTAATGCAGTTTTCCTATTTTTAGGTTTGAAAGATTTTACTGGCACCTAAGACTGAAGTCTTCAGTATTTTCCTACCAAAGTGGTAGTCTGGAATCTGAAAAGAATGTTTGGTGTTGCTGTTCTTCCATGAAACTGGAAATGTGTATTTTTGCAGTAGTAAATACATGAAATTCGTTGTTAAACAGCTGACCTTTAAGAAATGCATTCACTGAATTAAAGTTAGCAGAAGAGACTAGCCTGAGTAAAAAATGAATAGCTAGGAAAGAGTTACAGTCTTATTTTTCCTTCAATTAAAAAATAAGTCCATTCATGTATTTATAGATTGTACTCGCAGTGGATGTTAGCTGAAACTGAATATGTAGTACAGAGTTGTCCCATATGCAGAGCAAACTATAATACTAATCTAGATGAAGAAATGTTAACCTGTGTGCTTATGGCTGTTCTTGTTAAGAGAAAAAAGCTTTGTTCACACAGTAGAGTGGACAAGGATTTGTTGCATTTCAAGGAAGCTATTCATTTTATATGTGTAAATTATTACTCCAACTTTCCAGAAATAATCAACTGGCTGACACAATAAGTGCAAACATGATACTAAAAATCTATATTCTCAAAACAAAAATAGACAGTGTTCTCATATTTGACAATGTCTGTCAACCCAAAGCCCATGAATTATGAAAATATGTACCTGAGCGGGAATTCAAAAATACAGTCTCCGGTCCAGGATATGTGCAGTTAAATAATGAAAAAAGAACTCAAATATGAATGGGCAGAAGATTTAAATGAAAGTTACCTATCTCAATAATATTAGTGCTACCTGAAATTAATACAAAATGAAGAAAAGCTGAATGAGAATAACCAGAGAGAGACGTCTGATGATTATAGAGACTACATGAGGCCAACACATTTGCATGAATACAAACTCCAGTCACAAATTCATTGCCTCTATGTTAATGCTAGATTACGCCATCTAGATCTAGCTTATGACACCCAATACCCTTTTCTTCTTATCACATTTCTCTTCTAGCCACAGTCAGTGTACCCTCTCAAAGTAATTTTTCAATCCAGCTGGATTTGTGTACACTTGCTTACAAGAGTCAGCATGCACTAGTGCTTTGAGAGTCCTCAGTTCTCTTGTTGTTATCTTTTCAACTTTTTTGAGGGGAATGAAACCCCATACCACTCATCTTCACTTTATGAGGTTTCACTTTGCTCCCTACCCTACACCCATTACCATCCCATTTCATTAAATTTATACGTTTTTTAACCAAACACACAAAATGTCACACCTGCCAACAGTCAATCAAAATGATTTTACTTTATTAAACACCTAACCAACCAACTCTTCCTTTCATCTTTTCTTCTGATAACCCTTCAGTATCTTGGCACTCATTTTTTTAACTATCCAATTTACTCTTCCAACTCAATTAAGGTGGCAGCTACAATGTAAGTTTTCTAAAAGTCATTCCCAAACCAAATACTTCAAATAATCTCTACCCAGCTTTAATCAACTCTCTCTCAAACTACTCTTCCACAATCTGTCGAGAAGTTAGACTGTGCCTCACATTCTATTTAGTTAGTCACACACAAAACCTGTACCTCTAGACAAACACAATATAGTTGACTTATTGCTTGATTTACAAACCTAGTACCTAGCCTACATTATAAACTAGAACTTCTCTTTTCTAAGAGTCAAACTGGCAGATTGACTAAACTATTTATCTATTTGGCCCTATGTCTTAAAGTTTATTTCTCCATATTCCTTTTAAAATCCATGTAGCAGACAGAGCAAACTGTTTATCTTATCATTACCTCAGCAAGATAGCTCTTATCCCTAGCTAGTATCTTGTCATAGATTGTATCTACAGTGCTTTCATTCCTTTAAAAAATCTAGGTGGCAGACAGGCTGATCTGTCAGCTTTATGTATTCTAGGCTGCAGATATACTGAACATTTCATCTTATCTATTCTCTTGTCTTACAATATTTTTCTATTTTCTCTTAAAGTCTAGACGGCACTAAACTATATACCTCGTCCACACCACACCTAAGTCAGAGTTTACACTCCTAATTTATTTCCTTCAAATGATAGCTTTATTGCTTATTTAATTCATGTTCACTGATTACTGAACTACATAGCATACCATTACCTTTACCTTACAAGTATAGCAAGCTATCATTTATTATTTGTGAAGGCCATCAGCTTAATCTGACAGCTAATGCATCTGATAGGCACATTCACAATTCCTATACCCTTCATTGCTACCTCTTGCTGTCTAGGTTTCTAACCCTCAACCTCTTCTTTCTATCTTCAAAATAACCACAGAATAATATAGAGCATCTCTTTTCCTATCACTCCCTTTAATTATGTACCTCCTATTACCATCTTTTCTCTTCTCTCTTTCATTTTCAGAAAGAGCTCACTCCATCCATCTACCCGTCCACCCATCCATCCATCCATCCATCCATCCATCCATCCATCCATCCATCCATCCACCCATCCGTCCATAGCCCATTTTTCCAATCTTTGCACTTACGGTCACAGTGCCACATCAACAGGGACAATCATCTCGAACCAATCTTCACACTGCCAGGTGGCTAGCCCTGTCATTGAAAAAAGAAGTTACTTAACCAAGTCATTGATCTCCTTCTACCATATCTATCACTGCTTCCATCCAACCACCTTCATTCATATTCCCAAACACTTAATACTTCTTCACTTTATTTTAAGTAATTATCTTATCTTCAGTAAATAGAGGCAACATTCTTTCTAAGCATAAACCTCCATACTCCTTTATGGTTGTTTTCTTCTTAAACAGAAGCACTACTATTAAAACAATTTCATCTGTCCATCTCCCTCTATATACATTACTCACCTCTATAATCACTCTCCCAATCTTTCTAGGTAGCCTTGCATACATTTCTAATACTATACCACTAAATAACATACAACAAATAAAAGCAAAAACCCAGCTCACTTCTCCGAAATAAAAATTAATATCCTGCTACATGAACACAAGCCAATACTGACATATATTAATAGAAAACAATTTCTTGTATAGATATTCCTTGTGCAAAACTTCTCAAACAAACTGACTGAATAAGCCCTGGTATATGCTTTTTGGAGTCAGAACAATTCAAGACTCCTGTTCGCAATTAAAAGCTACTTCCTAAACTTGTCTTTACTATTCTTAAACTGGTACAATCAGTAAATATTGAAAGCAAACCTGGACCATCACAACTTAATGCATAGACAGGTACTAATATCAACCCATATTAAAAACAAAGCCCTTAGCATAGCCTCTTTAATTCCACCCAATGTTAATGGGGTAATTTAAAGTCTTGATTAATAGCCAAATCCCTCTCATCCTATCCATTTCAGAATCTTGGTTGAAAGGCGATGCCTTCCCCTCCTTCTTTATTATAGACAGCCACTACATTTTCTATGCTAAAAGAACAAAGCAGACATGTGATAAGGTAACATCTCAAAAAATATAGCTATCAACGCAGTTGATGTTTTATGCTCCCAAACAAGTGATAGACCAAACTGGATCCTCTCCCACATCACATTAGGTGGTCACATTCAGCTTTGTATAGTTGAAATCTACATTCCACCTCAATTCACTCTTAATTTCATCAACAATATTTTGCAAAACATTTTCTGCAAAGGGTTTAGCAATTGCATCATCTTCCTTTATCTTAATATGGATGCCACAGGGAAAGAATCAACAGCCCTTAACAAAATGCTCCAGTACTTTAACTTAGTTAGAATAACACCAACGCCCACTAGACTTGAATAAAAACAGATAAAAGCTCAACTTCAGATTTAATCATTACCAATATCCAGCAGAAGTATCTTCATACTGAGATGCTACCAGATTCCCTAAGTGATCATTCTCCAATAAGGTGCCACTGGTCCTACTTCACTTTCTGATATCCACATCAAATATTTTTGGAAGATCCTTTCTTAGAGCAAAGCTGAATGTTGTTAATATACTATTCAGTTTAATAGACTGGACTGACCTCTATAGTACAGCCAATCTCACCACTGTACTTGACCTTTTCTTCTCAATCCTCAAACCTATTCAGGTCTCTTTATACTCAGCTAAACAAAGAAGACTCAGAGCATATGTATGTCCCTGGGTACCTCTAAAAATGAAGTGCAAAGTGAGAAATAGGGATGACACATGGAAAACTTAAAACATGAGACCTCAAAATACACAGATGCATCAATCATCATCTCCTCAGAAGAGAAATTAGAATTACTACAAACATAACTAAAGCTACATCTCTTAGACTGAAACAAAACGAGAACTGGAAAACACCAAAACTATTTTGGAAAGAAACTAAACAGCTGGCAGAGACTCTAACATACTCCCTAGAGCCAAAAAAAGGGCTCCTTCCTCTAACCCTTATCCTTCATTAATGGCTATGCCCACTTTCTACAGCCCTTTGTAAGCAACATCACAAATAGTTTCCCTGCTCAAGACCCTAATTTCTAACCATTTTCTAATCAAGCCAACAATTTTAGATCCCCATTATACTGTCTAGACTCATATGCAACAATGTTTCATTTAAAGCAATTAATTTCCAGACAAACTAGTTTAGTTCAACTAAAGCCTTACAATTCTGGGGCCAGCTTCTCCATGCTGTATCCTCCCTTTTTCAAAACTTGCTGCACATCAAACTGCAAAACCCCTTGGTCATATCCTCAGTCTTTCAGTAACTTCTGCTGCTGTACTCACTGTATCCAAACACTTGTACATTATTCCCTGGTAAGAATGCCTTCTATCAAAGAAAGTAAATACTGTAGACCTATGTCTAACCTCTTCTCCATTAGTAAAATATTGGAAAAGCTGTTATATAGATAGTTATTATAAGCACATTATGAGCTGTGTATTGCTAGGTGATGGGTGACATGGAGTTTTCTAAAAAACAATAAGACATTTCATCCCTAGTAACTGCCACTGGCACCATTTATACCAATCTGAATTAAGGCCTCATATCTGCAAGCCTAAATGTAAATGTGGATATGAATATAGCCTTGGAACCTGTCAGTCATAATATGCATCTCTAAACATCTGACTTGCTACATTTTGGTGAAAACATAATGTGATGATTTTAGAGTTACATACATAGCATATCCTTCCAGGTTAGCTACAACAACTTCCTATCCTCCCTGGAACTACTCAGCACTAGAATATAACCAAGATCAGTGCCGGGACACCTTCTGTTTTCTTTCTTTGTCACTGACCTTCACAAACCTCAGTCTAGTAATGCATGTCAGTCATGTACGGTGCGAATAGCCCAGTATTATCCACAGAGAACTTGAAAAGAAACTGTAAGAAGACTTCACTCAGCTTTGCATCTCATCGTTAACATCATACTAATTAATCAAAAGCAACTAACATCATGATATTCTCAACTCCTAACATTTTATCCACAGTTCCTCCTATTCATCTAACAGATCTAAGTGGTAACGCTGTCTGAAATGTTGTAGAACACTGACGACTAGGCTTTTTTCTTGACTTAAATCTCTCCTTTACAAAATACACAGATTTGATGTCAAATATAATACTCACACAATTAAACCATTGTTACAGTCTCCCTCATATTTTCCCACCTACAGAAAGCTTGTCTATTGCTAAAAATGTATTGCTTCCGAAGTTGAAATATGGTGTCTTCTTTCTTGTTTTACATTTATCCAAAAATACCCATAAAATACACGTTAGAAAAGAAGACTTATAGATTTAGTCTCCTATCATATCGCTTCCTTCATCTCTGCAAATCACTGGAAACCCCAACTGGCAATCAATACTTTAATCTGTAAAAATTATTGGAAACTACCAATTGGCAATCAGTGATTAATAGGGTTGCCTTTCTGCCCTGCACACTGATTTTAAGGTTCTAAAACAGGGGTACTGTCCTCATCTAAAAAGTAAGCTTAACATTCAAGAAAATAGTTATAATCTGATAAAATACAGAAGATAACTCATTGGCACTGGCTCTATCACCTTTCAAAACTGCAGTAGGTTAAAAGGCTTTCTCTAGACTGAGACTGAGACCTGCAACTTAGAACCACTTGTCTGCAGAAGTCAAAAATCAAGATTCTTGTGAGAGTTTTACGAAGGCCATTAAGGAGGATCTCCTAGCAAAGTCCTCATGCAGCTGCTATTGTGACAACTGCTAGTAGCTAAAACATTGGCCATCTGTGTAACTGTCAATGACTAATACCTCTCTATACTGTAGCTGATGACAAACTATTTCTATACTCTCTGTAAATATTGGAATAACTATGCTCTGTCATGTCATATGTATTTACTTTATCATTAAGCGCTCTGAAAATATTGGTACAGTATGTCACTCTCACTGCCATGGTATATGTAGTTCCTATACTCTGTTATTATTGTATTTGTAAAGTATCTCATTGTGTAAAATCAATTGCACATTGCTCTCTGAGCCTAGGTTGTAAGTGAAAAGGGTCAAAAGTCCAGTTTACCCACTCAGTCAAAAATTGTAATAAACAGATAAACAAACAAATAAATATATGTCATGAGAAAGACTGCAGCCCTCAAGAGAAAGTGTTCGGTCAGACAACCAAATCAATGTCCTGGGTTGTTTATACGGAAGACAGAAAATGAATATTGCAAATAACAAAATATATGATATAAAAAATATATGATAAATAAAGCAATATTCCATTTGGAATAATTAGAGTTTTTGCAACCAGAAATGTCAAATGAAAAAGACCCTGTGAGTTCTATGAGAGTCAAGAAACACATCCTAAACTGTGCAACCACAGAACTGCCTAGTATGAAGATTCACTAACATGTTTTTCTCTCACATGTGTAAGTGATTGAAAAAAAAAAGAATGATTACATGGATAGAAACATAAATAGCTGTAAATTTGCAACTAGCACAGTGTGCTATGTCTGAAGCAAAATAATTTCTGATTTTATTAAAGGAAGATCAGAATCCCATAAAGAAAAGGCCTTTCAAATATTCTAGAATTAGAAGACCACTGAAAAATTCAGATAGCTAGAAGGAAAGTTGAATATTAAAATTTGGTACTAAAGACAAAATTATATATTTAATCATATGCATAAATGCATTATTTGAATTATATATCTCATAACATACTCCCTGTATAGATAACATTAATTTTGAATAATAATTTAACAGAAGGCATGCAAACACACAGAATATCAAACGATATTTATAAATCAGAAAAGTAGGATTAGATGTAAACATTTTCTCACCTTATATGGGCATTTATTCCAATATTCACTCTTAAAAATATCTTAAAAAAGCTAGAAGGTCAATTCAGTGTCTGTCTTGTATAGTCAGCTACATGCAGATGTTATATTAACATTTGTTCCTCCCATATTTTTCACCAGGACAGAATTTTGCAGAATATCCAGATTATTGCCTCTTATTTTTTACCTGTTCTTCAAAAAATTGTGTTTTTTGGCAAATCTTTGAAGACGTTACTAAATAATGACATTTGAGTTTCAGACTTCATAAACTTCAGAATATGCATATTAATCTAAACAAGATATTATAGCAAACTTTATAAGTTTATAAGTGCAATATTTCAAGTCTGTCCCTGATTTTGGGCCTTTGTCTGCCCATTATTTTTAACTTGGTCCATAATTCTTGTGTTAACAGCCTGGACGTTGCCCAGTGTTTCCTTCCTAAGTTGCTAGTTAGTTTTCCAAAACCTGTTTGACATTGTTCAAAAGTAATTTTGCACGGCCTTGCTAAACTCCAACCACACCTGAATGCTCACAGCAGAGACTGCCCATCCCCCATTAGCATTAATTGGAAATATATATTTTTATTTTATGTAAAGTTTTAAACTGGATAGATGAGCTGATGAAATGACTGTTTACAGTCTTCACCCAGATCAAGAGGCAATAACACTCATACATTTCTTTTCAGATTGGAATAAAATCAAAAAACAAGATATTTATAATGACTTTCTAACAACTGAAAATGTAAGAGAAACAGCAATGCAAGCAGGAGTTTAAATGAGTGACTGCAAGTATATACAGGTCCTATACAGTGGTGTTCTGCTAGTAAAATAATCAGTCATTAGAAAGCTGTCATTTGTATGACAACAGGAACTGTGAAAACTAAGCACTTACATAAAAAAACACTGTTGGAGAATGTTTAAAGTTAACTTTTCTTAATAAAGCTAATGTTTAAGATGTGGAAGAAGTTGTTATTCTTTAATTTGACAGGCTGTAAATTCCATGTAGCAGAGCTATTTAATAAATGGTATTGTTTACATGATGGTTTCCTTTGTGCAGGCACATATTGCAAATTAATAGGATTACTGCAATTACAAGCATTGAACACCAATTGGCCAGAGCTCCTAACCACTGCCTCAGGTACTGAAGCCTTGAACATAGTCGAGTCAGATTCCTCATCCTTAACCTCCCCAGAGAAACTTTTTTGGAAAGGAACCTGAACTCATCCTACACTGTTACTTCAGCTAGGCTTTACTGGGTTATCTGACACAACGTATGCAGCACTGTTGCTGCTGTACCCCTTCATTGCTTGGATTCTTGATGCACTCTTCCTTTGCTCATGAACAAAACTCTGAGATAATGCATCTCTCACATGAAATCAAAGCTAGATATGTTCTGAAATGTGCCTGTTTCTTAATATCATCTCTGTGGAAAGCACAAATAGGATAGGATACAAAGCATACCTTTGAGTAGTAGTTTGCTCACATCGAATACCATTAACTTTATGTCAGGAATGCAGACACAGCTCCTGCTTCTTAAACACGGACACAGAGTGACCCACAGCAGTGGGCTTGTGACCACATTCTGTTATTGTACTTCCCAGAAGACATTTCAGGGAAGACAGCCATATGCCATTTCCAGGTTTATTTGTATTTATTTATTTAGTCTATGTGTAACCAACTTTACCTTGCAGACACAGTTTCCCTTATAAGGGGTGATGCGGAAGCAATAACTGATTAAATAAGTTCCTCAGAGTGATCCAGTAGGCAAACTGTTGCTAATGCAGTTAAACTTTGGAAAACACAAAGCTGTTTTGGTAAATTTCATAGCCTTAATTCTCTAAATTAACTGCCAGTCAGACTTACAGCATGATGAGGTCAACAGTATGGGATTATTTTAGTGTACAACTGCTGCTTGACTGGGGTAAGAAAAACAAGTTGAGGAGGTCCAGAAACTGTAAGGTGCCTCTTGCAGGAGCTGTACTAGGCAAGATGCACTAAAAATAGGTTTTAGGAGGGACCTGTTGATCCCACAGAATGATCTGGATACTCCTATTTGGGACAGGAAAGTTGGTCTAATCTGTTCAGTGCTCTACCACCAGTACTTTCAACAATGACAAATGCTTGAGAAAATGGATGGATGGATGGATGGATGGACAGATAGATGTAAAGATGGATGGATGGCTGGAGAGATGAATGGATGGATGGGCATTTGGTATTAGCACCAATGTGCTACTTATGTGGTAGAATAAATACTCACTATATTATATGAATGAAGATATCAGTGCCTCTGTTTGTAAACCCTATCGTAAATAGAATAAAGGCTATGTTATGCTAGCACATTACATCATGTAACACTGTGTTTGGTTCCATTTTTCTACTCTTGCATTATTTGTGACTGACTGTCAGTTAACCAAGAATGTTCCCAAACCAATCCCTTAAAAAGGCGTTTATACCTAGTAAGTTTGTCAGTTTAACACTGGAATTAAAAATAAGGAAATAAATAAGAATAAAATAAAATAAATACTTGAGCTGAGTTTTAATATCTATGTCATTCTACTTTTCTGTAACTTTGTCTTCACTTTAGCACTAATGATTATAATTTATTTTCATCATAACTCAAGAATACAATAAAAGAAGTTACTCCAGGTAATGTAATTTTATTCAGATAACTGAGCAATATAATCAAATATATTTAATTTTCCTGAGGCATTTTATTTCTGAGCTCAACAAAAGCAATGTTAACTTATTTTCAAGAATTATTCATACAAATGAGTCATTCAGCTTGGCAGGTATCATGTTCCAGAATGTGTCATCTTTATTTAAAAGTGCAGTTTAAAAGCATTTATTGAAAATGTAACATTTCTTGAAAACAACATTATATTCATTGAGTCAGCCATAAAAACATGATTTGTGCAGTCTAGATATAATTTTCAAGAGTTGTTATTATCGACTACCATTACAAACATAAATGTCATGTTTGCGTATTTAAGTTCTTCAAATTCAAACTGTTAACCTGAAAAATGAGTTCTTCTTTCTCATTAGAATTCAGTTCATTATGACAAGTATAAGTACTAGTAAAGTTAAAGAAAAAGTAATGCAGACATGTAAAAAATTCTAAAAAGAAGACAGTCAGCAATAAGCAAGTAAAACAAGTATAAAGCTACAAAAAAGATATGTGAAGTAGCAGAGTGCAATGACAGAGGAACCTAGCTTTTCCAACAAGAACTGGACGCTGCAGCATATTCCAGGAAGTATCTATCTGTTGTCACGTGATTTTTGTACACTCAGCACCAGCGTTTCGAGAGATGCTCTTAAGGATGTAAAGGTACACCATCAACATGCGAGTCTCTCACTGGTTGGAGTTAAGGCTTACTTCTCCCTAACCATTTAGGCACTACTGAGATGAATATTTATGCAGCCAAAGGTAAACTAAAGTCAGAGAGACTGGCCCAGAATTTGCACTGAATTTAGACCAGTTTATCTGTTGTGGTGGTTTGGATCATATCAATAGTTTAAAATGAGTTTTAACATAAAAAAGAAATTCCCTATAGATCATGACTTGTCATGGGGCAGATAAGACCCATTATTGAAGTAGTCTAGGTATAGAAACAAGAATGTAGGGGGGCATCTGCAACACTTATTAATAGTGCAACATTATTAATCTCAAATAAAGAAGGGAAAAAAATAAATAATTAGCAGGCACTTCCATATAAGGGTGTGCATGTCAGGAGAGAGAGAAAGATAATGATGAAAGCCATCTGCTTGGGGCCAAGACTAATAAAAATATAGTCAGTGTACAGTATCTCCAGAAAAAGGTGAACGGTATAGCAGAATATATGCCATTTTCATCTAAAGAAAAATGTCATGGCATCTGCAGGGGAAAAACATTTCATAAATATCTCTAGTAATGAAAAGTGGATACATTTACAGAATATGTGGAGATATGAGTGAAAAAAATATGATGTATCCGTACTGTAGAATTAAGGCAATTCATTTTGTGATCAGAGAAGTAGACTGTAATGTAGTTAGGAAGATCAGTTGAAGGATCTTGTTGTCATCTACAAATAATGGCCACAACTCCTACTAGTGATCTTGTTAAGTATTTCATGGGTATACCATGATTATAGTATTGGAACACTAGTAAAATATCTTAACTAGTAACCCAGCATGATATATGTTAAAGATTTATCATCTAGCATCCAGTCAGAGTTTGTCGGTCTACTTATTTAAGAGGAAAGATAGGGCTCAAAACGAATATAAATATAGCAATGGCTCTGTGGCATGGATGAAGCCCTAACAATAACCCAGATGGAGTCCCCTTCAAAACTTTGTATACTGACATTACTGAATCCCACTTCAATGAGCCTGAATTCTTCGAAACTTCACTATATCAAACTCCCGGAACAACAAAAACAAACCCTGGGAAAGGAACCATTTGGCCACCATGGTGAATCTTGCCCTTCCTCCACTGTAGTGGAATCTCGGAGTTGGTATATTTAGTTAGGAGGGTGTAGGGGGCAAAGCCCCCACTTGGTGGGTTTTTCTGCTATGCTTTTTGTTGTTTTGTCCTGGTGGTTGAGTGGTTCCTTTCTTGGGGTTCATTTTTGTTGTTCTGGGAGTTCAATATAATGAAGTTTCAAGAATACAGGCTTGATGAAGTGGGATTCGATAATGGGAGTATTTGATGTTGTGAAGTAGATCCCCCAGCTTACTTGGGATCATTTAGAGGTCAGGGCTTTGAAGGTACTGAAATAGTGAACCTTCACGTGTTCATCCTTCCTAGAGGAAAAGAGGTGCTGTGACCCCACTGCATCGAACACCTCAATGGGATTGTTGAGGAACTGTTAGTAACAACTAACAGGTCAGGTGGCTTGCACCACATCTCAGGGTAGCTACACCCCAGTCTGAGGAAATCTATACAAACAGCTCACTTCAGCAAGGAGCATCCCAAGCAAAACCACCAGTTACCACAGGGATGGAATAAGGTGAAAATGGAATACTGCCTTATGCTCAGCTCTCATATTACAAGCGGAACAAATGGATTTATATAATTCTTTCCTTGGCCAGAGAATAAAACAAGTCATAAGACTTTTTCCTTGACTAAGGTATAAATGGTCTGGATCTCAACACAAAGGAAAAACAGTAAGCAGGGTGTTGGCTGGGGAGTCACATTATAACAAACTTCTTAAAAAACTAACCTATGTAAACACCATCCTTTTCATGTGGGTAAGCATCAGTGAAATTATGCAGTACAATGTTTGATACCCACGTGGTTTAAAACTTAAGTATAAAATCATCCACCTTGTATCTGTATTTCATGAGAAATGCTTTCAATGAAAGTCTTATCAGCAAATCCCCATATCAAAAATAGGGAGTAGCAGTTTGTAATTTCATAATAAAAAATAAAAACTTCAGAAATTATTATCCATCATGATATAACAAAGTTAGTAGATACAATACAAAAAATGAAACATATAGGGCAGTATTCATAGTGGTGATGACTACAAAAATGCAGGGGACTTTTTTCTGAACAAACCTCCCAATGGAAATGAGTAATGCAATTTACACATAACCGTTAGGGCGACAGCTGTTACACTGTTAAGTGGGGTTACATGCACATGGGTGAGTTTGATTCATACACATGAACCTATAATGAACTCATTTGCATGCAAAGTGTGTAAATCACCCTGAAGCTATGCCAGTAAGACCTCTTCACTCGAATATGTTGATGCGATGGGAGCTGATATGGTGCTTAAGCATACCTAGACATTTTTACTGGAGGGGTCTCTTGGGTAAATGTTACATACTGGGACAAGTTTCTGAAGGGATTGCTTAGTTAAAATGTGTCAGTGCTTGTGCATATCTGGAGATGTTACTGAAAGGGTTCTTTGGGTGTAATATTTATTTTATGGTTTGTACATACCGGGGCATGTTACTAAAGGGGTCACTTCAGTGAAATGTTTATTTTACTGTTTGTGCATAATGAAGGATCATCTCTATGAACACCTATACAGTATAATGAAAGCCAGAACAGAGAATGCATTGGCTAAACACATATTGACAAACCCTGGTCATTCATTTTCATTTTTATTTAGGCGTATCAATCAAGTGGAGCATAAAGTGAGAGGGGGCCCTACATCTTTGAGACTTGAACAACAAGAGTTATATTGGCAACTTAGATCCCATGCATATAGCTACCCAGTTTTGAATGACGTCTGTTCTATAGTATGTACACTGAAATTAAGAAGTTTGCTGAGATAATTGCTGTAAGGGTTAACAAATGGTACACATATTCTAATGTTTTCAGTTTTTTAAGTAGACTGGATTTTTTATACCTTTTTCATACATTTTTAATAAGTTGGGGTGAATATTACTAAAGAGTAGGATGACATGTTTTACTGTATTGTTTTAGTTTTTAAATTTAGATTTAGATCTATTGTATATGTTTATCACGATTTTTAATTTATATTGTTTTACAAGCACTGGCTTTTGGTCATATGACTATGAGTAGCATGTGATTTTTTTTTTTTGAACAGCAACAACACATGACCATTTTTAGAGTATTTAAATTACTTGTAATGTTTTTAAATTTGTCTGATGAAGTTTTGTCAAGGGACTTAAACGTGCTTACAACAATAAATTTAATAATTTGTATACTAGGTACTTTTGTCTTTGCCGTTGCCTTTTTTTGTTTAATGAAGTTTTACAGTTTTTGCCTTTCATGTTACTAAAGGGGTCGTTTCAGTGAAATGTTTATTTTACTGCTTGTGCATATCAGGGCATGTTACCGAAGGGGTTGCTTGGGTGAATACTTCATTTTGGTGCTTGTGCATACTAGAAAATGTTACTGAAGGGGTGGAAGGAGAAGATAATTCATTTGTGTGTCGAGAAAGTGCTTGTGCATACATGGTCAAACTGCTGAAGTGCTCGCAGGGCAAAATAATTTATCTTGTCATTTTAG
Source organism: Protopterus annectens (assembly GCF_019279795.1). NCBI lineage: Eukaryota > Metazoa > Chordata > Ceratodontiformes > Protopteridae > Protopterus > Protopterus annectens. The sequence continues at coordinate 1,596,177,722 of NC_056735.1, read as the reverse complement.
TACATCTGCATACTTAATGTAAACTAATGAAATGGATGCTGGGGGAAAAATTCATTTGAGTTTCAGAAAAGTGCTTGTGCACACTTGGAGAAACTACTGAAGGGATGGCTGGGAACAAGTTCATGGATTGCAACTCCAATATCAAAGGAGAAACATCACTTTCAGCAACAGCTGTGCTTACATTGGGGGTGTCTCCCTATGAATGTAAACCTGCCTCATTATCATACTGTGCTTTACAACACTTCTCATTTGCATCTCATTATTTTTAGGCTTTGGGTTGTGCATTAATGAAAATGGCTTTTATGAAATCGTGCCTTTGCTGCGCTCATGTTGTAAGCATCAAGAATACTCCTATCGCATTTGTTCAAGTGACTATGAATACTGCGCATAGTGCCAATAGAACCAAGCATTGATGTAATGTCTGGAACAGATACAAAAAGATATTTCTAAATTTTTGGTGCTGCACATTCACCCAGGAAAGGCTGCAACTATCACGGATACACTTATGTCTTCACCAGTTACTCTTTTGCAATGGCATCTATCCAATGGTTACAGTGATTGAAGGGCCTTGGATCACAGCTTAACATTCTTTTTTTAAAATCTTTCTATTACAACCTTTACATAATAAATCAATGCCATTATAGCTTACATAAATCATAAACTGAATTGCTGTATAGAATGCTTATATAACCCTTTGTTTGTTATACAGTATCAATTTAAAGCTTGTACTTACATGCTCCATACACACACTTACACACACATACACATGCACAAAAACACACATACACATACACACACACTCACACATACATATTTTCACACACAAGCACATGCAGGCATATAGCAGACCTACAGTGCCCCCACACACGCATAAACACAGGCACACACACACACACACACACACACACACACACACACACACACACACACACACATTTATATATATATATATATATATATATATATATATATATATATATATATATATATATATATATATATATATATATATATGTATATTGCATTCTGCTTATCCTGCCCCATGAGTATCTAAACTAGTTTGCCTCTACTAATTTTCAAACACCTCCCTGGCACACTTTTAAATATCAACTTTATCCTTATACTCTGTATTACCATGTTTTATTATTATCCCTGTTCTACCAAAAAGAGTAATAATGAATTCTGCTGATGCATTAGAGTTCTGCAGCCATGACTTACCCTCGGCTCCAGGTATTTACAGCTCCTATGCTAACCTCAGTTCACATCTTATCACCATAATCCATTCATTCATTATCTTCCAAACATTCCAACAACATCTGTATGTTCTGCACTCACAATTACAACCTTGCATTAGTCCTTTCTTTTTAAGGTACAATGGAGCATTGTGTCATCTGTGTAATCTGTTCTGCATATCTCACATTAATGATGCCCCCCCACTTATGTCTCCCATATGCCTTCAACATATCTTCCAAAAATTGTCCTCAACTATTTCCCATCCTCATTTCCCCTTCTTGCCTCCAAGTTAGCCAAGATACATAAGTTTTCTCTTCTCTCTAGATCATGTCACAGTCTGTCCAATCTTCCTTTCATCTTTCATAGTCAATTACTCCATGAGATACTGCTGTGTTCATTTCCTTCTACATAGCCATGTGTCTTCAACTCAGTCAATATAAGCTCTGCCTCTTCCCCAAAACTTAAGATGCTCTCCCTAAGTCATTTTGTAACATTTCAAAACAATTGACTCTGCTGTCATCCACACCTAGCACTAATACACTAATACAAATAATATAATATCTCAAAGGCAGCTGCTTTCTAACCATTTTTTCTAGGTTACTTTGCTACTATGCCTGCCAACCATCAGTTTTCCCCTCAGTCACACAGTGCCTATTTGAGCCTCTACTTTGGGAATTTCATCTGGTATTGAGAGGGGAGCTGCCTGAGTGGGCTGTCATTCTGAATGCAATGAGGGCAGTTTGTGCTCCCACTGGAGACCCAGCAATAAGAAAATCTTGAATAACCTAAAATCACCTGCTAGATCAATGTCTGAACAACATGAAAGCAAGAAAAACTAGTAAAAAGATATTGTGAGACAAGATTCCTACACAGTACAGAGAATGAGAGAGAGAGAGAGAGAGAGAGTGTATGAGTGTATGAGTGTATGAGTGTGTGCGTTTGTGCGTGTGTGTGTGTGTGTGTGTGTGTGTGTGTGTGTGTGTGTGTGTGTGTATCAATATATATATATATATATATATATATATATATATATATATAAAAAACCCCAAACCTCCAAGAGTATAAGGGGAGGTCAAAGTATGTCTTTAACCTATTGAAAAAATGGCAACATTCTCAAATCTTAGGAAAACTCCAAAACATATGAAGACTATCTCCTTCAGTTTGTCACATCTCCAACAAGTATCAGTTTGTGGAAGCCCTGTTTGTGCCTGTCAACTTGGTGTTAAGTACCGCATAATTAATAATCTTAAATACTGATCCTGATATTTGGACTTTCTTCTTTGTCTAGCCAAAGTTTCATAAATCTGATTGTGTTTTTCCTCAGAAAACATTATCTTCTCTTTTTTTCCACCAGCTACCAATACTCTGTCATTCTAAAGCCCTTATTCTTTTCTCTTCACTTCTTAATTCCCTTCCATTTATCCCAGAGAAACGTGTTACCACTATTAGTTGGGAGGTGATTATAAACAAACTATTCTCCTGAAAGTAAACCATAGTCCCTCCTGGAAATTACAAACCACTTCAAACTCGAACCCACTGGAACATGAGAGAATTATGACTGGCAAAGAATAGCTTCAACTGTCCATATATATCTGGACTTAGTACTTACATCCTTGAGAACCTCTGGATGAACCCATATAACATTTGATGGACTTTAGCTGCATACTAAATCCCCTAACAATTTCTCTCATTCACAAAGACTCACTAGATATTCCCCAAGAGTTCTACAATGGCTGTAGCTAGCTTCATAAAGTTATCACCCACTTAATGATAGGGTTCATGGTCCAAAACACTAAAATAGAACTTTTTTTTACTTCCAATAAATTTTAAACAACACAAAGTATTTTTATATAAAGCACTGTTATATCACATATCTTAATAGAATATAAATGTTTTTGAATTCTAGTGCTTAACTTATGTGTTGTTATTCCAGCATAAAAGGAATTACAGCAGTCACACATAGCTATATAATGATTCCAAAATTCTGTTTTAGTGTTTTACCATAAATTCTGTCATTATATGGGGTATAACTTTAAGAATGAACTTGAAATACTGGGAATTAAATGGTAGAGTCTTTTGGACCATGAACCTGTGATTATAGGGTGGTAACTTTAAGAATGACTCTTAGATGGTTAAAAAAATGAATATGGAATACAATTTTAAGATTATTGTTTGTATAGATCATTTTTAAGTATTTTATGTGTGTATGTGATTTTATATATATATATATATATATATATATATATATATATATATATATATATATCATTATTTATTGTTTGTTTATTTATATGAACCTTGGGTTGTTTTGAATAGTTAACTGATTGACAATTATGGGATTCATAACTATGCTACTGGATTGAATATATAAGGCGTGGTTTGTTGTAGTAGTATTCTGATGAAGTTTGGTCTATGTTACTAAATGAAAGTGTTCAATTAAATGTAGTTTTGTTGTCCCAAATGTTTTTAGTAGTGGTTTCTTCAGCCCCCATGAGTGGACTGTTTTGTTTTTTTGAAATGAGAATATTCATTACTATAAATAAAATTTGGGAAGAATCAAAGACTGTACTGATCTAACTCTTCCTGAGATAGAATGGTTATTAGCCAATTTTGGTATAAAACCACAAACCTTATGAAGCAGTTCTTGACAATTAATCTCTACTGAGTCAGCAAGTGAAGTCCAAATATTTAAACTCAAATATTTTGCTTCCAGTTCAATCAGGATATTGATTCCTTTTAGATCTGTATGTGGGTTATCCCTCCATAGTATAACTAATTTATAAGGATTACATTGCAGGCCATAAACATGAACAAATTAATGAAAAATAAACATAATCTTACCCAAAACACAGCAGGGATGGGTGTTCAACAGAGCATAGTCATCAGTAAACATAAGAAACATATTGGCCAGTCCATCTAACTCAGCTTCTTCATTCAAAACTACTCTGACTCAGCACTTCGATTCCTCCACCACCAACAGAAATAAAACAGGAAAAGGGGACAACCCTATTTGGTACCCCTAATTAAATTCCCCTACCACAATAAGCCCCTATTAAACAAAACACTCAAAGAGGAAAGGGAATATAGTTTTGTGACCCAAACAGCTCAACAATGGCAAATATTTTGTGGATGTTACTAAAAATTAGATTAAAATTGCAAACGTGATTAATTTTTGGCTGAAGGAAATTACCACAAAATTTGGACTGGATAATAAGACTTTGGAATTTTTCAGGGTTGACAAACCTGTTACAGCTAATATTTTTCATATTACAAAAGTGCATAAATCAGTAGAAATCCCCCACTTCATCCATTGTGGCAGCAAGAGGTGCTAAAACCAAGCCATTGGCCAAGTATGTTGATTACAATTTAAAAACATTTTTTGAGACAAACCTTATGTTTTTAAGGATACTTGGCAGTTTTAAAAGAAATACACCAAGACCAGTTTGACAAAAATGTTACATTTTTGGTTATAAATGTGAAAGATTTGTTTTTAGTAATTTCATATAAGGAGAGGCTGCAATGGTTTCATGAAGCTTTAATAAGTGGTACTAAGATATCATTCAGCACTATCAATTTTCTGGTGGAAGCCACTGACATTGTGTTGTTGAATAACTTTGTATTTTTTCAGTCTGAGTACTTCAAACAGGTTACTGTGGTAGCTATGGGGGCATCATCAGCCCCAGTTTTTGCAGATAGTATTTTATGATGGTAGGATAAAAAGTTCATTTTCCTCCTCTTTTGTTAATAACATTAAGGTTTACCTGAGATTTTTGGATGATGCATTTATTTTATGGATATGCTATTATTACCATATTGATGGATTTTTGAGTTATATCAAGAATACTTTTTCATTTCCAACTGTTAAAAGACATTATAACACAATGGAAATTGAAATTGTGGATGTTAAAATGTTGTTTTTCTTCAACAATTTATAGGAAAGAGATATACTCTAACAGTATGTTGCACTTTAATTTTCCACCCCTTGAGGCAGAAAAGAAATGTGGTTAAAACACAGTTCATTAGATTGTCACCTCTGATTTCTGATGATACAAATGGTGAAGAAGAAAGCACATTAACACAGATGTTTCAAGACAAGACACTACCCTTTAGATTTTATACAATATCTAAAAGAGGAGATTATTGCTGAGAGGCCCCACAGTTATAAACCTGTTTTGAGGTATGCTTTTGATATCCCAGCAGTAAGATCAGTTGTGAGAGTTATGGCTACCGAAAGGAGTGCTAATCATGACAATGCTGATGCATTTCCCAGGGCTTTGATATATGTTTACAATAAAGGTACCAAGAATGTTAATGATATTTTAACGAGAGCTTTGTTTAGCTTTATTATGGCCTATGGTTTGGATATGATTTTTGGGAACTAGACCTACTTTGATATTTAGCATAGGAATTAACCTTAAAAAGAAATTTGAGACTTGTGATATGAGAAAGTGGGATGACCATATGGTTGCAAAGGTTATGTACAAATGTGGTGCTTGCAGCCAGTTTAGATATGTTTTTGAGGGAACCAGTTTTATTATAGGCACCTCTCCATGACTGGTTTACCCAAATGGAAAATGTAATTGTAATGCTAAGAGTGTAATTTATTTAGCATAATGCAGTGCATGCCTTGCATTTTATGCTGGTAAAAACATTAAAGGCTTTGAAGGTTAGAATGTATCAACATAATTATGCCATTAAAAAGAAAGAATAAGGTGTTATATAAACATTCAGTAATTTGTGCAGATTTTAAGAAATGTTTGTGTTTTGTACTGGAAAAGTACCTTTTTTGAAAGGGGGATAACTGGGAAATATATGTCGAGAAGCATGAATTATATTGGTAAGTGCTGCTAGATGCCACAACTCCCCAGTATCAATGATAGAGTATCTATCCGTGTTTATTATTAAAGGGACACAGATCTAATTGTAACACTGTATAAATTTCATGGCAGTTCACCACTTAACATGGTGGTTAGTCTATATTATGTTAATAATGAGTGAATAATGTTCATATTTGTGTTTAATATATTTTTCAAGAGTGAAGTATGATTGATTGTTTATTGAATAATATACAATGAAAGGTCATTAACATTCAAAAACATGCACGCTGATTGGTCAGCAACCAGCATGCCCATTGTAAATCGAACATATACCAACATAAAAAAGTCCAGTCTCTTTGACTTTCTTTTATTAGTATATGCCAAGGCTTTACAGTTTTCTTTAGCTAAGTTGTCAAGAGGTACATACGGAGGGCAGAGAAAATGTAAGGAAAATTAGATAGATTATACAAAACTAAAAAACATGCACCTGATTTTTATTGTATTTTTACCCTCTCTTGTACCTCTAAACTGTCTGAACTTCAATGTTTCTTAAAAAAAAAAAAAAGAAGAGACAATGGGGATCTTGCCATCTCCGTTGCTTGCTTTCCAAAGTACTGATGGTTTCATAATATGAATAAACTTGTTTTGTTTTAAGATGGAAAGTGATTTAGATTCATCCCTGCTCAGGTTATAAAATCATTTCTTTCCTTTCCTGTGTGCCAAATTATGTAACTCAGTCTCCCACACTGTTTCATATACCATCGAGTGGGGATCTGGGGGAGGGGTTAAATGTGCTTTTCTTAATATTAGATGTTCTTTTCTGAAAAAGCTTGACCTTTCCTCCTGCAGCAGACTTCTCTGAAGTAGACTGCATTCAGGAACTGAAATTATTTGTGCATAATGAACTTTTAGATGCTCTTCATTGACCAGAAAGGTAATACCTGGCTGCAGGTGTATCTGGAATAAGGCATAGGTATGTACAGCCAACATTTGATTGAAAATTGGTAAAGCATTCAGGATGTTGTTTCCCAAATGTTTGTTCAGTTATTAATAGAATATTGTGAAGAACAAGTGCCTTGTCTCAAAGACAATGTAAGCACAGCCTTTAATCAAGTGGAACAGTTAGTTAATCGTGCTGCCTTTATGGATTTGTATCATGCCTACAAGAAAAGTTTGGATGATTTAGAAAATGTACTTAAACCTAGGAAGCAAAACATTTCAAAATACATTTGATAGATTACATTACAAGACTGATACTATTTTAATTGGATAAAACAGAGGAGGGTGCATGTTTTGTTAAATCATCAACTCTAGACAATGAACAAGGAAATCATAAACATTAAAAAATCAAAAAGGGTATTATTCTGGGAAACTATTATTCTGCAACTGACATTTTTATTCTAATATTGATACAGAAATAGAATCTGTTGACACCAGCACTGTCTTCACATAAAAACACAAACCACACACCCACCTTCACTGAGGCACTCAGTAAAAATCTACCAAAGCAGCAGGGACTTCCAAGGCAGAAATGCACTTGATCTACACAACACAACACAACACAACACTAATCATGAGATGCATCACTCTCCTAATGAGTGTGCCACTCAACCAAAGCCCCTAAGGCAAAACAGCATGCCCAACACACTAATCATAGGTGACTTGATAGTGAGGCACACTGATGTCCCACTCACTACGTTGAATAAGGAGAAAGTAACAGTCATCTGCCTGTCAGGCACCAGGATCTGCCACATAACGCATGCACTCAGGTCCCTCAACAACAGGTACAAATATGACTCAGTCATTGTACATGTGGGTGTGAATGACCTAAGACATACTTTCCTGGACTACATGAAAAGAGACATGGAGGAGCTCTCAGATTATGTAGCCCAGGCGGGTATGACCCTAGCCCTGAGCAGCATCTTACCATCACCCAGAATGATACCACAGTACAAGCAGAAAATGATTGATTTCAGCAACTGCCTAAGTTTCTGGTGTCATTCTAAGGGGATCCATTATCTGTCTGACTCGGATGACATGATTGACAGACCTCGATGCTTTGCCAGAGATGACCTGCATCTGTCACCCCTGGTCTTCCAGATACTGGCCAAGGCTCTTGCCACCCCTATAGTGCCTTTTTTAGGTGGTTTTACAAAGACCAAATTACCACCATAACACCTACAAAAAATGCAATATGAGGGTCATGCTGCTCAACCCTAGAAGTCTAAATCTCAAAATGCACTCGCTCGAAGCACTCCTGAAAATGGAGAACATCGACATTTGTTTTATAACAGAGACCTGGTTCAAGGCACCAGAAAGCACCCCTGCACTACCAGGCTATAACTCCTTCCACACCTTTTGGCCCCAGAACTTGGACTGAAGCTCCAAAGGCAGTGGTGTTTCCATATTCATAAAAGATGTGCACACCTCCAGACTGGTAGCCCAGCATAATGCATCAGAGATATTTTAGGTGCAGCTAACATTGGGTAAGACAGCAATCCAGATCGTAGGCTTGCTATAGGTCCCCAACCATGTCCCAAGACTCACACTCCACATTCCTTAGCACCCTGGAGAATATTAGGGTCCAACCTAACACTCTCATACTGTGCGACTTCAACTACCCCACCATTATATGGGGAAAACTACTCATATACCAATGCACTTGCCCAACACTTTCTGAAATTCATTAATTCCAATGTCCTGGACCAACACGTTCTTACCCGCACTAGAAGTAGCAACATCCTTGACCTGGTCATTATTAACATGGATGGACAACCATTGCTCTACACCAGTAGTCAACTCCTCCCTGGTTAGATCCGACCACAAACTAATCATCTTGTAAAACCACATCCCCTCCCACCCCACCCCACAAAGGTAACCACCATGACAAACTTCTCCAAAGCTAACTTTGGGCTCCTAAAAACAGAGGTGGCTAACTTCACAGCACCCATGAAAATGGAGAATAGTTGCATGACCACTGAATCATACACCAATGCACTGTACGAACACGTACACAAATGCAAGGATCTCGCCATACCCAATAGAACCACAACACTCACCTCAAAAAAAAGGAAGCCAGTCTTGTGGTCCCCTGCCATAAACAAACTCTAGAAAAGAAGGAGAAAACTGATGCAGAATAAGGTGAAGTCCCAAGATTGGAAAAAAAAACATTATCAGCCTCAATAAAAGGTTGAGATCCCTTATCAAAACCTCTAAAGCTAGCTATGAAAACAGAATTGCAGCAGATAGTAAAGAACCACAAGGCCTTCTATAGTTATGTAAAGAATCTTCATGGCAATACCCAGATTTGCTCTGAGCTACTGCACAATGGTGCCTCCTATACCAAGCCAACAGAAATTGCCAATATATTGGTTGACAGATTCAGTGCCAACTTTACCCCCGCCAACCCCACCAAAGACCAATCACAATACCAGTAGATTACCAGGCTCCCAGTATTACTGCTGCTCAGGTTAAAACAGCACTGTCCAAAGCCAAGAATACAGCTTCTGTGGGACCTGACAATATCCCCAGCTGTGTTCTACATGAGCTACAGAGTGAACTGGCACCTCAACTATGTGCCATGTTCAATCACAGCCTCACATCTGGCTTTGTCTCTGCTGAATTGTGCACTGCTACTGTCATCCTTCTCCACAAGCGAGGAGTGACTACAGACTCTGAGAACTATCGCCCCATTAGCCTGGTGATTCTGATATGCAAAGCTATGGAATGCATCATCATGGACCTAATAAAGAAGGATATAAGGAATCTCCAAGCACTGGATCCTACACAGTTTGGTTTTGTGAAGGGTAGATCATACCTGCTCAACTTGATTAACTTCTTTGAGTAAGTCACCAGAGCTGTGGATGAAGGCAAGGTGGTTCATACAGCCTACCTTGATCTGTCCAAGGCCTTTGATACTATTCCCCACTCAGGAATCATAGAAAAACTTTCTAAGCTAGGCATCAACCCCTATATCACTAGGTGGGTTGCAAAGTGGCTCACGGATAGAACCCACAGTGTGAAAGAAGCTGACTCCAAGTCAGACTGTTGACCAATCACGAGTAGAGTCCCACAGGGTTTGATCCTGGGTCCTCTCCTGTTTGGTATCTATTTCTCTGAAGTCAAGGCCAACATGGTTTGCAGATGATTGCAAGTTGGGAACTATTATTAACTCCCCAAGTGATGTTGGCATCCTACAGAAAGGCTTCACTGAGACCAATGACTGGTGTCAGAATCATGGCCTTAAGCTCAATGCCAAAAACGTGTTGTCATCCTCCTTGGGATAAACCCGGTTCCCTTGAATTACCACATCAATAGTAGTCCACCTAACAAAGAAGGCATTATAAGAGATCTAGGAACACAGGTTGACAGCAACCTCTCTTTTGACCACCACATTGCCACTGTGGTCAGAAAGTCCTTCTGTGTGGCATATTTCATTACCAAGGGTATTTGCATCCAGGAAGAAAGAGGTAATTGTCTCCCTCTTCTCTTCCCTCATTAGGCGAATCATCGAGTACAATGCTCCGTTTGGCATGTACCTCACTAGACACATACAACAACTGGAGAAGCCACAGAAGTACTTCACAAAGAGGATACTAGGCCTTAAACACTTGTCCTATATAGACAGACTCAAAAAACTCCATCTATTCTCTGTCTCATATCTCCTACTTACAGACGATCTCTGCTTGACTTACAAAGCCATGTTTGACCCAGCTCTGTTAGAAATGCTACATCTAAAGAAATCACAATCCCTCCGCACCACACGCTCGAGAGACCTCAACCTCTTTACCACAATCGACAGAACATGCTGGAGGGACAGGTTCGTAAGCCAGGGACTGCCCATGCTATGGAATAGACTTCTCATACATCCCAAGAAGAGCACCTCACTGGCCCTCTTCAAGAGCAATCTTGATGAGTGGATGGAAAATAGAAAATTCACCCCTGGGATCACTCCAGTGGCTCTACTCGGCAAAGGCACTAAGAACTAAGGTCAGGAAGTATGATGCCAGGGTGATCCTATGGGCTAGGCTTGTAAAGGCTCCAGGGTCATTAGCCTAGTACACACCTATGAACCTATGAGTCTTCTTTTTCTATTAAATGCTCCAGTTTCTCTGCCCCTTTAAAACCATAAAAGGGGTCAGGAAACACAGAAATCAAAGAAAAAAAATAATTCTTATGATTCAAGAAATGCTAAAACAGTTTACGAAATTGTGGTTAATTTAACTATGTTTTTCTTTAATGGATGCTAGCTTAAGTTTATTGAATAAAGGTTTGTCATTTGTACCAGTGGCATACACACACATACATATATATATATATATATATATATATATATATATATATATATATATATATATATATATATATATATGGGTTCCTATCAGTTCACCGACAGTTCAGAACAGCGACACTCACATCTTCGACACCAAATCATCGACAGTTCATAACATCGACGTTTCAGTTAAGCGATCTTCCCCCTTACAGGACCCATGGTAGCACTCGTTTCTCTGTTGCAACGCGTAAGGTTTACGTGATTCTTTACAATTTACCCTGACAGCGTTGTCCTTACCTTCGTAACAGAGAAACGAGTGCTACCATGGGTCCTGTAAGGGGGAAGATCGCTTACCTGAAACGTCGATGTTATGAACTGTCGATGATTTGGTGTCGAAGATGTGAGTGTCGCTGTTCTGAACTGTCGGTGAACTGATAGGAACCCATATATATATATATATATATATATATATATATATATATATATATATATATATATATATATATATATATATATATATATATATATATATATATATATATATATATATATATATATATATATATATATATATATATATATATCATCATCTTCTTTCGGCTGTTCCCGTTAGAGGTCACCACAGCGGATCACCTGTTTCCATTTCTTCCTGTCCTCTGCATCTTGCTCTGTCACACCAACCACCTGCATGTCCTCTCTCACCACATCCCTAAACCTTATCTTAGGCCTTCCTCTTTTCCTGTTACCTGGTAGCTTCATCCTTAGCATCTTTTTCCCAATATACTCTGCATCCCTTCTCAGCACATGTCCAAACCAATGTAATCTTGCCTCTCTGGCTTTGTCTCCAAACCTTCCAACCTGGGCTGACCCTCTAATATACTTATTCCTAATCCTGTCCACCCTCGTCACACCCAGTGCAAATCTTAACATCTTTAACTCTGCCACATCCAGCTCAAACTCCTGCCTTTTTGTCAATGCCACTGTCTCCAACCCATATAACATAGCTGGTCTCACTACCCTCTTGTAGACCTTCCCTTTCACTCTTACAGGTACTCGTCTGTCACAAATCACTCCTGACACTCTTCTCCACCCACTCCATCCTGCCTGTACTCTCTTCTTCAACTCTCTTCCACACTCACCATTACTCTGAACTATTGACCCCAAGTATTTAACTCATCCACCTTTGCCACCTCTACTCCTTGCATCCTCACCATTCCTCTATCCTCCCTCTCATTCACACAGATATATTCTGTCTTAGTCCTGCTGACCTTCATTCCTCTTCTCTCTAGAGCATATCTCCATCTCTCCAGGGTCTCCTCCACCTGTTCCCTACTCTCACTACAGATCACAATGTCATCTGCAAACATCATAGTCCATGGGGACTCCTGTCTGATCTTGTCTGTCAACCTGTCCATCACCATTCCAAATAAGAAAGGGCTCAGAGCTGACGCTTGATGTAACCCCACCTCCACCTTAAACGCATCCATCACTCCCACCACAGACCTCACCGCTGTCACACTACCCTTGTACATATCCTGTACCACTCTTACATACTTCTCTGGCACTTCCTCATACAATACCATGACTCCTCTCTAGGCTCCCTGTCATATGCTTTCTCCAAGTCTACAAAAACACAATGCAACTCCTTCTGACATTCTCTGTACTTCTCCATCAACACTCTCAGAGCAAACATTGCATCTGTAGTGCTCTTTCCCGGCAGGAAACCATACTGCTGTTCACTAATTATCACATCCCTTCTTAACCTAGCTTCCACTACTCTTTCCCATAACTTCATGCTGTGACTGATCATTTTAATCCCTCTGTAGTTACTACAGCTCTGCACATCACCCTTATTATACTATATTGATAATATGAATCACATAAAACTTTTTTTTGGCAGTTATATTGGTTTAGTACTCAGCGTATCCTTATATACGATAATAGTCCTGTGACATTTTTGGTTTAAAAATTGACCTTATCTACACCCATTTATCCAGTAGTTAAAAGTTTTGAACAAGCCATGTAATTTGATATATCTATATAAGAACTAAAATAAAACTTTTAATGATCAAGCTTTAAATTTAACATTAACTGAACATCAAGCTTTATTGGATTTGACTAACAATAAGGATGGTGTTACACTGATTGCTGATAAAGGAGGTGCATTTGTTAAATGGTCTAAACTAGATTATGAATTGGGAGCCTTTAAACAGCCTTATAATATAAATATATTTCAATATTTATATATGGATCCAATTTTTTTTATTTAAAAAATAGCCTGATGTTTTTTTTTTTCAGAAATCAGTGTCACAAGGCATTATTGCTCCACCTTGAACCAACAAGTAATGGTAGAAGATCCAATCTTACAAATCATTTATTTTCTCCAAATGATACTTAATGAAGTTACCCCAATACTGGGGAGACCTATAATTTTAAGGAGGGGGGTGTTTAACAGAACCTTGTTCCTTTTTTCTGGAAAAATGCTTAAGGTCATTGTTAACATTTGTACCAGTGAGGTTTCACAATACCACTCATTTGTTGAATATGTTAAATAGAGTAGAATTAAGGGATTCTGATTTTATTTGTGCATTGGATGTTATGACCTCTTTTACTAATATCCCCCATCAAGGGGAATGAGAAGCTATTGAACATTTTTGACTAAAACAAATTTGCACTCAAAAGAATTTAACCAGTTTATTGTACAACTACTTAAACAGGTATTGCAAAAAAAAAAAAACACTTTGTTTTTATGGTAATGATAATTCTTTTACAGTTAACAGGAACTGCTACGAGTACCTTATTTGCCCCAATTTATGTGGTTATTTTTATGGGATTTCTGGAGGAAAAATATATATCAGCCATAAATAAGTGTATAGCACAAGAGAATCTTATGGTTTGGCAAAGATTTTTGGATGATATTTGGATTGTTTGGAGGGGGGTTATGGAGGGTTTTGTGGAAATTTTAAGATATTTAAATCAGAATAAATATGACATATAGTCGTACTGATAAGTATGGTTATTGTAATATTGATTTCTTAGATGTAAGTATAAGTGAAAACTCGGATGGAATTATTATTACAAGTATTTTCATAAGCCTTTCAACAAAAACTCTGTTGCATGCTAGTAGCTGATGGTCCCTACATGTTATTAAGAATATTCCTAAATCCCAGTTTTTGAAGGCGGGGAGGATATGTAATGACCCAGATGGTTACGTTAAAGAAGTTCATCAATTGGCTGGGAGATTTGTACCTACTGTAGAACTTATGAAACAATAGTGAGTTTGCTAAGGCTCGGGCATTAGATACAGCAAGAAATGATATACTGACCTATAAATCTAGAGCTAACATGGAAAAAAAATTAATTTGACAGTTTTTTATCCACTTATGGCACTAATAGTTATATTATCGGACAGATAATAAATTACCAGTTGAATTTACTGACCTCTGATAGATCTTTTTTTTTTTGTGAACATAGTAAGTGATGGATGCCATTATAGTTAAGAAAGGGGAAAAACTTTGGGGCAACATTTGTTGAAATTTAAGTGACCTGATGGTTTGAAATAAAATCTATACAATTAAGTTGTTTTCCATGTGGCAACTGTGTGTATTGACATCTATATCATAACATTGACAGCTTAGGTTGTTGAATCCTAAAACATTGACACCTAAGAATAGAAAGGTTACAATAGTGAACAGCCATATCATTGAATTCTTTCCTTGGGAAATGATTTGTGTGGCCATCCATAAACAAAATAAACAAACACACCCAAACATAGTGGGTGGCTTCGTCCTCCACGCACCCCCTAACTTAATATGCCAACTCCAAGATCGCTCTACATTGGGGAAAGGGCAAATCCCTGACAATGGCCACATGAATTCTTTCCCAAGGAAAGAATTTGATTATGTGGCTGTTCGCTGTTTTAAGCTTTTGATGCTTAGGTGTCAATGTTTTAGGATTCAACAGCCTAAGCTGTCAATAATACAATAGGAACCTATGTATTGTGATTATGTTAACAAAACAAAATCTTTTAGATCAGTGCGTACTGATCAAGTTTTGGATATACACAGTTTGGTCTCTTGTAGTAGTGATTGTTTGGTATATTTAGTAAAAAACAGTATACAAAAAAACAAAACTACTAAAAGAAATAACAGTCAAGAATGCTCCAATAAAGCCTCAAAGTAGTATTGCTTTTTAATCCAATATGCAATTTCATTCAACTCCCTCGTCAAACCTCTTCAGATTAAAACAGTTTTCTGAAACTATTTCATTTAAAAACACACAAATAAAGATCACATGTTTCAGAAATACCTATCACAATGCTACAATGATTAAAAACATAATCAACACTTATCCACCCATACCTAGCAACAATTAAATTTTCACTTTTGGCTAAAAAAATTAAATAAGATAATCATAACTTTATACTCACAATACACATTCATATTATTATCCATATATTAATGTGGACATCAATTCATCACAAATATGAACACACATACATACACAGTTGCATCCACGTTGATCACAAAACATGTGTGTGTGTATGTGTGTGTGTGTGTGTGTGTGTGTGTGTGTGTGTGTGTGTGTGTGTGTGTGTGTTTATGTGTGACTGTAAGTGTGTAATGTACACAGCATATTGGGAAACAGGTTCATATGTTGCACTTCTGCAATATGCATTCTTGACAACTTTTGTGCATCTATTTTGAGAAACTGTTTTTGAAAGTATACATGCACATTGAAAACATAACAGAAAATACAAAGTCCATGGTATGCACACCACTGTGATAACAGGATATGTTACCAACATCATATAATGATGTTGGCATCAACTATGAAAACCAGTTTAACAAGGCAAAAGCATACTTCAAGGATGGTGCAATTATTATCTACTGTGTTCAGTGGACAGGAACAAAATACTTGCATATGGGTTAACTTAACACAACAGCAACATGACATGTATGACTCTATGTATGTGTATGTGCATAGTCAGAATGACATGACTGTGTATCCTACTGTCAGCTATCCAGTCACATGCAGAACACATTTTCTGACAGTCTTACATGCCTATATAGGCAGTTTATACAAGTTTCCCAACATCTTCTCCCAAACATACAATGATAATGTCTTCTATTCTTAATTGTCCAGCAGTAGTGTAAAAGCCAGACTTTTACTGTGCAGCTTGTGCTAAGTACTGACTTCTATAGCTTGTGCAACTAGTTAGGTAGGGGTTCTAACCTCACTGCAGTTAACTGGTGTGTGCATAGTCAAAAGAGTATGAATCTGTATCCTACTGTCTGCAATCAAGTCCCATGAAGAACACATTTTTTGACAGTCATATGTGCCTACACAGTCATTTCATACATGCCTACAAACATCCTCTCACAAACATACAGTACTTATGTCCTCACCTATAAATTGTTGTCTGATACTATGAAAGCCAGACTTGTGATAAGCCTTACTTGTGCTGTGGTGCTTGCATTAAGTACTGTGTTCTGTACATAGTAAGGTAAGGGTTCTAGTCTCAATGTAGTTAACTAATGTGTTTATGTTTGTGTTCAGTTAGGTCACATTCTACAGGCTGTTTTACAGCAGCATATGAGACATTCTGACTAGCATCTTCTCACCACATACTGTTTGTGTCATCATCTATGAATTGTTGTCTAACACTAAGAATGCCAGACTTGTGCTATGACACTTGCATTAAGTACTGTGTTATGTACATAGTTAGGTAGGAGTTCTGATCTCACTGTTGTTTGTGCTCAGTTAGTTCACAGTCTACAGACTATTTTAGAACAAGTAGTGGGACACTCCTCCTCTCTTATTCTCAACAGACTCTGCTGATGTCATTATCTATAAAGTGCTGCCTGACAGTATGAAAGCCAGATGGCACTTGTGTTACGTACTGTGTTTTGTAGATAGTTAGGAAGAAGTTCAAGTCTCAGTGCAATAATCTGGTGTGTGTGTGTGTGTGTGTGTGTGTGTGTATGTGTGTGTGTGTGTGTGGGGGGGTGTGAGTGTGTCTTTGTGTTCAGTTAGTTCACATTCTAGAAATCATTTTAGACACTCCAACTAGCATATTCTACACTGCTGATGCCATCAGCTATAAAGTGTGATCTGACACTATAAAAGCCAGCCTTGTGCTGTGGTGTTTGCATTAACTACTGTGTTCTGTAGATAGGTTGAGATTCTGGCATCACTGCAGTCAACTGGTGTGTTTGCTTGTGTTCAAGTAGTTTACATTCTATAAGCCATTTTAGAACAGCATGTGAGACATTCCACCTAGCATCTTTTTCTCACCATACACTGCTGATGTCATCAGCTATAAAGCATTGTCTGACATGATGAAAGACAAGGCTGTGCTGCCACACTTCTGAGAAGTACTGTGTTCTGAGATAACTATGTAGGGCTTCTATATCACTACAGTCAATTGGTGTGTGTGTCTATTCATTCAACAATCAGTATGGTGACAAATATTAGAGTGGCATGTGAGTCAACAGCTATGTCAGACACTCCTTCAAATGTAACATGCACTGACAATGTCATCTTGTATAAAATGTACTGAAAGTATTAAAGGCAAACTTGTCCTGTGGCAGTAGCATTAAGTACTGTGTTCTACCTTCTCTAGGTTCATAGGTTCATAGGTAGGTACTAGGCTATTGGTCCTAGGTCCTATACAAGCCAAGCCAAAAAGGTACCCTGACTTTTGCCACCCAAGACAATTATTTTCCTGTGTCCCTGCCAAGCAGAACCACAGAAGCGATCCCCGGGGTGAATTTCCTATTACCCATCCAATCATCAAGATTTTTCTTGAATAGTGTTAATGAGGAGCTCTATTTGACAAAGATAGGTGGTCTGTTCCAGAGTATGGGAAGTCTCTGGGACAGGAATCTATCCCTCCAGCATGTTCTGTTTATTGTGGTGACAAGGTTTAAGTCCCAAGAGCGTGTATTTCGGAGGGATTGGGATTTCTTTAAGTGGAGCATGTCCAACAGCTCTGGGTTTGACATAGCTTTGTATGTTAGGCAGTGATTGCCTCTGAGTAGGCGATATGTGATGGAGTAAATCTAGAGTTTTTTGAGACGGTCTGCGTAAGGCATCTGTTTGAGGCCAGTAATCCTCTTTGTGAGGTATTTTTGTGGCCTTTCCAGTTGTTGTAGATGTCTTGTGAGGTACATACCAAAATGGGCGTTGTACTCTATAATGGGTCTAATGAGTGATGAGTAGACGGGAACAATGACCTCTTTTTTTCTGGATGAGAGACCTTTTGTGATGAGGTGTGCCACATAGAAGGATTTCCTGACCACTGTGGCAATGTGATTATCAAAGGAGAGACTACTGTCCACCTGTGCCCCAACATCTCTTATCACACTTTTGGTGTTAAGTAGACTACCTCCTATGTGGTAGTTTATGGGTACTGAGTTTTTACCAAAGGGGATGACAATGCACTTTTTGGCATTGAGCTTGAGACTATGTCTTTGACACCAGGAATCTGTCTCAGTGAGGCCCTTTTGTAGGATGTCCACATCATTAGGAGTTTCAAGTATGGTTCCTAGTTTGCAGTCATCTGCAAATTTAGTTAGCCAAATACCTTCTGTGTTAGCCTGTACTTCAGAGAAGTAGATACCAAACAGGAGAGTACCCAGGACTAAACCCTGTGGTACTCCACTTGTCACTGGTCTGAAGTCTGATTTGGAGTCTGCTACTTTCAAGGTGTGGGTTCTGTCAGTAAGCCAGTTGGTAACCCATCTTGTGGCATAGGGATTTATACCTAGTTTAGTGAGTTCATCTATAATTCCAGAGTGGGGGATGGTGTCGAATGCCTTGACAAGATCTAGATAGGCTGTGTGACCCACCTTACCCTTATCTACGGCTTTGGTGACTACTTCAAAGGAGTCTATCAGGTTTAGGAGACATGATCTGCCTTTTACAAACCCAAACTGTGTGGGGTCCAGAGTTTGGAGATCTCCATTGTCTTTGTTTATGAGTTCCATGATGATACGTTCCATGGCCTTGCAGACGAGGCTTGTCAGGCTAATGAGGTGGTAGTTCCTGGGGTCTGTTGTGCCCCCACCCCCTTTGTGGAGTGGGTTAACTGTCGCAGTGCGCCATTCAATGGGCAGAAAGCCTGAGGTGAGGCTATGATTGAACATGGTACTTAGGTGGGGTGCCAGTTCATTTTCTAGTTCATGTAGAAGGCAGCCTGGGATGCTGTCAGGTCCCATGGATGCTGTGTTCTTGGCTTTGGAGAGTGAAGTTTTTACCTGTACAGCTGTGATTACAGGAACGTTGCATTCTTCTGGTATAAAGATGGGCCCTTTAGGGGGTGAGAGGGGGGTAAAGCTAGCACTGAACATATCTGCCAGGATGTTGGCAATATCAGTTAGCTCTGTATATTCAGTGTCATTGTGCTGTAACTCAGAGCAGATCTGAGTGTTGCCTTTGAAATTTTTCACATAGCTATAGAATGCTTTGCGGTTGTCTTTAGAATCAGTGGCAATTTTGTTTTCATAACTAACTTTGGAGGATTTTATGAGGGATCTCAGCTTCTTACTGAGGCTGACCAGGGAGTTCCTCCAATCGTGAGATTTTACTCTTTTTTGCAACAGTTTCTTTCTTTTGTTGTAGATTTTGTTTATGGCAGAAGACCACCAGATTGGCTTCTTTTTTTTTTTGGAGGATAGCATCTTGGTTCTGTTAGGGATAGCATGATCCATGCACTCATGTAAGTGCTTATAAAGTGCATTTGTGTAGGATTCAGCAGTCGTACCTCTATTGTCCATCTGCATGGGTGTCGTGAAGTTTGCCACTTCTGTCTTAAGAAGCACAAAGTTGGCTTTGGAGAAATTTTTTACGGTTGCTTTCCTAGTGTGGGGGTGGGAGCGGGATGTGGATGTCTAGGGTGATTAGCTTGTGGTCAGATCTGACCAATGAGGAGCTGACCTCTGGTGTGGAACACCGGTCACCCATGTTGATGATGACCAGGTCTAGGATATTGCTGCCCCTGGCAGGGGTGTGAATAAGTTGATCCAAAGCGTTGGAATTGATGATTTCCAGAAAATGTTGAGCAAAAGAGTTGGTACATGAGTGGTTTTCCCAGTTAATGGTAGGGTAGTTGAAATCACCCATTATTAGAGTGTTGGGTTGCACCTTAATATTTTCCAGTGCATCACAAAAAGAGGAGTGGGAATCCTGGGGCATGGTGGGGGGTCTGTAGCAAGCTACAATCTGGATTGCGGTTTTGCCCAGAGTTAGTTTAACTTGGATAATCTTGGATGCATTATGCTGAGCAACTAGCTTGGAGGTGTGGATATCCTTAATGAATATGGACACATTTCCACCTTTAGTGTTTCGGTCCAGGTTTGGTGGTCGAAAGGTGTGGTATGAATTATAGCCTGGCAATGCAGGGGTGCTCTCTGGAGCTTTGAACCAGGTCACTGTCACTGCACACATGTTAATGTTTTGCATTTTAAGGAGTGCCTCGAGTGAGTGCATTTTGAGGTTTAGACTTCTAGCATTGAGTAGCATTACCCTCAGATTTTGCTTGCTTGTACCTGTTACGGTGGTGAATTTGTCATTTGAACCTTGCCTAAAAAAGGCACTATAGGGGTGGCAAGACCCTTTTCCAGTATCCGGAATCCCAAGGGCGACAGGTGCAGACCATCTCTGGCAAAGCAGCATGGTCTGTCGATCATGTCATCCCAGGCAGACAGATACTGGATTCCCTTAGAATGACACCAGAAGCTTAACCAATTGTTAAAGTCAATCATTTTGTCCTTGTACTGTGGTGTCATTCTGGGTGATGGCAGGATGCTACTCAGGGCTAGGGTCATACCGGCCTAGCCTACAAGATTGAAGAGTTCCTCCATGTCTCTTTTCATGTAGTCCATGGAGGTACATCTCAGGTCATTCACACCAGCATGGGCAATGACAGAGTCATATTTGTACTTGTTGTGGAGTGACTTGAGTGCATGCGCTATGTGGCAGATCCTGGAACCTGACAGGCAGCTGACAGTAGCTTTTTCCTTGTTTAGCCTGGTGAGTGGAACATCAGTGTGCCTGACTATACAGTCATCTATGACTAGAGTGTTGGGTACATTATGCCTTATGGGCTGTAGTTGAGTGGCACACCGAGTATGTGGGCTATGTGTCATTTGGGTTGTGTTGGGGGGTGGAGGTTGCTTGCATTTCTGCTTTGGAGGACTCCATTGTTCAGGCAGATTTGTACTGAGAGCCTCCATGAATGTAGGTGTGTGTTTTGTGGTTCTGTGTGTGTATTTTGGTGGTGTAGGTTTTGAAGGACTATGTGATGAGTGTGGTGCGGTGCAAGTGTTTAATTTCTCCTCTTGACTGTCTAGGCCAGTCTTTGGTGAAGAGAGCTTTGCTTCCCGTTTGGCTATATAAGTGCACCTCTCACAGTTCGTAGTGTTGGGTGGTAGGAGGAGAGGGTTGTCTGTGTACATGAGGCAATTGCTGCATTGTCCCAAGATGCCCAGATTCATCAGGTAGACAGGAAAGAACACCGGGAGCTGACTTTTAAACATGCCTGAATAGGTGCTTATTTATTAAGTACTAAAAACTGTCTTCCTCTAGACAAGTGAGGAAGGTTGAGTGTTGTAGTAATTTGTAACTTATTTAGTGCTTACAATGAGTTCTGAACAAGTGCTGAGATCAAAGAAACAGATGAGTGCTAAAACTAAAAAGCGGGTTAGTTGCAAGGGAAATTTTGAAGAACAGACTTTATAGTGCCAGGAATAGTTTAACCCCAGTTAAGTAGGGGGGGGGGCTTAGGAGCTCACAAACAGTCCTGGACACAGCAAATCCATATCTGACCTGCCACAGGAAAGGGGGGAAGCAAGCTTAGAATTTTTTTACAGTAAAGTGGAAAGGGAGAAAGCTGGAACAGATGTTAATTCAACATTAAGAATCTGAGTGGGTTGGCCTTCACAAATGTTCTCTATTAGATTGAGTGAACTAATGACACTAGACTGGGAGGAGTGTCACAGATCAAATATACAGTATGGGCGGGCAACTGCAAAGTCACCAAGTATAAGAACACACAACACTAAGGAGGGTGGGTGGAAAAAATTACAGTTCCTAGCTGTAGCCACTAAATGAAAGTTTTAAACAGATCAAGGAGCAGACTCGAGAATGCTTTTAACTGTAACAGACAAAAATGCACAGAAAAGATCGGATAGAGCACTCACAAACAGAAAATACAACTCTCAGTATGAAAAAGCAGTTTACAGTTAAGTAATGTTAAAACAGCATAAAACAGTATATAAATGCAGTGAAACAATAAAAAAAGCTTTATAACAATGCAAAAATATAGTAGATCAACTGTATAGCACAATTACAAGCGTTTCAGAAGTGCAGTTCAGTGAAATAAGTGTAAGAAATAACTTAGCCTGCTCTTGGAATCTTAAGGAATTTCCACTTATGCAATGCAATCCAGAGCCTGACAATACAAGCAGAACCTTTATAAGACACAGGGTTTGTATAACAGTAAGAATGGAGGAGTTGGAAGATCAGATTACTACTCAGCCCCTGCTATTACCCAATAATTCATACTACAGAAGGTCAGGAGGCCTTGTTACTCTCAATAATAATGAAGACAATGAGCAGAAAATGGCTGCCAGAAACACAGGAAACTCAAACAAAACTACCAGCCTAGACAACAGGCCTCTATCAAGATTATGCCACCTGAGCAGAACACAGAAACCTCACTTTAAAAGCATAGAAAGAACACCCACAAAGAGAAAATACAAGTCACAGTATGAAAAAGCAGTTTACAATTTAAATAAAAAAGCAATTATAGTAATGCACACTATTAGCCACTAAATGAAAGTTTTAAGCAGATCAAGGAGCAGACTCAAAAATGCTTTTAACTGTAACAGACAAAAATGCACAGAAAAGCTCGGATAGAGCACTCACAAACAGAAAATACAACTCTCAGTATGAAAAAGCAGTTTACAGTTAAGTAATGTTAAAACAGTATAAAACAGTACATAAATGCAGTGAAACAATAAAAAAAGCTTTATAACAGAGCAAAAATATAGTAGATCAACTGTATAGCACAATTATAAGCGTTTCAGAAGTGCAGTTCAGTGTAAGAAATAACTTAGCCTGCTCTTGGAATCTTAAGGAATTTCCACTTATGCAATGCAATCCAGAGCCTGACAATACAAGCACCAAATAGGTATTTAAGGGTTTTAATCTGACAGCAGACAACTTGAGTGTGTATACATTCATATAATACTTTTGAAACAAGTTTACACCAAGATGTGATTCTACATCTGTGTCAGCCATTTCACCCAACATGTTCATCTCAGCATACAGTGATGCTATTATACTCTATAAAGTGCAACATGACAGTGTTAAAGTGAGATATATGTGGTGGTGCTAGCGTTACATTGCACATAATTCAGCTTTTATGCCTACACAGGTGTAACGTGAAAATCAGACCCAGGCTACTGGTGTGTGTGTGTGTGTGTGTGTGTGTGTGTGTGTGTATATGTGTGTGGTTGGTACATTACATTTATTGTATGATCTTTTGAATTGCTTTTCTTTTCACCACCACTTAGGGGGCCCTTTAACATAGCCCCATGCATCCAACATCCCTCATTTACCTCTGCCCACATGACATCCTTCTTGCAGAGGAGTGACTTTGATTGGAATGATGAGGGGTCCAAATGGAGGGATGAAAAGTCAGCAAGCAAAGGAGAGTAGTAGTGCTGAAATTGAATTCATCCTCAAGTCTTGGTGAGTACCTTCATGAGGTGGACCCAGTTTTCTACAAAATGTCACCAAGGTGACACTGATATATAGGCTGTATTTATATAGCATATATCATGGACAGAAGTAGGTTGGAATTTAAAAAAGATATCTGGGTGCACAAGACCCAGGATAAAAAGTGCCCAATCCTGGTAGGTTTACTAGTGCTAGGACTGGAAAAATGGCAGTGTAGAATCCTCAAATGCAGAAACATTCTTACAATGGGGCCAGACCAGACCCATGGGGAGGATGACCCCCCCCCATTGTAGAAGGAAGTAGCAGTCCACAAAAATCATAAAAGGCCAAAGAAGATCAATAAGCAGAATAGAATAAGACTATTGAGGATAAGAAAGAGATTATGTATTGTTACTATTATGCAAAAAAACCCAGAATTTTCAGACACAAGATATACAAAAATATCTTCTGTGTAGAGACATGCATGAATGGGCGTACCTTCATGGAAGGTTGTACATCAGGGCTGGCAACTCGGCACGTAAAAATCTACTGCCAATCAATAGCGGACCGGAGTTCCACTGTGGCGACCCCTAACCGGGAAAAGCCGAAAAACACAACAACAAATTAAGAGAGAAATTAGAAAAAAGAAAAATACTGCCGCAAGAAGAAATGTCAGAAGATTCAAATAAAAAAATCTGTGGTCATTAATACAACAGATTTTTGAAAAACAGTATGTAGACCAAGAAACTTTGATCTGTTTGGACAAAGAAGCATCTGAGGAAGAATGAATATAAACAACCAAACCTAGATATTTTTGAAAAGTATAAAAAATAAATATGGACATGAGAAAGAAAGAAAGATTTGATATGGTGCAATATTTATGCAAAGACAAAAGCCAAATTAATCAACATAAAAAAGGCAGCCCCAAAGATATTTCAAGAGAAAAACAGGCAAAGGCATCCAGACATGGAAAATTTGACAACAGAAATAATATCACAAAGAGAGAATGGAGAAAAGCAGATTAGTAAAGTAGAAGTTAAAAAAATAGTAGTTGAAGCTATGGAGTGCTTGCAAAGTGAAGGATTTGATATAGAAAGTCTAACACAGGTTACATCACAGCATAATGGAAATAGTCCCTAAAGTAAGGAGAAGCAGGAAGATCAGGAGATGTGTGAAGAAGAAATATAGACATGGGAAAGAAAAAAGAGTTAATATGGTGTAATAGCTATGCAAAGTAGAAAGCAAAACTAATCAATACAAAAAGAGCAGCTCCAAAGATATTTGAAGAGAAATACAGTCAAAGGAATCTGGACATAGAAAACTTTACAATACAAAAAATAAGAAGACAAAAAGGAAAAGTAGAAAACAAAATCAGTAATGGACGAGTTAAAGAAATAGAAACTGAGGTTATGGAGTACCTCCAAAGTGAAGGATTCATTGTAGAAAATCTTATTCAGAAAACACCACAAAATGATTGAGCAATGGAACTCCAAATTAAGGGGAAACCAGTGGAATAGGAAGCAATTGTTCAAGTGCCATATGAAGATATTTTGGAGCCTTCAACAGGAAATGAGTATGAACATTCACTTGAAGCTGGGCAGCAAAGGAAGGAACAGGAAACTGTGGAAACTCTAACACAGTTAATGCTGATCAGTGATAGGCCAGTGAGTTCTCATATGACAGAGCAACTGATGGCACAGGATGAAATTGAAGTGAATGTGCCACAGGAGGATGCATTAGAACTTTCTATAAAATGCCCACAGGAAATGGAAATCAAAAAATGTGCCCTCAGTTTAGAAAAAAATGAGCTAAGAGAAGAGTTGCTTGACTTAATAAAGATGCCATATTGAGATCATTGAAAGAAATAGACTGCAGAAGATCAATAAAACCCAAAAAGTCAGATGTTTGATAAAATAAATGAACACAATAATTAGGACTGTCGATAGAAATCCATGCGATATAACAGAAATAAACAGGATATATTACTGTGCAGCTAAATTAATAACTGAGGATATTGAGGGAGAGAAAGGGGAGAAATCGATTACCATCATGGAAGTATCGAACAGAGAAAAGTATAAAGCAACTTAGACAAGAAGTGTCACTGTTAGAAGAGTATAGAAGAGGGAACAGATCAACAAAAATACTTAGAAAGCTAGACGTGATAAAAGCAATGCACAGTACTAGAAAAGATCAGGATCTATCATGCAGTATTGCAAATAAAAAACTAAAAATCTCAGTACAGGAGGGAAAACTTAGAATGTATGCAGATAAATATAAAAGAAAAGTACAAAATAAGCAATTTATTGATGACCCAAAAGAGTTTTATAGAGAATTGGGAAACAAGGTAAAAGGAATTGAAAGACCACCAAAAAATAAGAAATAGATACATTTTGGAGAAGTATCTATGACAATCCTGTGGAACATAAGAAAGATGCTAAATGGATAGAAGAAGTAAAAGAAACAATAAGAAGTTTAAAGGTACAGGAAATGAAATAGGATGAAGTAACAGCCAGACAGACTGAAACAAATTTAAGAAAAGCCTCAGATTGGAAAACCTCAGGCTCAGATGCAGTACCTAACTTCTGGTTAAAAGTATTAACATCATTGCATGAAGATTTAACCATGAATAAGAACTATTTATATGCGCACCCCGAACAGACACCAACCTGGCTAATAACAGGAAAAACAATGCTTCTACTTAAGAGTGAACCTGCAAGCTGTCCTAAAAATTATAGACCAATAACTTGCCTTCCGACGACGTATAAACTATACACTGGAATTGATGCTGGCAGATCCTATAGTCATTTAGAAGAAAACTCAATTATGGCAGTAGAACAAGTGGACAATAAAAGAAAGTCATATGGAACAAAGGATAATTTGCTGTTAAATAAAGTCATAGTGGACAGATGTAAAAATGGGAAGAATTTAAGTATGGCATGGATTGACTACAAAAAAGCAATTGATAGTATCCCACATTCATGGATAAAAGAGTGCTTAAAAATGTATAAGATACACCCTACACTGACAAACTGCATTAAATTGACTATGAAACAGTGGCAAGCCAGTTTGCAATTAAGCCATGATAAAGGACAAATTATTATTCCAGGGATAAAAATTCAAAGGGGGATATTCCAGGGTGACTCTCTGTCACCCATGCTATTCTGCTTTGCACTTAACTCATTAAGCTGTCCACTTAACAGCTTAGGCCATGGCTATAATTTGGACCCTAGAAAACAAAAAGTATGAGGACTTCTCATCTTCTCTTTGTCGATGATTTGAAACTGTATAGCTCATCAGATGAGGAACTGAAAGTACAACTGTAAGTTGTCAAACTTTTTCAGATGATATAAGAATGTCATTTGGTCTTGATAAATATGCAAAAGTAACCTGTAAAGCAGGAAAACTGAAGCACCGAGAAACAACAGTTTGGGACAAGAATGTGATATAAATGAACTTGAGCAAGATTGAGTGTATAAATATTTGGGAACTGATAAAGGATCAACAATAAAGCATGAACAGATGCAAATAAAACTTAGTAAGGAGTACTTTAGAAGACTTAAATTAATCCTGAAACCAGCACTGACATATATGAACAAAATCCAAGCTATAAACCAATTTGCTCTTCTTGTCCTAACTTAACAGTTTTGGAGTGATTGACTGGCCCCATATCATGTTAGATAGATTAGACAGGAAAGCAAGAAGGATGCTTCATGCTCACCAAATGATTTATAAAAATCAGTGCATACCAAGATTATATATTTCCCGTTCTGAAGGAGGGATGGGCCTCCTTGAAATTGATTACATGTATAGATCTGCAATCGTGGGACTCCACACATATCTGCTGACCTCACAAGACCCAAATGTAGAGAAAGTCTTGAAACATGAGGAGAATAATTCTAAGATGACTTCTCCGGTTAGGCTAGCAGAAGCATATCGGCATCAAGCAGGAATGGAAATCAAACCACAAGTGGATAAAAACCAGGAAGCAAATGAATGTACCAAAAAACAAAAGAAAGAATATAAGGTGAAGGACCAGATGAGAAGGGAAGTAATGTGGAAAATGAATATATATAGTTGCAAGTATAGAAAACTTCTGGAAGAACCTTATGTTGATCAGGAATGAATGCAGGAACAGTTAAGGAGAGGCAAATTCAAACCAAGAGAGGAAAGTTTAATATTGGTGGCACAAGACAGTGGGTTATGTACACATAGGTTTACAGAGTCCATTGAATGTGTGGGAGAAACAGACAAATTCAGGTTTTGGAAAACAGAATTGAAAACAGCTGCACACATCGTTGCTGGTTGCAACATACTAATGACAGAAGGACTGTATAACAATGTGGTGAGCCTGTGGCACTGGGGATTCTGCAAACATTATGGCATTGAAGTGGCTGAAAAACACTGGAAACATGAGCCACAAAGCATCATAGAAAATGATGAAGTCTACATCACATGAGATCATCCATTACCAACAATTCAAAAGATAGATGCTAGAAAACCGGATATATTGGTCCAAGAAAAGAAGACAAAAGTAGCACTGATCATCGAAATCTCCACACCGTGTGGCTACAGTGTCCTGTATGCAGAGAGACAAAAAGTCATAAAATATCAGGATTTGCAAGCAGAAACAAAAGCAATGTGGAAGAAAGATACCCAGATATTTCCAATAGTAGTAGGAGCAATGGGTCTTATAGAAAAGAGTCTACAATCATATTTAGATATGCTACCAATACATGTAACTCCATATGAGCTGCAGAAGGAGTGATTACTAGGCACATTATGGGTGTTATGAAGAGCACTTTTGGCTGACATCAAAGAGTGAAACAATACTAATTTCATGAACTTTGATCATACTTTGAATTAGGAATGGGGTCTATTCCAGTCATGGCATTAGAAACCCAAAGGATTTGGAGAGATTAAAAAAGGATTGAAGGATGTCGTTATATACACATCATGAAGCAGAGTCCTTCCATGAACTTCTGCAAGCCATCTCTAGACCACTGGATGTTTGATTGCTAATTCTGTAATGGGGTTGGGCACATGCCACTTATGGACAGAAGCAGTATGTAAGGCAGTCAAACAAATACACGCAAAATGCACACAGCCTTACTATTGTCCATCATAAGGAGTGTAGTTTAAACGGTTTAATAATGACTAGAATTTTATGTGATGTTAGCTGTTAGCTTAATAATGTCCTATGACCCTCTGAACATTTTACACATCAATGTTGCTATCATTGACAAGTGCTATGTTGATGTGTGGATGTACGGTAGGCCTACAAGAGGGTATAACAATCTGTAATGTAAGGTAATGTATTGATGGCTGCTACTGACATTTAATTACACGTTCCTTCCATAACAGCTGTAGTAATATGCCTACTGAGAACTGCTGACATGGGATGATGCTATGTATATTGTTGGCTTAGTAAGCCATGTGTTTTTGTAGTGGAGCAGATCAACTTTCTGTGCAGCTGTCATTCAACCATCACAGTGACACTTGCAGTATGGCACATGTATGCATGTGTGCACTTACCATTATTAAATGCTCTGTGACATATATTAACATAAGTTCATACTGATTATATGAGCACATAAGACTTGTTTCATCCACATGAGGTAATGGTTCCCTATTATATGATCGAAGACGCATTCTTTTGAATGTGTCTTGATCGAACTTGAAGGTGTAAAACGGCAAAATACCGGAATGGCATATAACCAAATTCTTTCCCTGGGAAAGAAATCTCTTGGCTGCCTTCATTATTTTGCCATTTTCATCACTGTAGTGCGATCTCAGAGTTGGTATATTTAAGTAGAGGGGGTGTGTGGGGCACAGCCCCCCAAGTCGGGGAGTGTGGGGGCAAAGCCCCCCACTTTATGTAATGTTTTTAAGTTTTTTTTTTTTCTTTTTTGGAACAGTGATTTTTTTTCCCTGGGGAAAAAAACTGCTGCTCTAAGTGTTCGGGATTGTAAGCTTTCACTTACATGGGGTCGATAAATCAGTGTTTGCTTTTTTAAGCGTTCACTGATTTAATATAGACCTGATGTAATGCTCTGATATACGCAAATATAATATGTTTTGATTCATTTGCATCCTTGTGGAATTCATTTTACATGCAATTGTGATGCTATTTCCAAGGGTTATTGAGGTGGTCACCAGCAACATTTGTGTCAGTAACTGTTCTACATGAGCCATAACCAACTCATTTGTAATGTGTCCATATATGGTGTCAGGCTACAGAAACACAGATTTCCAATGAAAAACATATAGGCATATGTTGAGCAACTGATGCAATTACATGACACTGGTAGAGTTTTATGACTATATAAACAGTACCTCTGTTTGGCATGTGATGCATAACCAATGTTGCATTTAGAGATGTTGTCACAAATCATTTATTTAAATAAGTGTGAAATGTTAAGGGGGATACACACCTAAGCACAGATATGTTTGTGGATGCCAACAGCCTTACTCATCTGGTAGCAATAGACAATCTGCTAGCTGACAGTTTGTATCACACTGGCCCTCATTCAAAGTATACATGCAAACATTACACAGTTTATTTTCTGAGGAGAACAGCTCACCTGTGCTGTTGTAAGGCTAATAACATGGAGTTAGTGGGCCCTGACAACATCCCAGGTTGATTATACCATGACTTAAAATCTGACCTAGCAGACGCAGTTAGATCCCTACAGACTATGTTCTAGCAGAAGGGTGCAAAGCAATGGTCATCCATCTGAACAAGGGGGACCATCACCTGCTGTAGGGATTTATGCACCCATAATCCTCACTCCACTAATCTTTGAGACAGAGTAATGACTCACTGTGGACCTTATCAAAAAGGATACAGGTAGTCTTCCAACTTTGCATCAAACACATTTTTGATTTGTTAAGGCTACTGTTAAATCTGGTTGACATCTTCAGGAAAGTCACAGAGACATGCATGAGGAAAAGATTGTCATCCCACATGCTTTGAACTGGCCAAGGCATTTTACAAAAATACACCCTCAGGTATTACAGAGAAACTGTCTCGAGTGGACATCAACACTTACGAAACCAAGTGGTTAGACAAATGGATCACACACAGGGCACATAATGTCGAAATGTGTGAAGTCATTTCTAGCTAGAGTTCAGTGACCAGGTCCATACCTCAGGGCTCTGTACTAGGTCCTTTCCTGTTCAGTATTTAAGTCTCAGAAGTCAAGACAAACTTTGATATCATTTTGCTTTGTGGATGACTGCAAATTGCAGACAATTGTTGAATCCAAGAACACTATTGACATAAGGCAGAAAGTTTTAATACCCAAAATTAATTGTTAACAGAGCAATGGAGACACACTATATTAACAAAAAGCATGATTACTTCCTTTTGAAAGCAAACACACAAGCTAATTACAATATAGACAGTACACCCCTATGAGATGACCAAGTGTTATGTGACCTGGGTACTCAGGTAGATAGTAAGCAGGGCTTCCACCAGCATGTGACCACAATGGTGACAACTCCCTTGTATGTAGCACAACTGATTCCGGTCCCGGAGACTTCCTATATTCTGGAACAAGCTACCCATCTATGTCAAGCAAAGTTCCTCATTAGCACTCTTCAAGAAAAATTTGATGAGTGGATGGGAAATAGGAAATACACCCCAAGGATCACTTCTGTGTCTCTGCTGGACAGTGGCACAGGAAAATAACTGTCTTGGGTGGTGTAAGCTATGGTACCTTGCTGTCTAGGCTTACATAGGCCCTTGGGCCAATAGCCTAGTACCTACCTATGAACCTATGAACTCCTGAGTATGGGCAGGCCATCTACATCAAAGGACATTATAATCCTATTGTTATCAGCCCTCAGCACACCAATAATTGAGTTGCATGTACCTCATCAGTCAGTGTATCACTTTAATCATCTTTTTTTTCAAACACAAGTATTCTTTGTGATGCATAACCATTAGGAGTTGACAGTGCAGACTTCCCTTCAAAATGTTATACAAAATGCATATGTGATACATCTGCCTATGATGCACCCAGTAAATACACACCTCATTGACAACATAGATGGCATGGGTTATATTCTTGCAAGTGTGGATTATGGCATATATGTGTCATGAAAACATCCTAACTAGCCAGGATTGCTTGCAATTTAAACTACAGGTATAACAGTATCTCTCTTAACACCTCCCAAAAGTGGTCATTTTTTTAAGGAAGGTGTTCTTGATTTCCCTTACAGATTATTGACAAATCATCACAGTAGTATAAGTGTGTTCATGCAGAACATGCTAATGTCACAATCACATATTTTATGTCAATGATAAAGACTAATGGGTGTTATTATCCTTATATTGTCCATGATTGTGCGTGCTTCTGTCTAATGTTGTCCAGGAGCCTGTTGCTATATGTCCCAGTTTGTTGAGACCTATGCTGACATTGGAGTCATATTCAAGCAACTCTTTTTGAGCATCTTCTCTATATGCACTTGACCCCATGTTGTATATACTGTCTTTGTTTAATGCCCTCTCCAGTGATCATGTCAGGTTGCTTATATCACAACCAGTCATCTCCACTAATATGTGACATTGTGTGAGAATTACATAATATACAATAACCATGTGATGATATGAATATACCCACGCAGGAGGTATAAACAGCAGTATGTACTATATTACGTACATATGTGATTACTGTTCATGCTATAACTGTCTTGTCTTTGGGGTGCACATATATTGATGTGCCCTTATCTGGTGTACATTAGCATGTTTCCCTTGTCCTCTTTCTCTTTCTTTATTCCTGTCTGTGGCACTTTTTTATACACGCACTTCCCTAGACCAGAGTCTTTATAATGCAGTCTATGTACCCTTGATAATTATCACTGAACCTTTATTTCAGTATGACAAAACTTGTTTGTATTGTACTTTGTAATGAATACACTGTACTACTATGTGTTAGCAATGCATTTATTGCCTTAACTGAAACCCAGGTAGTCTTTGTGGCTGTTAGCACAATCTCACAGAACTAATTTGCTTGTAGCTAAACTTGTCTGCGTGTCTGAATGTGTTTGTGCTGGTTTGCACAGTTTCCTGGCCAGTAGCACTGTTGCTGGACATGAAACCTCACTGGTATCAGTGTAAATACAATGCATAGCATGCATATGCAATTAGCACTGCTGTTCATCACACAAACACATAAACTCAGTGTAGGCTTCGTGCTAAGTCTACATGGAGTTTATTAAATCCTCGGGAATGAGTAAACTAGGACTGTAGTTGTAAGTAACTCATGCCATGTAAAAGTTTACAATCCCTAAACAGTAAGAATGTGAAAACACATAAGTTTTGATAACTGATATTTGTTTTTAAATTTATTGAATTATAAAACCTGCAAACGCAACAATAAAAGAACATGAACAGAATATTGTAGCAAATACAAAAATTGCTTACTAAATGGTAAACAAATACAATAGAACAGACTTCTGAGTAAAATATTTGGTGCACTGAACATATCAGCTCTCCAGACAATCACAGAACTAAATGGTACTTAAATCATACTTTGTAACAGATAATGATTGCATGTATACATACAGCCTTAGACAATGCAAGCTTCATCAAGTAAGAAGTATGAATGATTTTATAGAGCTAGGTCCAGCAAAATAATCAAAAGGAGGTGACCAATAAAAGTGCAAGATAAATGTTACAGGCTGATTCTGATATTTATTGTTGACATTAATAGCACATTGCTTTAAGCTGCTATTGTCTCATAGTCATAAGCATACCAGAGGTATGTGGATGTTTTCAATTAATATATGAGATATAAAACTAATATAAATAAGTACTCAATATTATGGATCTATTTGCTATATCTTTGATACCTCTGCAAACAGGTAATAAAGAGGAGGGCACATTACATGGTGCATCGCTATTTGTATAAAGATTCTTTTTTTTTAACAAACAATCTGTTATAAAAGGCAGAAAATAAGCATACATAAAAATGATTGATAATGATTTTGTACTCTCACTTTGTTCTTGGCACAGAAAGTTCTCTGCATAAAATAAGATTAAGCCCTATTTCATAATATCCATAGAATATCCATCTTAACAATGTTGCCTGTAGATAAAGAGCAAATAAGGTCAGAACAGCAGATGGCCAAGAAAACACATCACATGCATGTGGTTTGTCAGCAAAGAAGTCAGACATCTTAAGTACTGTTAAAGTGAAGGTCAGAAACCTGCAAACACATTATCATTATCCGTGTCTGAATTTATCTGAATAGGTCCTATCCTTGCCGAAATGCTAAAATATCTACTTGAAGATTTTTAAGATAGTAGCAAAACAGCAAGAAATTAAGTTTAATATTCACTATATATTGTTTTAAAATGTTTTATATTAAAGAACCCTTGTTGAAAATAAAAATGTAGAAGTGTTGCGGAGGCCTGCCAGTCTCCATACCAGAGAAAGTCTCAAAAACATCTCATTAATGTAATATTTGAATCATATAACAAATTAGTAAAAGCAATATTTGATGAAGACATCACATCTACTTAGCAAAACACATAAAAGGTGTATTTGTTTTGCATCTGTATATGTGTGTTTATGTATTAATTTCACAAACTGGTAAAATTAATAATAAGGACTTTCTCAGTTTTTACCAGTTATAAATAGTGAATATAAAACAAGATGGCTCAAACTGAAAAATAAAAAAATATCATAAACACATTTTAGCTAATTCCTTATACCATCATAAAAGCAATACCTGTTACCAGGGTGTTCACAGCAGTAGGGATAGGGATTAGCTATACAAAATAACTAGAATTCTGTCATCTGCCTTCAATGACTATTCAAGATTTTAGTTGTGCAGAAAGCATTTTTGGTGATGTCCTTTAGGATTGAAGAACATGGATTAGGCAAGATATTTGCATCTAAAGGTAGAAAATACACGACATATGCATGAAAGAAGATGGGAAGGATATATGGAAAGAATAGTGTAAATGCAGCTGTAGAAAGGAAATGATGGGTCTTGATACAAATATTAAGATAACATGAAAGAATGGGAGATAGTCTGTAGATAAGTTATAGATATTAAGGATGTGACCTACACACATAAGCAAATAATGTAACTTTACTAAGATAAGGCAGTGATAATCTTCTCAGTATTAATGATACCAAAATCTGCATTATTTATTTATTAGAGTCATACATGTTAGAATATTAGATGCAGAAGCCCTATCTACAAGAGGAAGTCTACAGTGCAGAGTGGAAATAAGAACCCCCATATTAATGAATGATCTGTTTTCCTTGCAAAGTAAGATTTAAGACAGATTCCATTGTGTTTATAGTTCTATAGACATGATCAGTGAAGGTAAAGGAAGGGTCAAGGCCAAGTCTTAGGTATCTGGATAGAGTGGGTGTATATTATAGGAATGAAAACTGACAAGAGCGAATACAGCTTGAGCAACATATACTGAACGAATGTCTTATATCAAAACACAAAAACAAAACATCTAACACAGGAAAACTCTCAGAAACTGTTTTATGCAGGGGTGCAAGCCCCCCTGCACCCCCACACCCCCACTACTTAACTATACCAACTCCGAGATTGCACTCCATTGAAGTAAAGGGAAGAATTCCCTATGGCGATCTCCATTCACTTTTTTGATATTTGCGATATTCGCTCAGTATGTATCGCTCAAGCCGTATTTGCTCTTGTCAGTTTTTGTTCCTCTAATATAGACCAGATAGAGTGACTTCTCTGTGGGTGCCTCCAGGTGAAGCAGTTACTAGAAGTCCTAAGCTAATGGGAGAGAGCCAGGTCACTATACTAGAGAAGAAAGATGTGTTTCCTTAATGGTGCTATTTAATTCTTTATAGGTAAGCCAAATGAATAAAGGAATAAGATCAATGGATAGCTTTTAGAAATGTTTGTTAAGATTTTGGATTAGATGTGTATGGTGCTAGACATACTAAAATCTTTAGTGCACCTAAATCAGTAAATAACTTAAAATTATATCACAAGCAATGGAAGGAAAGTAACACTATTCACTTAGCAAGTGTTATCAGTAGGTCCTGTATTTCTTGTATAAAGTTTCCCTCTCATGTATCCCATTATTTGACTTTTAGCATAGTGGATTAAGGCTATGAGTTCTTAGTAAGCTGCTTGTAATCCTGAGCTAGAATCCCTCAGCCTTCATAACCCAGTTTGTAACTCTGATTAAGTCACTTAATCAAACTCTGCTCTTGGACAATCGAGGGAGTGGGCTAGACTCTTCAATGATCTTCTGTACTACACGTGAGGCTAATATATGGAGAATGGCAGAATTTGTCCAACAGTACAAATTAGTTATAAAAATAAATTTTATTATGGAGTAAATGTAGGTTAACAATTTTTAGGGTGGGATTTTAGCTAGACCTCAAAAAGATAGGAAATGTTGACTGGTAGAATCAGGAAGATAATTAAGAAACTGGGCAGGATATATGAAAAGAATGATAATGATGAGGTAATATTTATTAAGATTTTGAAGAATTTGGTTGTACAGAGGTAGAGTCAGAAAATGATCTGGTGAAGGAGATCTTAAAGTAACCACATGACAGAGCATGGACATGTTATGAAGATGAAAACAATATAATCAGAAAATGTAGGAAAGTTCATTACTGGCAATGCCAGATAAGGACTAAGAAGGCCTATAAAGAAAAGTACATGAGAATAGGAAAATACAGTTACCCAAATCTACACTCTACAAGTCCATTATCTGTCCAACTGTCTCACTAGGAGAATGGTAAACATGATAGTGGAGGTGGGGGTTTGACATTTCAGACTATGCAGCTGTTGTTATAAGTATACAGTCTAAGGGGGGGGTAATCACTAGGCTGGTGTTGGGCACAACACAAAGGAGAGACAAACACATATTGCATTGAAGAAATTAGTACACAAAGCAACGGAAGAAAACTTCAGAGGTAGTAATGAAATGAAAAATGGTGGTCTTTATATTAAGGTGAGAAAGAGTGAAAATGAGACTGAACAAAAATGATATATTTAGACCAAAATAACGAGTGTAAGAAGGAAGACGTCTTGGTGTATTTAGAGATGAAATTACTAAAGGTTCAAGAGGAGCTGTAGGATGCTTAGGAAGATTAAACCTGTTAAAGATAAATGAGTTCCAATGACAAGCATAATTAGAAGAGGTTATGGTGGTGACAGAATATTGAAAAGGATTATGGTGACTCCAAAGAGAAGACTCATGGAAATATTTACGCAAAAAAGATCAAATGTCAGATTATTTGAGGACAGGGCAAATACGTGAAGGGGAAGATAATACCATTCAGAGAGAAGACGTGAAATTGAAGGAAGGGTTTAGAAGAGATTTCACCCTTCTATGAAAACCTTTGATGAAGAACTTTGAGTAGATTAAGTGCTGGAACTGGGTC
Organism: Protopterus annectens; assembly: GCF_019279795.1. Classification (NCBI taxonomy): domain Eukaryota; kingdom Metazoa; phylum Chordata; order Ceratodontiformes; family Protopteridae; genus Protopterus; species Protopterus annectens. The sequence goes on along the minus strand of NC_056735.1, from coordinate 1,596,140,268 downwards.
TTGTAAGACACCATATTCAGGGTAAGTTCCTAGGAGTGCAGAAACCAAGCAAAGTAGTACAAAAGAGAAAAATCAAGGTCCATTCAAGGCATGAAAAGGTTCAACCCAAAATACCCAAAGCCTTATACTACTGAGTATTAAAAGTGGAACAGCTGAACTCAGAAAGACCTCTGATTAGTTGTTTGTTTGTCTTTTGACTTTTCTCGGTTAGGGGTCGCCATAACAGAACTTTGGTCTGCTAATGATTGGCAGTAGATTTTCACGAACGTCGAGGTGCCAGCTCGACGTTCAACCTTCAACAAAGGCACGCCCATTTATGCATGTCTTTCAAATGCCCACCCAACCGCAGGGAGGACATGCAGACTCCACACAGAAGGTGCTCCCCACACTCCAGCCTAGAATCGAATGGGGGAACCTCTTGCTGTGAGGCAACAATGCTACCACTGCACTACCATGGATCTCATTAGTAATTTAGGGAAATACAGATGAATGGGAGACACATGAGAACAATGGTGGCATTCCACAAACCAGGAAATAATATGATTTGTAAAGTAAACGAAGATCTCTTTCTATAGATAGAGGTATAATGATATTAATGAAGGTAGTAGTTATGAGTATGGGTAGAGAAAATGTTTATGCCAGCAGCTAAAGAAGTAAGATATCCAAATGCAGGGCATAATTTGGTATTTTTTTAAACAATGTAGCCTTGTTAATGATGTTTTTATAGTTGGTATCAGAGTAATTTGGTGTAAGAGACGGGTTTATTAACTGGACTAAAGTGGTATATATAAAGGGGTGTAAGGGGCAGGTTTATCAACTGGAATAAAGAAGTATATATATATATATATATATATATATATATATATATATATATATATATATATATAAATAACATCCTAGAAAAAGACACATTAGTCATTGTAGTAAATATAGAATTTATAAAAATGACAAAGAGTACCAGCTAAGGCTACAAATTATCATTTAAGTTGTTTATTTTACTTATGTAGGAATTAAAATATAAATAAGGTATGTGTTGCAACATTTAATAAAGGTAAAGAATATAGCCTTATGTTATTTTTTAATATAAATAAGCATTGATAGTGGGGGATCTGCCAAAGGCACTGGAAGCAATACTTAAGATAGTTGGACAGTTTGAGAAGACAACACTAGTACAATGCAATACAAAGGGTACTGCACGATCATGTCTTTGAAGTAGCAATAGAAGACAGACAATGTCAGATATTGCACAGAAGTCAAGTCTATACTACCTAGGGCTTTGAGTAGGTAATTCATTAGAAAACATAAACTGAATACTTACACGTGGATTAGTGGAAGAAACCAGCCACAACTGGAAAGGGGGGAAGAAGGGTGAACTCCTTGATACAGTGCAATGATTAAATAATAGCAATGTTAAACCTCTTGATATTATATGGAAATAAGATTTGGACAGACTCCCGCTCTAGTTTACAGCTGGTAAATAGATAAGTGGAGATAGAGAAAGATGGACAGTAAGACCACATGGAATGAGAAATGGCTAGGGAGTTGTAGCAGGTAGCAATAGTGAGATAAGTGAATAAAAAAAACATAGACCACAATGGAAAAAGAGAGGAAAATAAGAAACCATTCCGGAACCTTGAAGAAGAAGTAAGAAATCCCAGACAGAATGGGTGGCATTATATAAGATTGTAAGAATACATGCAGTCAGTGCAGGAAGTGGAATACAAGTGAAAGTCAAAACAGGAGTATCATATGTCAGAAATGGTATGACATAAAAAGTCTTCAAACAAAATGCATGAAGACTGCCATTCAGTAAGTGCTGTATAGATAAGAAATTGAAGAAAGAATTTAGACCCAACCAGAAGAGGTAGGATGAGGTCTGAATATCCTGCAGCATTCTTAGAACACTGCACAACACTTGTGGTCATCAGATCTACATCCTGTCTAGGAGGTGAGTATTCCTGGCTAGTTTTACAAAACATGTAAGGAAAGTAGAGAGCACATGCTGGTGCTATGCATGTATGATTCTTCTGAAATGCAAAAAGTAATTTAAAGGTTCTGGAATAGATGTTCCATAAAGAATCACAGTGCTTATGGAAATGTTGTGAATGAGGTTAGGAATGATGTCACTGGGTGGTCTCGAAGATAAATAATAAATGTGTTTAATAAGGCAACATCAATTAAAAATAAAATGTATGCAAACTGAAAGGAAATTAAATGACATCTGACCCAACAGATGAATGGAAGCATGTTTTTATTGTGTGTTTTTTTATGGTATGGTTCTACCAGCACTCAGATGCCCCCCAAGGTCAATGTTGAATTTCAAGACATACCAAGTGAGGATCTTAAGGGCATTATATGGGGTGGTGCTGTTTATCTTCAATTTACTTTTGGAGGGTTTTCTTTTATGACCTATCCAAAACTCCATCTCCTCCCCTACTTTCAGTAGCCTTCTTGAGGGCTACTCCCCTCATTGGATGATGCCTCCTCTTAGGAAGTTTCATCTGAACATCCTCCCTCTTTGGATGGAACCACCCATCCCTCCCTGCCAGCACTTCAGACACTATTAATCAAAACGTGGTCACCTGGGCAGTAGTAAGGGATTAATCTCTCTGTGCCATGGAACCAACTTATAAATGGGTGTATGCTGACTTAAAAAAAGCTGAGTGTACAAAATAAGAAGGCAAATAAATGTTCTAAATAGAACTTAAAGAGAAATGTTAAACTTCTTGGAGTTAGGTGTAAGTTGAGGAAGCAGCTTTATCATAAACAGAGGCATTCGTCAGTTAAGTAGTTTACCTAGAGGAAGGAACTGGCAATACTATAAGGATATTCATTGAGTTAATGGATATCAATGGATTAATGAAAGGGTAAAGGTCAATACTATAAGGCTATTCATTGAGTTAATGGATATCAATGGATTAATGAAAGGGTAAAGGTCTGACATGAGAAGTTGAGAAGACTTGGCTTGTGCTGTTGTTGACTGAGGAGTAGGATTTCAGTGTTTAAGAAAAAGGGTCAGAAAAAGGTAGAGAATGAAAGAACTATGGGGGTGAAGAATTAAAAAAAAATAATTCAAAGGCAATATTCATGAGAATAATGTGCGACTACCAAGTATACCCAAAAGTATTTTGTCATGTATAGCAACTTATTAGAATAAAACAGTGCAGTTGTTTATTCTATTATTGCTTTGAAGTCCTATGTTTATGTAAAAAAGCATAAAAAAATGATGAACTTGTTTTATCTGCATGGTCTTAGTAGTCATGTTACTTTATTTATTTATTTACTATTTATTTGTCTTTTGTTACCTGGGTTAGTCCACAGTGCTTGAGGCCCATTTTCAGTGTTGACTCGAGGAGAAAAGCTCCAAAATCAAATGATAAGATAACAATAATAAAGTTATATTGCAAGCAATATGAATATGAAAATACATAAGTACAAAACATCCATGCCTTCATTTAAATTAACAGAATATAAAATTCAGCAAAATGTTCAGCTAGGAACTAATAGAGGTAGAACTTGGAAAGAGAAATATGGAATTACAAATAGGGCATACAGAATAAAAGAGATTGTCAGAAAATGAAATAATCTCCAAAAACAACATTAATGTCTAGAACAAGTAAGTAGAGAGGAAGAAGAATTAGATAGAAGGATGTAAGTAAAGGGGAGGGGGGAATGTGTAGGAAAGTAAAGACAGAGACAGAAAATAGTTATGAAAAGTGAGATGGGGTGGGAAATTTAAGTAACCTAGGGGAGGTAAAATAAGTGATTTACGTATAAAAATGGTCAGTGGCATTGCTAAGGTGCTATAGGACTAGTTATTATAAAGTTACATAAAATTATGGAGGGGATCGTTGTAGTCTGACATCTGGGGAAGGAAAAAGTTAGGTAAGGTGGTGACAGGTGCAGGAGGCAGTCAGCAAGGTAGTTTTTCAATTTTTTTTTTAAAAGAATCAAAGGTTGGATAGAATGTATATTAGTTGGGAGTTTGTTTCAAGTTTGAGATATAGAGCATTTATAAAGTAATCTGCCTATAGTTTTGTTAGGTCTGTAGGTGGTAAGTAGCAGTTGGTCAGTATTACAGAAAGATTGTGAGGGTTTGTAAAGGGATAGGAGGTTAGACAGGGAGGGACAGTCTGCAGGTTTGTAAAGTGGATAATGTGCCATATGTAGCTGTGAAAGTTGGAGCAGTTGAGGGAATTCAAGCCACTGTAATTGTTTAAGGGAGAGGCAGTGATGTGATTTCTAAGGGAGGTTACAGGCAAATCTGACTATCTGTTTGTAAGTTTGTTCAAGTTTGGTTAAAAGGTTTGCTTGGAAGTGGGTAAATATAGGGGAAGCATAAAGTAGGCAGGGGAGGAGGTAGGCCTGAGCAAGAGAAGTCCTCAAGCTGATGGATAAGAATTGTTTGTGCCTATACAAACACTATACACAAATGCATACACTGTTGAAAACTTCTGGTGTTCTAGCTGGTGAGATTCTCAAACAATCTGGAAATATATCGCTGATTGATAAGTATATTCTTTGGCATTTTAACCTTTCAGAGTTCAGCATTGTCTTAATTTTGCCTGACTGAATTATTGTTTGCCTGACTGAATTATTTTATATATTTTCTGGCATTGTTTTATGTTTCTCATCTGTCCTGAAACTGCCTATGCCCTATTTCAGAGGTGGAGTTTATAAAACTGGTCTAACAGCTTTTGTGTTATCTGATTGATTCAAGGCTTGCTGATTTAAAATTAGTTTCTGTTTGAAAATTCTTGCATACACTGTTGGAAACTCCTGGTGTTCTAGCTGGTGTGATTCTCAAACAATCTGGAAGTATATCGCTAATTGATAAGTATATTTCTTGGCATTTTAACCTTTCAGAGTTCTGCATTGTCTTAATTTTGCCTGGCTGAATTATTGTTTGCCTGACTGAATTATTTTATATATTTTCTGGCATTGTTTTATGTTTCTCATCTGTCCTGAAACTGTTCTCCCCCGCTCTGTCCCACCCTTTTCTTGTAGAGTTGTTATAGTTGGTGGTTTTGCAGTTGCCCGCCCCTACTGTAAATCTGATCTGGGACACCTCTCCCAATCTGATGTTCACTCTACTTAATACAGAGAGAATATATGAAAAGGCCAACCCACTTAAGTTCTTAACCTCTGCTCCTCCTTCCTCTCTCCTTGCACTTTATTAAAAAAAATTGCACTTTATTTTGCTTTTGCCTCTTTTTAAAAGTACTCAATTGTATTTATTCTGCTGCATTTATTACTGCTTGGTAGTAGCCTGATTAAATTGTAACTATTATTCTAAGCCTTTCGGTCTAAGCACTTGGGCTTCAGACCAGTTGTTTTACGTTAAGAAGGTTTGTGGTCTGCACTGTTGTGGCAGGACAGGTAGCTTACATCCTTCTAAATTGGGAATTGCTGATTGAAGGCTCAGTGTCTGTTATTTTAAAAGTTTATTAGTTCTGGTTTAAGTGCTTGGGCATCAGGCCAGTTATTTTACATTAAGTAGGTTTGTGGTCTGCACTCTTGTGGGAGGAGAGGTTAGATTATGCCCTTCTGAGCTGGGAAGTTCTGGTTAAAGGATTATTGTGCCTGCTTATCTGAACTGTTTCTTTCTGAAATTGGTGTGCTTTGTTTGCTGTAGCATAGACTAGATTCAGGCATGCTGAATCTAGCTTTGTTTGTATAACTTGAGCACTAATCCAGGCCATCTTTTTTGGAGAAGGTTCCCCTGCACCCTAGTGGCAGGAGTGTGCAGTTAGAACTTGTCAGATTGAAGACTGCTGGACCAGGGCTCAGTTTTGAGCTTTTTAACCGGTTAATTGGGTAATTTGTTTAAATCAGTTTGCTCATTTTCTATTGTTATATAAAAAATGTAGTTTATTCATCTGCTTTTACTATAATTGTGTTTCTTCCTACTTTATTGCATTTATTCTACTGCATTTATTACTGCTTGTTAGTAGCCTGATTAAATTGTAATGGTTATTTTAAGCCTTTGGTTGAAGCACTTCGGCTTCAGAACAGTTGTTTTACATTAAGAAGGTTTGTGGTCTGCACTGTTCTGGCAGGAAAGGTAGCTTACTTCCTTCTAAGTTGGGAGTTGCTGATTGAAGGCTTAGTGTCTGTTATTCCAAGAGTGCATTAGTTCTGGATTAAGCACTTGGGCTTTGGGATAGTTATTTTACATTAAGAAGGTGTGGTCTGCACTCTTGTGGGAGGAGAAAGTAGATTCTACCCTTCTGAGCTGTGAGTTTCTGGTTAAAGGCTTATTGTGCCTGCTTATTTGAACTGTTTCTTTCTGAAATTGGTACGCCTTGTTTGCTGTAGCATAGACTAAATTCAGACCTCATAAATCTAGCTTTGTTTGTATTACCTGAGCACTAATCCAGACCATCTTTTTTGGAGAAGGTTCCCCTGCGCCCTAGTGGCAGGAGTGTGCAGTTAGAACTTTTCTGATTGAAGACTGCTGGAACGGGGTTCAGTTTTTAGCTTTTTATTGGTTAATTTGTTTAAACCAGTTTGTTCATTTGCTACTGTTATATTTATTAAAAAAATACACTTTATGCATCACCGCTTAGCTAGGGTTAAACTATTCCTGGTGCCATAAAGTCTGTTCTTCAAATTTTCCCTTAGAACTAGCCAGTTTTTTTAGTTTTAGCACTCAAATCTGTTTCTTTGAGCTCAGCACTTATTCAGAACTCGTTGTAAGCACTAAATAAGCTGCAAATTACTACAGCACTCAACTTTCCTCACTTGTCTAGAAGAAAACAGTTTTTAATACTTAATAAATAAGCACCTATCCAGGCATGTCTAAGGGTCAGCTCCCGGTGCATTCTCCTGTCTACATGATGAATCTGGGCATCTTGGGGCAATGCAGCAATTGCCTCATGTACACAGACAACCCTCTCCTTCTACCATCCAACACTACAACCTGTGAGAGATGCACTTATATAGCCAAACTGGAAGCAAAGCTCTCTTCACCCAAGACTGGACTAGACAATCAAGAGGAGAAGGTAAACACTTGCACCACACCATACTCATCACGTAGTCCCTCAAAACCTACACCACCAAAACACACACATAGCAACACAAAACACACACCTACTTTCACGGAGGCTCTCAGTAAAAATCTGCTCAAGCAACAGAGACCTCCAAAGCAGAAACTCATGCAACTTTCACCCTCCATCACAACCCAAATGACACATACCTCACAAACTCAGTGTGTCACTCAACGACAGCCCATAAGGCATAACAATGTACCCAACACTCTAGTCATAGGTGACTCTATAATCAGGAACACTGATGTTCCACTTACCAGGCTAAACAATGAGAAAGTTACTGTCAGCTGCCTGTTGGGTGCCAGGATCTGCCACATAATGCATGCACTCAGGTCACTACACAAGTAGAAATATGACTCTATCATTGTCCATGTTGGTGTGAATGACCTGAGATGTACCTCCCTGGACTACATGAAAAGAGACATGGAGGAGCTTTCCGATCTTGTAGCCCAGGCAGTTATGACCCTAGCCCTGAGTATTATCCTGCCATCACCCACAATGATACCACAGTACAAGGACAAAATGATTGACTTAAACAATTGGCTAAGCTTCTGGTGTCATTCTAAGGGGATTCAGTATCTGTCTGCCTGGACTGACATGATCGACAGATCATGATGCTTTGCCAGAGATGACCTGCACCTGTCGCCCTCAGGATTCTGGATACTGGCTAAGGCTCTTGCCACCCCTATAGTGCCTTTTTTAGGCAAGGTTCAAATGACAAATTCACCACCATTACAGGTACAAGCAAGCAAAATCTGTGGGTAATGCTACTCAATGCTAGAAGTCTAAACCTCAAAATGCATTCACTCGAGGCACTCCTTAAAATGGAGAACATCGACATCTGTGCAGTGACAGAGACCTAGTTCAAGGCTCCAGAGAGCTCCGCTGCATTACCTGGCTATAATTCATACCACACCTTTCGGCCACCTAACCTGGACCGAAACACTAAAAGTGAAGGTGTGTCCATATTCATTAAGAATATCCACACTGCCAGGCTAGTTGCTCAGCATAATGCATCCGAGATTATCTAAGTGCAACTAACTCTGGGCAAGACCGCAATCCAAATTATTACTTGCTACAGATCCCCCACCATGCCCCAGGATTCACACTCCTCATTTCTTGATATACTGGAAAATATTAGGGTACAACCCAACACCCTAATAATGGGCGATTTCAACTACTCCACCATTAACTGGGAAAACTACTCATGTACCAACTCTTTTGCTCAATGTTTTTTGGAATTCATAAATTCCAATACCTTGTATCAACTAATCCACATCCCCACCAGGGGCAGCAATATCCTAGACCTGGTCATTACCAACATGAGTGACCAGTGTTCCACACCACAGGTCAATTTCTTGTTAGTCATATCCGACCACACGCTAATCAGCCTAGACATCCAAATCCCGCCCTCACCCCACATTAGGGAAACCGCCGTAAAAAATTTCTACAAAGCCAACTTCAGACTTCTTAAGACAGAAGTGGCAAACTTCACAACACCTATGCAGATGGACTATAGCGGTACAACTGCTGAATCCTGCACAAATGCACTTTACAAGCACTTACATGAGTGCATGGATTGTGCTATCCCTAAAAGTACCAAGATGCTATCCTCCAAAAAAGGAAGCCAATCTGGTGGTCCCCTGCCATAAACAAACTCTACAACACAAAAATGAAACTGTTGCAAAAAAGAGTAAAATCACATGACAGGAAGAACTCCCTGGTCAGCCTCAGTAAGAAGCTGAGATCCCTCATAAAATCTTCCAAAGCTAGTTATGAAAACAAAATCACCATTGATTCTAAAGACAACCACAAAGCATTCTATAGCTATGTCAAGAATCTCAATGGCAACACTCAGATCTGCTCTGAGTTACAGAACAATGGCACTAAATATACAGAACCAACTGATATTGCCAACATCCTGGCAGATAGGTTCAGTGCTAACTTTACCCCACCCTCACCACCTAAAGGGCTCATCTCTATACTGGAAGAATGCAAAGTTCCTGTAATCATGGCTGCACAGGTTAAAACCACACTCTTCAAACCCAAGAACACAGCATCCATGGGATCTGACAACATCCCAGGCTGCGTTCTACATGAACTACAGAATGAACTGGCACCCCACCTAAGCACCATGTTCAATCATAGCCTCACTTCAGGCTTTGTGCCCACTGAATGGAGCACAGCTATGGTTATCCCACTCCACAAAGGGGGAGCCACCACAGACCATGGGAACTACTGCCCCATTAGCCTAACAAGCCTGGTCTGCAAGGCCATGGAATGTATCATCATGGAACTTATAATCAAAGACATTGGTAATCTCCAAACTCTGAATCCCACCCAGTTCAAGTTTGTAAAAGACAAATCATATCTCCTGAACCTGATTGACTTCATTGAAGCAGTCACCAAAACCGTAGACAAAGGTAAGGTGGTTCACACAGCATATCTAGATCTCGCCAAGGTTTTTTACACCATCCCCCACTCTGGAATTACAGATAAACTCACTAAACTAGCTAGAAATCCCTATGTCACAAGATGGGTTGACAACTGGCTCACTGACAGAACCCACACTGTGAAAGTAGCAGACTCCAAATCCGACCTCAGACCAGTGACAAATGGGGTACCACAGGGTTCATTCCTGGGTCCTCTCCTGTTTGGTATCTACTTCTCTGAAGTACAGGCTAACACAGAAGGTCTTGGGCTAATGAAGTTTGCAGATGACTGCAAACTAGGAACCATAATAAAAACTCCTAACGATATGGACATCCTTCAAAAGGCCTCACGGAGATAGATGCTTCACATCAAAGCTATGGCCTCAAGCTCAATGCCAAAAAGTGCATTGTCATCCCCTTTGGTAAAAACTCTGTACCCATGAGCTACCACATAGGTGGTAGTCTACTTAACAGCGAAAGTGTGATAAGAGACCTTGGGACACAGGTTGACAGTAGTCTCTCCTTTGGAAAAAAAAAAACACCTTTTGCCTCACTAAAAGTTGCAAAATTTTGACTGAATAACAATCCAAGTTGGTAAGTAAAAAACATTTAATTCTAATACAAATGTGTACAAAAGTAGAAATCGGTCAAGTGCTTTCATCCAGCAACCCTGGACTTCATCAAAACCATTCACATGCTTGAAAACATCATTGATAAATCATGAATACAACCACTGGAAATCACCAAAAGTATCATGTGAAAAAATTTTTAGGAAACATTAGTAATCAGCCATAAATCACAACAACATGTTAATTAAAAATATCAGGGATCAAAAAAATTCTTCTTTTTTATAAAAGCAAAGCCTTATACTTTATAAATGGCATAATAGAAATGTGGCCATTTAAACCAGGAGCGTGATCAGCATTTAACCTAATTTGCCATTTGGTTTCTGCCCTCTCAAGAGTGTTTGCCCAGTCATCGCCCCTGTAGTTCACAGCCATAGTTTCCAAAATGCAAAATAAAAACTTTGCACAACCCACACTACTGTCAAGGTGTCTGTACAAGGTGTTGTTAAAATGTTTGTGCTTAATAGCATACAGGCACTCAAAGATCATTCTATGAAGGGTCCTCTCTGTCTTATCAATATAAAACTTGGAACAGTCCTCACATATTGCCATATAGACACAGCCCCTTGTTCCACAATTGCCCACAATAGTTCTCAACCTCAAACCTAATTCACTAATGTGTAAAAAAAGGTTCCTTAAAAATAAAATTACAGTAATTACAATGCCCACACACTGTTGTACCTTCGTAAGACATTTCTTTAACTAACATGGAATGTACAAATAAGAACTTTAAATTGACACCAGTCTTAAAAACGAAATGCGGGTTGTTCCCCATAATAGCCTGAAGTTCCTTATTTGATCTCAACAACACCCAGTTCCTACACATAATGTTCTTAATACTTCCATTGTGTTAACCATGTGCTAAAACTATACTGTTTATGTATTTGTTGGAACTAGTTTTTACAGTAGTTGGTTCTATAGGATTCCCTAACAAGGGCCTATACCTAACACCCCAGTTTCCCTTAATAAATTCACAAATCTCAGAAACCAATTTTTCGGGATAACCTCTATCCTTAAATACATTTTTCAGCAGTTCCACCTCATCCATGAAAATGTTATAGGTTGAACACATTCTGGCCATTCTTATAAATTGGCCTTTAACAATACTTTTTTTCATATGGTGAGGGTGACAACTGTTGAATTCTAAATAATCTTTAGAAAAAGTTGGTTTCCTATAAACAGAAGAAGAAAATTCTTTCAACCCAGTGTCTTTAATAATAGTTACGTCCAAATAGTTGATTCTTTCTTGACTGTGAAATGAGGTAAATTTAAAATAGTCACAAATGTTATTAATGAATGCACTAAATTCTTCCCCATAATCAGCATCTTTCCATAAAATAAAAATATCGTCCAAGTACCTTAAGTATAAGGACCATTTATGTTGAAATTCTGTACTGAAAACATTCTTCTTTTCCCAACTGAACATAACTAAATTGGCAAACAAAGGAGCACAACTGGAACCCACGGCTACCCCCTGGTTCTGTCTGAAATGGTCTCCTCCAAAACAAAAAAAGTTGTTTTTTAAAATCATATCCATACATAACATCACAAAATTTAACAGTGTATTGTTGAGTGTAGTTTTCTCCCTCAGAGCATCATAAAATAAGTCTAGCCCAACTGCATGGGGGATAGATGTAAATAGATCACGAACATCAATGGTTGTAAAGGAACAACCTTCACTGTATAAGTCCTTCTTAACTCTTATTAAGAAGTCCCATGAGTCCTTAAGAATGTAATCAATAGGAACCATGGAACCACTCACCAAACTTTCCACAAAAATTCCCAAAGAATATGTCATACAATACCGGGAGGATACAATGAGCCTGTAAGGGGGGGTCTAAAATATCCTTGTGTGTCTTAGGAATGCCAAAAACCAAAGGCGTTAAAGGATGTTTATTGACCAAAAAATTGTATATTGCTTCATTAATAACACCTTGAAAAAGGCTGTCATCCAACTTCAATGCAATCTTCCTCTGGGCTATGTTCACTTCATTTTTAGACACAACATCGTACTTCGCTTCATCATGCAACATGGCTGAAATACAACAGTTGTAGTCTGTTTTGTTGACTATAACGATACCCCCACCCTTATCAGGCTTCATTACTCTGATGTTTTTATTACCCCTATTATTAAACTAAGTTCTATTCTCACTAGGTGTAAGGTTAAACTTCCCCCTTCTACCAGTGTTAAATACTTTGAAAATTTCCTGTGCACAAACTTCTTCAAATGAGGCTATGGCTGGGTGTAATGGGGGGTTAAAACAACTTTTCTTCCTCAGTTGTTTAGAAGGCCTGACTACCTCCCCTCTACCAAAATCGTTGTTATTCCTGAAAAAAATATTTCAAGTTTAACTTTCTCGTATAGTTTTTAAGGTCCAACAACATATGAAACATGCCTTCTTTCTTACTTGGAATGAACTTCATACCTTTTTTTAATAAAGTGAAATGATCATAAGTGATATTCTCATATGAATAATTGTAGATGTTAAAACCCCCAAAACTCAACAGTCTACCTTCGTGTTCCACAGTAATAACCTTAGCGTTGTGAATATTTAATAGTTGTGATTCCCCCTCCCCCATCTCTACCCTCTTGGCATGTGTCCTCTGCAACAACCCTGTCTGCGTAAAAAATTATTGTTTTGTTTTTTATAGCTCTTATTCATAAGTCGTTCAGACCTTCGAAGAGGTGGATACCCTTCATCATATGTTTTTTCCAAATTGTCATCGTAGCCAACAACATTATGTTTACCTCCATTATCACAATCATTCCCTTCTTCCCTAGGATCATAGGTGTCATGGGCATTAGTAAAATAAGACTGGGGGAAAGGGTACACCGTTCTATCTTTAGATTCACTTTCGTCTCTAAAAATCTTATTTTTCTTCCGTTTCATGTTAATATCAGTTTGCTTTTTAATGTTGTCAAAAATCCTTTCATACCAACCATTATGTTCAACAAAATTCACATCATTAACAATAACATTGTTTAAATTGTCTATGCCAGTTAATAAGGTGTCGATTCTTTTACTATTTACTTTAATAATGAACTCCATGAGTTAAAATCTGTGTCTGTCAAACATTTCAAACAAGTGTTCACATTCAAGATCGTCTTTCTTTAACCCATTAGGGAATTTGTAGATCCTAAGCCCTCTAGGTACCTGTTTTCTGTTTAAAGATTCCCTCAAAAATGCACTGTCATACTGGAGGTTACGTACCTTTGAGAGCTTAGTTTCAAAGTCCTTAAGTCCATTTTTAATATTTCTTCCATGAGTCTTTGCACCAGGAGTAATAAAACTAAAATTGTCAATGTTCAAAAAGTCCAGTACATTATGAAAATCATTGGTTCCATTTGTGTTTGTTCGACCTTGCACACAAGGCACCTCCAAGGAAGAAAGTGCAACAGAACCAGGGTTAAAAGCCCCGGAAGTGAACAGTCACATGTGTTATCCAAACTTAGTTCCTTATTACCAGGGCAACCCGGTTTTGGGTTGCAAACAGAATTATACTTCATTTTATCCACAGTTTCCTGCAACACAGAAACTTTCTGTGTAAGAACCATGATGAGTTGTGTAAGGTTCCCACTATTCAGTGCTGAATCATTAGCTTTGGAAAGGGGTAGTTCAATAAGCAATTCCCTCCTAGTCCACTCCATGGCTCACACAAACACTTCACTTCAATGCACCAAAACAGTAAAGGCACACACTGAAAATGCACCAAACCAAAAACAGCAGCGTGAAGGTGAAAACATGACAAGAAAAAAAAAAAACAAACACCTTCTGCATCACTTAAAGGTGCAAAATGTCGACTGAATAACGATCCAAGTTGGTAAGTAAAAAACGTTTAATTCCAATACAAACGTGTACAAAAGTAAAAATCGGTCAAGCGCTTTCATCCAGCAACCCTGGACTTCATCAAAACCATTCAAACATTTGAAACCATCATTGATAAATCCTGAATACAACCAATGGGACTCATGAAATGTATCATTTGAAAAAATTTTTAAGAAACATTAGTAATCAGCCATAAATCACAACTATAAATCACAACAACATTATTATGCCATTTTTAAAGTATAAGGCTTTGCTTTTATAAAAAAGAAGAATTTTTTTGATCCTTGGTATTTTTTAATTAACATGTTGCTCTGATTTATGGCTGATTACTAATGTTTCTTAAAAATATTTTCACATGATACTTTTGATGATTCCCATTGGTTGTATTCATAATTTATCAATGATGTTCTCAAACGTTTGAATGGTTCTGATGAAGTCCAGGGTTGCTGGATGAAAGCGCTGACCGATTTTTACTTTTGTACACGTTAGTACTGGAATTAAATGTTTTTTACTTACTAACTTGGGTCGTTATTCAGTCAACATTTTGCACCTTTCAGTGAGGCAAAAGGTGTTTGTTTTATTTCCTTGTTGTGTTTTCACCTTCACACTGCTGTTTTTGGAGTAGTCTCTCCTTTAATAATCACATCACCACAGCAGTCAGGAAATCCTTCTACGTGGCACACCTCATCACCAAAGGGTTCTCATCCGGGAATAAAGAGGTCATTGTTCCCCTCTACTCGTCACTCATTAGACCCATTATAGAATAAAATGCCCCTTTTGGTATGTACCTCACAAGACATCTACAACAACTGGAAAGGCCACAGAAATACCTCACAAAGAGGTAATACAAAGATGGCCAACCATGTTTACTGCATTGTGCAGGCTTTATCAAGATGTTTAATAAGTTACATTCTTAAAGGTATAAAATATATATATGTGTGTATGCATGTGTAACCTATAATATATAACAATTGGGATTCAAATAATACATTATGTTTACATATTATTAATATCCTAAAAATATATAATAATTCTTAAAAATCTAAAAGATGTAATATAAAATGTTTTATAGCCTGGCCCTTCTGATTTTATATTATCATTTAGCAATTGCCACAACAGTTCCTTATATTCCAATGATGTTCATCATATAGATGCTCATAAATTCTTCTCAAAGACCTTCCTGTGTAAAATATACCAAGATAATAGTTGCATAGTTATTGATTTAACCTTAAAATCCTTGAAGTTATATATCATTGATTATGTATGAACATATGTACCTAGTCTAGGGTAGATTGTGTAACACTATCGAAACTGTCTTTCAAATATCCCTTCAAATTAACATTCCTTCTATTCACAAATTTGGGCCTGTCCGATACTAACTCTTTAATATCTTCTTATAATGTTAAAACTGGCCAATGCCTTGTCACAATTTTCAACTTGACTAAAGGTTTGTATTAATGTATAACTGGTACTGTCATATTGCTTATTGAAAATTAAATATGTATTATATGACCATCTGATGCAACAATTAATGACAAATTATATAATTACTTGTATGTAAATAAACCTACGGGATACCTAAAGTGCACAAGGTTTGGACCCTTTAAGATTTAGACCCGATTGTGGCTAGGGCAGGCAGCATTGTTGAACCACTTGGGAAGTTTATGGATCAAACTGTTAAACAACTAGTTCTTTCTGTAGAATGTATTTGTAAAGATTCCTGGGACTTCCTTAAAGGTATCCAAAGCAATTTTATGATGCAATTGAATTGTTTCCAAGTATCCCTCATACTGTTGCTTAACAAAGTTTTGTGTCATCTGAATTCATTAGACTGGTGGTTGAATTTATGGAAATTATACTCAATGGAGAGCTGTTTAAGCAAAAAAGGTTGCCATGGGTCTTCACTATTGGGAGAACAAATTTATATTCTCAACCCTTGTTGAAGTTTATTACACATTACAAATTTTTTTAGACGATATTTGTGTGTTATGGAAATGAATTTATGGATTTTATGTTTTATATCAATTCATACAACATCAGTGAGGAAGTTTTGAACTATTTAGATATCTCTCTGTCTAAGAATCGGCATACTGGTACCTTTCAAATAAAAGAATTTAGGAAAAATACTTTTTCTAATTCCTATCTGTACAGAACAACTATTTATTTCTTAAAAGATTTATTCTTAGAAAGAGGTTACCCTATGCACCTAGTTAATAAGTTGGCAGAAGAGGTTACAGCTGATAGAAGGTACAATGGCAAAATGAGAAAGCGCGGCTCAACAAGATGCCCAATTTTATTTATACAAGTTTAAAAAATTGTGACAAGATAGTCTACCCTAGACTAGGTACATACATGCAAGCAATGTTCATACATAATCAATGATAACAGCTTGCATATAACTTCAAGGAATTTTAAGGTTAAATCAACAGAACACTATAACTGTACAAGTAGTTTATCTTGGTATATGTTGTTTAAGTTTTACATAGGGAAGACTGAAAGGTCTTTGAAAAGAAGAATTTATTTTACAAGCACTCTTTAAAATGTCCAAAGAATCCAAGAGCATCATTGGAATATAAATTAAAGTTAAATGCCATAAAACCCATGATAATATTAGCATTAATAGTGTATTAAAAATCAGAAGGGCCAGGCTATAGCAAAGGACATAAACATAATATTATATTTGGGCATTCATTGTATAAATACTTCATCAATAATGTATACATTTTAATATACAATATTGTGTGAATTTAGCACTTTATGGTTTATATGTATGACTAATATGTTTAGTTTTAGTTTTTTTTTAGAATTTTTTTTTTTTTTATTATTTTATTTTTTTTTATATTATATATATTTATATATATATATATATACATACATATATATATGAATATTTGATTTATTAAACAAGTACCAAATGTATATTGTTAATTTATTGTTATATTTTAGGTTCCATGCATACATACACATATATATATATATATTTTATTTTACGATACACCTTTAAGGTAAAAACTTATTAATATTTATAATTGTATTATTAGGTGTAGGTCAGTTGACCTTCAAGTATTATAAATAGGTTAGGGATCCTCATACACACATCTTGATAAAGCCTATCAGTTTTAATTTTGACTGCTAGTTGTTTTCACTGTTGTCACGTCTATTAAAGACTTTGTGCAGAAAACTTCATGGTTGGCCATCTTTGCTGGGGTTTGTATTACTTCTTGGTTGGTGACTTATTACATTACCTCACAAAGAGGATTACCAGCCTCAAACAGATGCCCTATGCAGAACATCTCAAAAAGCTCCAGCATTACTCTGTCACATATAGCCCACTCAGAGGCTATTTCTGCCTAACATACAAGGCTATGTCAAACCCAGAGCTATTGGACATGCTCCAATTAAAGAAATCCCAATCCCTCCAAGCTGCATGCTCTGGGGACCTAAACCTTGTCACCATAATAAATAGAACATGCTGGAGGGATAGATTCCTGTCCCAGAGACTTCCCATACTCTGGAAAAACTACCTATCTATATCAAACAAAGCTCCTCCTTAGCACTCCAAGAAAAATCTTGATTATTGGATGGGAAATAGGAAATTCACCCCTGGGGATCACCTCTGTGGCTGCACTTGACAGGAGCAAAGGAAAATATTTTTACTGGGTGGTGAAAGCCAGGGTACCTTTTTGCCTAGGCTTGTATAGGCCCTAGGGCTGATAGCCTAGTACCTACCTATGAACCTATGAACCTATACAATAAACTGAGTTTTTGATTGGTCTTTTTGATGGATTGTTGGACATGGAGGTCAAATTTCAACTGTCAATTGCAATTCTTAAAAGGTTTGTATGGGAGTCAGCATGACTAATGGCATTGTCTAGGGAAGAGAGACTGAAGGATGTTTTAAGGTTGGACATAGATTTTGGAAGGAAAAGAAACTTAGTTTTCTTTGGGTTAAGAATGAGTTGATGAGCAATTAACCAGTGTTCAATGGTGTTAAAAGAAGTCTGTGTGAAGGTCGGTAGGGTTGTCAGAGAGAGTAATAACAGTAGAATTGTTGGTGTATTGGATCAGTGATGAGGAGCCTCAGGCAAAACATAGAATGTTAGTAAGAATATTAAAGAGAAGGGGGCCAAGTATGGATCCTTGGGGAACACCTGTCTGGATAGGTAAGAAAGGCGAGTAGGAAGTATGCCATCTAACAGATTTCTGCCTGTTGTTAAGATAACTAGAGAACCAGATTGTGATAGATGTGTGATTTTAAATGGTGTTATCTGATGAAGTCCCGTTTATACCATTACTTGCATTCATTTAGTTTTGGATTATAGATGTGGAGAGGTTTACTTCAGTTAGTTTAGTGAGGAGCTTATGGTTTGAGATGGTGCCAAAAGTTTTAGAGAGTTCAAGGAAGAGATATGACACTAGTTTATTGTTATCTTTTACCTCTGCTATAGTCTAGGTGAAAGAAGGGCTGTGGAAGTGCTGTGAAAGGGTCTAAATCTGTGTTGAGAGGGGGTGAGGAGGTTTTTGGAACTAGAAAATTAAGAAGTTGTCTGTGAATGCATTTCTCTAGAATTTTTGAGAGAGGGGAGAGGATGGCTATCGGTCAGTAACTGGAAGGGTTGGTGGAGTTACCTTCTTTGTGGAGTGGAAATACATGAAAGGATTTCCAAATTCTGTGGACTGAGGAGTCTTTGATAGCATGGTTGATAAGGACTGAGATAGGATATGTTATAGAACTGGCTGCAAGTAAATTTGGTGTGTGTGCTTCACTGGGGAGGGGCGTAAATTCAGTGGTGAGTTTGGATTGGGGTGTGATGCTTAGTAGGATAGCCAATAAGAACTGAGGCCAACCAGGTAACTGAAACAAACAAACAAACAAAAAAAAAAACAGCCAGCCCAGAGAGATAAAGGTCGGTACCAGGAGCAGAGAGAAAAAAATATCTAGTAATTATGACTCTTTCTTGAAAGTGATGACCATAAATGGTTTAATCCTACCAATTTGTGAGCGGTAAGCTAAAAAAGTAGAGTGTGTATTATGTATTACTATTGCTAAGAGTTGTTGTTATGATTAAACTTTACTTAAGGAAGAGCATAGGGATGAAAAACTGAAGTTATATGGGCTAGGTGATGAGCCTAGAAAGTAGCAACCTAGTTTTTGTGCAGGCCACTGCCTCTTAGGGCCTGGAAGCAGTACACCATCAGTACAACAGCTGGTGTGTACATACACTGTAGTCAGGAATTTAGAATCTCCATTCTCAACTGCTGGAAAATCTGTTTCTGTAGTGGTGAACCCATTTTTGTTTTATTTTATTTTCTGTAGGGGAGGGCAATCCTGGCTCCAGCTCATATGGGGAACTCTAGTATGAGGCTGTAGTCAGGAGTTTAGAATCTCTGTTCTCAACTGATGGAATTCCACTTCTGTAGTGGCAAACCCATTTTGTTTTATTTTCTTTTTTGTAGTGGAGGGCAATCCTGGTTTTAGCTCATATAGGGAGCTCTAGAATGAGACTGTAGTCAGGAGTTTAGAATCTCCATTCTCAACTGCTAGAATTCTGCTTCTGTAGTGGTGACCCCATTTTTGTTTTATTCTCTTTTTTGTAGGGGAGGACAGTCCAATTCCAGCTCATGTGGGGAGCTCTAGTATGAGTTGAGTTGAGCACTAGAACCAGGTCATAAGAAGCTATTAATGATATACTGTACCTGTTCGACATTACCTCAAATTTTAATAAAATACAATTCAGTCATCACAAACTGGATAATATATTTTACTGTCATGTACTACTATATAGTCAGTTCTATAATCAGAAGTTTAGTGATTTACCTGTTCCATCTAAAAGTCTAATTTTCCATTCTGCCTTAAGCTACACATTACTTCATAAAGAATTATTTATTTTATATTCAGGATGTGTCAATATCTTAATTTGATGTTACAGAAAAAAATAATTTAACTGAATTATCCATATCTATATATCTATATATGTAACTAAGACTGAATACATCTAAAATCAAAATATCAAAACCCATAATATTATAACATAAAACCTATTATACCAAGGGGGAAATCAGCCTACAACATACAAATTCAACAATTTACACATTCCAATTCTGGAATTGCAAAACAGTGAAGAAAGGCAAATCTTTTTTTTTTGATAGTCTGACTTTTCAGTATTTTGTGCCACCAATAGGTTTCAGATATTCTGACATTAGATCAAATAAATGTATCCTACAACTATCTTTCTACAACTCTCACTCTCTCTCTCTATATATATATATATATATATATATATATATATATATATATATATATATATATATATATATATATATATATATATATATATATATATATATATATATATAAACACACACACACACACACACATGGGCATGTGTAAGTTGATTTATGGAATATTAGATCAAATGATGTATCATCATTACCTCATTGGTTATAAAAGATCGATAAAACACTGCACATGCTTTGCAACATAATCCAATAACATGCAAGGTAAACAACACTTGTTTTCTGCCACGGGGCAAGCCTTCAGTGTAGACTGCTGTTGCCCCATGCAACCTGTTACTTACATATACCATTTCTGAGGTAGCACATTAACAGCAAAATGGCATAATCACTACCCTAATATAATAGTGATCTTTCACTGCAAGTCTATCAAGTGCTTTGTCTGTATTTCTTGACTGTCAAAGCACCTGCCAACAAGAGGAAAAGTCAACTAATATTGGTGAAGCCATATAAATAAATAAATAAATAAATAAATATATATACATATGAGACCAGCTCAAACCTAAATAAAGGAATAAAGAAGGGCAAGCGTGCCTATGGCCAAAACAATCTAGAGTCACTTCTCAGACCTAAGAGACTCCAGATGTCTGTGGCAGGGGGGTGCAATTCTTGATAGACTACCGGCCTGTATCCACCAAATGTGATGATGACATTGAATTTCTATCTGAGTTCAGCACCTACTTCAGCAGGTTTGATGAAGGGAATGACACAAAGGCTACAAAACTCACCACCAGGCAAAATGAGGTGGTCCTTTGTCTCAACCCAGCTGATGTTCAGAGAACTCTAAGACAGGTAAACATAAGGAATGTAGCAGGACCAGACAGCATTCTGGGATGACTGCTAAGACTGTGCTGTCCAACTGACCATGGTTCTTACTGGCATATTTAACAGATCTCTGTGTCAGGTCATATTACCCAAGTGCTTCAAGAACACAGCAATCATACCACTACCCAAAAAGTCTCATCCAGCAAACCAGAATGACTGTTGTCCAGTAGCTCTCACTTCTTCAGTAATGAAGTGTTTTGAAAGATTGGCCAAAGACTATTTAACAACAAATCTTGATACAGAACTGGACCCACTCCAATTTGCTTATCGGTCCAACTGCTCCACTGCAGATGTGATCTCGATGGCACTCCACACATCCTTAGCTTTTCTGGAAAACAAGAACTGCTATGTCCAACTGCTATTTATTTACTTTAGCTCTGCCTTTAACACAATCATATCACAGCATCTGATAGCGAAACTGGTTCACTTTAGGGTCAGTACTCCTATGTGTAACAGGATTTTGGAGTGCATAAGAGTTGGCAATAACACCTCTAAGATCCTTACCCTAAACACGGGAGTCCCTCAATGATGTGTTCTTAGTCCTCTGATGTTCACCATCCTGACTCACAACTCCATAACCAGGTTCAGCTCAAATCACATCATAAAATTTGTGGATGACACTACAGCCATAGGCCTAATCAGCAATAGTGATGAAACAGCATACAAGGAGGAGGTGAAACATCTTATTGACTGGTGTGACAAAAATAACCTGGCTCTAAATATAAACAAAACCAAAGAGGAGATTGTAGACTTCAGGAAAAAATGGCTGACACAGCTTCATCTCACAATCAAGGGAGAAGTAGTGGAAAGGATGAAGACTAGCAAATTCATTGGGGTGTACATCACAGAAGACTCGACATGGTCCATCAATAATAATCACATTGTCAAGAAGTAAAACAAAGACTCCACTGCCTATGCAGATTGTGGAAACAATCCTCCCATCTTTGGTGCTCACAACAACCTTCTATAGAGGCACCACTGAGAGCATCTTGACAAGCAGTATCACAGTATGGTATGGGAACTAGAAGAACATGGATTGTAAGGCCCTCCAAAGTGTAATGAAAGTGGCAGAGAGAATAACGAAGTCCACGTTTCCATCTATGCAGGATCTGCAATCTGCATTGTGTCATGGATGTGCCACAGAGATTGCTAAAGACCATACCCATCTGGCTCAGGGACTGTTCTCCTGCTTGTCTTTGGGGAAGCTCTACAGAAGCATATGTTGCAAAAAGACTAGATTCAGAAACAGCTTCTTTCCTCAGGCCATCAGACTATAAAACTTGAGTAGCAAACCAAGCCAACAGGTCACCTGGTCAGTGGTCACATAGGTTGAAGAAATATCTTTTTCTTAAAGAGCAATAACTCATTATTAGGTTCTCTCCCTTCTGCAATAGCTCACCAAATGGTTATTACTTTTTGTGCAATAACGTGATGGATGAAATGGTCTCTAGTCTACCACAGCTTAAGCCTCTACGTGCAATATCTACTGTGCAATACTAAGTGCTGCGATTGAAAGAGATAAAAAATTGTAATTATGTCCTAGTGTCATGTCTGTGTTAATGTCATCTACAGAATCTGTAGCTCTGTGTTTATTTTTATATTGTTACGTTTTTATATGTTTTTGTTGTCACATTGAGCTCAAAGCAACAAAATTTAATTTAGCCTGCATTCATGTGTGGGTCTATATGACAATCAAATTTGCTTTTACTTTGACTTTATATACACACACACATTTATATGCAAACACACATGCACACACACACACACACACACACACATATATATATATATATATATATATATGTGTAGATGTATAAATATATATATATATATATATATATATATATGGTTCTACCTGACTTAAATCGACAGCGCAGAAGACCGACATCGAATCGGAGCTCCAGAAGATCGAAAGTGAAGAAGACCGACGCGAATCGCGAGTGGCAGAACATCGACAATGCAGAAGACCGACACGACGGATGACAACACCAACGCCGAGGATGCCGACATGGGGAAAGGCTGTGTGAGTATGCGGTAGTGACGGACGTTAGGGTGCGAGGCAGGTAAGTGTGGAGATTGACGGTCTGTGGGGATAGGGGTGGGTTAAGTGAGTTAGGGTTAGGGAGCGATAGGGGTGGGTTAAGTGAGTTAGGGTTAGGAAGCGATAGGGGTGGGTTAAGTGAGTTAGGGTTAGGGAGCGATAGGGGTGGGTTAAGTGAGTTAGGGTTAGGGTGCGATAGGGCGGGTTAAGTGAGTTAGGGTTAGGGAGCGGGTAGGTAAGTGTGCGATAGTGACGGACCTTAGGGTTAGGGTAAGGTTTAGTGTGGGCTTGTAAGGATTTTGGTGTGCTTGTGTTGTGTGTGTGGTTTGTGGAATGGGGATGTGTTTTGTTTTTAATTGTTATTGTGGTGTGTGCAGTGTATGGGGTTTCGTGTTTGTGTACCGTCGGTTACTTCGTTGTCGGTTATGTGTGGTTTCGTGTTTATGGACTGTCGAATATGTGGTGTCGGTGATGTGGTTGTCGGTGTTGTGTGGTTTCGACTATGTCAGGTAGAACCATATATATATATATATATATATATATATATATAGATAGATATGTAGATGTACATGTATATATATATATATATATATATATATATATATATATATATATATATATATATATATATTGAAATGTAATGTTTTTGTTTACTTGGAAAGTCTGACTGGGTATATGTCCCATTTTCAATGAATGCCCATGGAGAAATGTTCCAATTTACAGAATGAGTAGAAGGCAGTTATACAAGATTTAAAATAAATGTACATACATACATACATACATAGAATTGTAATGATATGACAGTTAATAAAGCAATAATAAATATACATACATAGACTGGTAAATGCACATACATAGAATAGTAAATGAAAATACATAGAATTGTAATTATATGACAGTTAATGAAAAAAATGATAGATGAAGAATACATTAAAATATTAGCTAATATCAAGGTTATGAGAGCTTAGTTACTATCAAATGGAATCAGCTGAAAATAGATATTCAGTAGGAGACAGTGAAGTAATTATAGGATGAAGATTATTACAAATTATGAAGGACAATTGAGGAGGTCCAGCTGAAAGGGAGACAGTAGTGAAGGGGGGTAGATTATAGTGTGATAGTTAGAGATTGTGAAGAAATAGCTGTATTATGGCCAAATTAAAAAAAAAAGAGTGTCGCTAAGGATTTGGCAAATATCAAAACATTACATGTACAGATCTGGCAAGTGAATAGCTAGGACTTTTGTTGAGTTATAAATGATTTTAGGAAGTTTTTTGTCATATTGCTAGCGGGATCTATATTTATGTGATATACTTACAGGAGAACTAGGTGATACAGTATTACTAACACTCAAATCCGCATACATAGCTAAATTAATGGAATTTATGCTACCTGTCCACTTAAAAGAAGGCTTTGGGAAGCATATTTACATACATTTTTGACTTCACTGGAATTCACTATAGATTAATGTCTGCACTGTCAATAAACAGCAGAATTGCAGTATATGTAATCTCAATGTCAAAAGTGGATATAGCACCATCTGCAAATGCAGTTACTTGTGTACAGTGAGTGAGAGATGACGAAGATGAATGGGTAGAGTTAATAGTGTGCAGCTGATGTGAGGTTTAGGAGAAGAATATTGTGAAACGTTCCATTAATATGCCACCTCTCAGAGGACTCAACATACAGAGATTCTGCTAGTGCAGACCCACCAAGAAGTGTAGTAACACTCCAGCCAAACATCAGCATTATGCAGAAGCATGCAGTCACATGGACTCAGCCTAGTGTGCATTGTTCAATGCTTGCCAGCTAATGGGGACATTTTAAGAATGTTCATAAATCTGAGCCCAATGCAGATGGCAACAGATATGTGACTTTTATTCTTTCGGCCTGGCCGCAGGCCAAAGGAACACAAAAGTATTCGTCATGCAAAGGGAGTTGGTGGGTCTTTCTATACGGCAATTTGGATATTAAGGGCAACAATGATAGGTAAAATGGGATATTGAAGAATAGGTTGTCATGCCATCTGAAACCCAGTTTTGTCTATGCACAAAGCTGTGCGTGTGTGTGTGTGTGTGTGTGTGTGTGTGTGTGTGTGTGTGTGTGTGTGTGTGTGTGTGTGTGTGTGTGTGTGTGTGTGTGTGTGTGTGTGTGTGTGTGTGTGTGTGTGTGTGTGTGTGTGTGTGTGTGTGTGTGTGTATGTAACAGGTACAGCTCAAAATTAAAAACATCTTCTTCTCAATTCTTTCCCAAAAGTGAAACAAAAGCGTCCTTCTTTTCATGCTTCACAAGCTCTAATTTTCCTTTCAGAGTAATTAGGATGTCCTTATGACTCTAAATAAGCTTGTATAAAAGTAAAAGCCAAGAGCCATGGCAGACATTTTCATCAATGATAAGTCTTAAAGCTTAGTAAGCCTTCTCTGAATAAAAGTTTGTTTTACTTACGAGTACCCTTGTATGATCATACTCTTAAATGTTATACCATCCTCAATATGATATGTTATAAATGGCTTATCCTGCAATTTCAGGCACTCTCTGCTGTTCTTTGCCTTTAGATCAGTTAAACTTCTTTGATGTGCTTTATTTACTTGACATTATATAAAATTTGAAGAAATGTGCCTCTTACAGTTTTCTTTATTTTTTATCTATGCTTGGATTGAATGAAAAGCTATTATCTCACTCCTAATGTTAAATGAATAAAGTATATCTTATCTAATACTACTGAGACAATGTCACATTCGTATATATCTCTTCTAATGATGCCTTCCCAACTGAAACAATTGTAGGTTTACATATTTTAGTAATGTTCTTCCATTTTATGCCTTATGTGTGCTGTTTTATTTCTATTTTCAGATACTTTTGGCAGTACAGTATTCATAATGATGTGGGTAATGCACTAGGCCTCCTTGCACATATTTCAATAGTATGCAATAGGAAGCCAGTCTTAGTACTTCACTGCTAAGCAGCACAGTGATTTGTAAATGAGCAGAGATGTTATTTAAACCACATTCAGATGTAGCAATTCATGAGTGCACTCTGAGTAAATTATGCTTCTACACATCATGGATGAGCTTATTATTACAAAAGTCATATAATTCAGAGATTCTAAAATGCTCACACTGCTCAAATTCCATGAGATGTGCATGTGCCTCTAGTCAAGGTACTGCACCCATTCAGTTCATTTAGTGAACAGAGTATAGATGCATAGCTTAGGAGTAGCTGCTGCAGTCTACACAGTGGGACACCTAGCTGCAATTGTTGAAACTGCACTATAAGAAAGAGCTAGTTGTCAAGTGTGCTTTAATGGGATGGAGAGGCATGCTTATTATGCATAACTCGGATTCACATTATAGCTTAGCAATGCACCTCTGTCAAACTGAATACAAATATAAAACATGGGCCATAGTGTCAAAGTCGAGAAATCATCAACCTTCCATTAATTACCCTAAAGGGATATTTTTGTCTCATTTTGTTGCTGTCTGTTTTTGAGTGATTAATAGATCTTTCTGTATTTAGTTAGATTATAACATGTTTCAAATTCTAATGCCTGTTTTTTAAGCTATTATTTTTATTATATCTTATTAGGATATATTGCAATTTTAGATTATTCCATCTTAAAGTATTGCTTTGTTACATCACTTTGTACTCTGAATGCGTATGAAATATTTTTTTTTAATGAAATGAAAACCATTATTATGGGGATGTTCAGAAATCAGTGGTGCCTATGCAAAATAACAATTATCGTATGTCCTTTTCTGAAAAACATTATCAGCTGCCATGGAATGTGGCTAGATCTATAACTCAAATGCATGCTTGTTCAGTAAATGTGAATTTTAGAGGTATTACAAGCTATAATTATCCTCAATCCATGAATATAGTTAAACATAAAAAAAATCCTTACAGAAATTAAATTTTGCATAACCACTGGAAGTTTCTAGATATCAACCAGTAGGGAACTTACAAATACCATTTTCATAAATTAAGTACATAGATACAATGTCCCACGGCTGTCTTTTTGTATGTTTTGTAAAACCTTTTTGCATATAATCTGTTGTTTAAATTTTCCTGCTAATGCATATGTTCTGTACACATGCACAAAACGTCAACTTGCAGGTAATCATGGGGTAAGGCATTTTTCTCCTAGAGGTGATGTGTCTGTACTTTTTATTCAGGAAGCATTTTTACAATCTGTCATGCTTCTCAATCTGATTTTATTGTTGGTTGTACAAAATCTTTATGCAGTCTAATTTCTGTAGTTCTTGTGCCTTCCATACAATATTCAACACCATGTTTTTAAAGGAAGCATTTTACTAGAATTACTATAGCTATGCTTTATTGCTTATCATGTTTTAACTATTCATTCACCACATCTAGAGCTGTCCAAAAGTTTACATAATTAGTGTTCATGTTTACCTTCTTCATTAATATGACATCATCAATATACCTATGAACTTATAAGCCATCATGTGTATCTATATATGGGTATATAAGGCAACATGGGGGTTTAGAAAAAATACTGTAAGCTAATATTTCTGCTTTTATTTTATTTTTGTTTGTCTGTCTGTCTGTCTGTTTGTTTGTTTGTTTGTTTGTTTGTTTGTTTGTTTGTTTGTTTGTTTAAGAAATTAGATTGCATACTTCAGGTTTCATTTAACTACTTTGCTCTATACTGTCCTTACTAAGATTAATTCTTTTATGTTATCATAAGGGAACCATGACTGACAGGATTAAAGATTCTGAACAATATGAGCTAAATATTTCTCTTTGACTACATGTATATATGATACAGAAAATATATCATAAATCTCTGCATAGCTATCAGAAAGAATCTTCCCAGTGAACACACAAATGTCTTAGCTCTCTCATCATAAATCAGTAATCCAGTAGAGGATAACACTATCAGCCTCTCTAAACTGTCAATTAACGTTACTGACCAACAAAACTTTACTTAGCTATTTTCCTTTTCTTTTTATATAGCTGTATAGTATCATCCTTTCCATTTATTTGCAATTATAATTGCCTTTAAAGTATTGTTACAAATGCAAGTATAGTACACTTTAAGAGATCACTCATGTTCAGTAAGTTTTTGTTGCATTATTTTAACTCTCAAGCAGTTGTTCCTTATATTTAGATACCTACGTTACTTATCCCATCTTCCATGTCTGTGGCAAAAAGTGTTATTCATTTAAAACAATGTATTTATATCATGTATAAGAATGTTTCCAGAAATACATTACTCATTGATGCCAATCAGTCTATGTGAATTAGTAATCCTCTTTCCTATTTCATTCTTTAAACATATCCTTAATCTCATTCTCCTTCATAATTGATGATGTCTAAGATTTTTTTTGCCTCATCTTAAATATCACCTAAAATTTATTATTTTTTTATACATAGTCCTTTTTATTCACTTCTCAATCCTGCCTTCATAGATTGACAGTGAAGGAGGAATGGCAAAGAAGTCTAAGGGATTTTCCGATATTCCTGCATCCCTCTGTCAATGTTAGATTGCATGTGAAGTAAATGACTATTATAACGAAACCTAATGACAGTGCTTACTTCTATGGATCCATAAGGCTTGGTTGGACAGCAAGCTAATATCGGCTGGGCTTGCACCTCCATTTCCATGAGTATATTTATGGGACTTATGTCCTTTTCCCCAGAGTGCAATCTCACAGTGAGCAGAACCTAAAACATCTCCTTCTGACTGTTGCTTCAACATCTGCATCCTGCTCTGATCACTCCTTAACTAGATCTTCAATTGAACTCAGATTAACTCGGGTCAGAGATCCAACCCTTCTAAATTCCCTTTCAAAAAACTGCCATAGAACTAAATATTTTATTTTCCATCCTTTGTACATTCTGCTGAAATCCTTCCATTTCCTGCTCTTACTTATCTGTATTTTAGTGTTCCTAATAGTTGTATTACTGATAGTGTTACTGTTGTAGTTTTTTTCTTTTTTTTATTAAATTCCTTTCCTAATCATTTTCTTTTCTGACTAATGATGCTATTACATTATTTCCTCATTTGATCAAAATATATTGTATTGCATTGTTTCAGGTATTTTTAAAAGTATGGCCTCGTACTTATTGTAGTCCAACTAACAAAGTGTCTGTATTTTGTAAACATGGGGTAAATAAAAGAAGCAGGAACATACATGCAAAGTAATGAGCAATGGTGTGCAACATGATTTACATACTATATACACATGATTTGTGTATTATATGTATATGATTTGTGTACCATATACACATGATGTATGTACTATACGCACATGATTTATGTACTACTTGCAGCTTATGCAGTATATACACATCATTTAATATACTGTATGCACATGATTTATGTACTATAAACAGATGCTTACAACAAGAGTGGAAATAAATATTTAATGAAAAAATCTGATTGTCCTCAAATTCATTAGAAGGAATTTCAGTGCATTATAAGCTTACACTACACAGGGAATACTCAAAGAGATCAAAACAGATGAAATATATGGTTTTGTCAAATAAATCATTAAAACGTTATGCAGTTTTTGAAAAATTGCCCACTGGAGCCAGACACCATTCTGACAAAAAGAATTATTGGGTAAAAGAAAGCACAACAGAGACTGCTATAATTTTTTGTAGCAAAAAATAAACACCCTGCTGCAACTTTTTCTTGGCGTTCTTGCTGGGAGTAATGATGCTTACATTTTATAACCATACTTACCGCACTTAAAATAATGTATACAGAATGGATACTGATGTTTTGGGCTGTTATGTCTTCCACGGGATGGTTTAAAGTCATATACAGAGCTGCAAAACACTAAAAAATACATTACAGACAATGTACAGAAATGTCATATAATACAACAAACTAAAAGAAATCTGAAAGGTTACGAACAAAATTATGATAAACCTTCTTTTTGAAACATAATTAAATGAGTATTGACATTTCTTCCTCCTTTTCAGAAGGTGACTTGAATAACCAGAAGTACTGATTATATGTTTCAAAGTACACCAAGTGAGTAGAAATAACTACCTGTGAATTGTCTATCTGATTAACATATCTGTGTCCATTTGCCCTCCCCTCTAGATGGTAAGACATCATTGCTGTACAGCTGTCATCCAAACAGCTATTAGGATTTTTTTTGAACTGTGCCCTAATATCTCCCATCATGCATCATAATCCTGCAGGGCAGGATGCACTGTACTGAGATGTGCCATAGTCTCCTCTTACATGCCAAAATCATGCATTTCAGTGAACTGGCATTCTTCTAAATTCCCAAAGATATGTGTACAGTGTACATGCATGCATGTGTATGTGTATACCTACATATGTGTATGTATATGTGTGCATATGTGTACATTTGCTTTCCAGTGTTTTTGTGTGTGTATCTTTGTGTGCCATGTGTGCATGCTCCTGTGTGTTCATGTGTGCTTGTTCATGTGTGTGTGTGTGTGTGTGTGTGTGTGTGTGTGTGTGTGTGTGTGTGTGTGTGTGTCTGTTCAAATTTGAATCTCTTAACTGCATTACAAAGCTTTAGTAATCAGTGAATCAATACCCTCTTCTCATTGTACTTTCTGTGCTCAGAATAAATGTATTTAATATATTGGAGTAAAATGCATGGTACAATTTTCTGCTTTAGCATAGTCCAAATTTTATCAATGAAGATTTTTGACATAACCGTATGCATGACACACTGAGTGGCATGATACTAGCATTAAATTATAGAAATATGTATGATAAATAAATGACTTGCAGAGAAATTCCATCCAGTGACAATAAAGAAAATACACATTTTTTTTAGAAATGAGGGGAATGAGCTTATTAATAATTGGTCCTAATTAGGCCATTGCAGTATTAGTTCTGTTCATTTTAAGTTTTCATCTAGTTTTGTTGTTCTCTGTTTCCCTTCTGTTTTTGTGTTCATTTTTTCAGCTTTAATGCATTATTTTGTGAAGGACAGAATCTGATTTACAATATTTAAGCCATATATTGAAATGTCTAATTGCATTTGCCATGTTTGAGAGACATATTTTGCATGTCATATGTAATTTTATGTTTTTTTTTTTTTTTTGGATTTTAAAATATTTAAAGACTTAATGTTGAAAATAGTTCCCCAGGATGAACCAGATCATTAACATTTTGGGATGAAGTCTTGAATTTGCTCCAGAACCCACATACTTGAATAATATCTCAGACATAGAAGAAATTGGAAGAGGAGACCAATAGCAATTTATCCATCAAGAGAAGGCTTGGGATGTGTCTAAATGTGTTGGCAGATAGCATGTGGCAAGGATTCAGAAGTGAGTTCCAATGATGAAGATAGGATATGGGAGCACAGCACAAACAAGGAGTGCTTCTCAGGCCAGGCCAGTGGAGCACAGAATGTTTTGGAAGGATATAGTCACACTAGGCTCTGTCAGGTAAGTTTTGCATCAGAGCTGTCAGTGACCACAGGGAGAGTGTTAGTAACAAACCTGATCTCTCCAAGCATTGTTAGATAACAACCATGAGCCTTTTTTAATTCAAAATGCTTGGTCCCAGCAGAAAATGAAAGAAAATGGGCCAAAGAGGAAATGAGAACTTACAGTTTGGTTAGTCGTGGTCAAAAATTCAAAACAGTAAAGTAGTGAAAGTATGTTTTGTATACTTATTCATGGATATTTGGAGTGAGATTCAACTTATTAGAAATTTTGGCTAACTAAAACTACGGTGACACTAGTCATTATAATTTTTCATAGATACTTAAACATGTGAAATAGAAGAGCATCTGACAAATGAGGCCCTGTGATTAATAATTCAAATAATTCTAAATAATTCTAATGAAAGATAATTTATATAGCTGCAGTAGAGGTGAGACAAAGTCATAAGTGTTCACTACATTACTACTCTGTCAGTTCATGCAAGCATGACTACAGACATAAATGTGCATTCCAGCTCTGCCATATTGATTAAGCTGTAAAGTGAAGAGTTATTCAGCTAATTGTAAGAGACCTTTATTGAAGGTTACCATATACAATAATAAATCATTAGGATGTTAATAAGATATCTTTGGCCTTTCTGTTCATATCTCCATGTTATACATAGCACAGTTAGTTGTATAATTTCTAATTTTTATAATTATGTATTAGGTCCATTATCAATGTTCTTTGTGTGCATTGACAAAATCTCAAATGTATATGGTCTTATATTTAGTTTATTTCCAGAGACAGGCATTTTGAAATGTGTGTGTGTGTGTGTGTGTGTGTGTGTGTGTGTGTGTGTGTGTGTGTGTGTGTGTGTGTGTGTGTGTGTGTGTGTGTGTGTGTGTGTGTGTGTGTGTGTGTGTGTCCCTCTACAACCCCTTTTCTCTCTTTCTCTCTCTCTCTCTCTCTCTCTCTCTCTTTTTTCAAAAGACAGGCTAGTCTAGACCTAAGCTCTCTAGTTGTGATTGTGAATTTCATTCCACTGTGTTATAATAACTAAGTTTATCTTTTTAAGTTTAGGCTAGTAAATGGGCATGCATACACTGCAAGCAGAGCAAATTTGATGCATGCTGTCTCAAAATGTTACTTTTTCCAATCAAACTTAGATCTGTGAATATTTTTTTCTGTCTGTCTATCGATTTATTTATCTATCTATCTAACAGAGTTTTCTGTGTTTCCTGCCTTGGAAAATGTAGGTAACCATTGTCACTCATCCCTCCCTAACACAGATGATGAAAAGGCAGGGTAGTTCATTCAGATGCTTTATTACATAGAAACACATCAGGATGGATAGCAACATCATAAAATACAAACACACTGGATTAACAGACAATCTTTACAGACATACATCCTTATATCTCAACAGCTTACTACAAAATGGCAGTCAGGCTTGCACATGCTCAGTATTTATACACTTGTGCACACCCTTAGCTTCTTAAAGGTACACACACAAATTGATCTACATCTGGGTCTATATTAGATTGTCAAAATGGCATTACAGCGAATGCCATTTCGATGACACATAAATAGCAAAATGTGTCAACAGCAAAAGCTCAGGTCAATGATTTTTTTCTAGGGAAAAGAACTCTTAGCTTGAGCCATGACATTGCCCTGTATCCCACTGTAGTGCAATCTCGGAGTTGGTATATTTAGTTAGAGTGGGTGTGGGGGGGGGGCAAAGCCCCCCACCATACTTTTTAACCTGGAAACATAAAAAATCTGGACAACACCCATGAAAAATAGGTACAAACCTGTACGCTGATTAACGTAAAATTGGCATGCATAATTAAGTAACCCCACCCACTCAAATGGATTGTGGGATACCAACTTTCAAACTCAAACTGAAGGACCCCTGCAGCCATTACAATGTCCCATTACTTGGCTATTTCGCCCCATTAACAATAAACACTAATGTGCATACTGCTTTACTTCTACAATGATTATTTGGATTTTTTTTTTACATTTTATAGCACAATGCACAAACACTAATAGATATCTGCTAAACAAAGCAATATTGTCTCACAATGAAAATAGACTTGGCATTAAAACTTCTCTGCCCTTGAAACTCACATTCATTGAAACAACTTTGAAACCCACACCACATCCAAAGAAAATGCATCTGGCCAGTGGTGGATAAAGATTACCTTTGGGCTTTTTTCAAATCATAGGTCTGTTGCACACAAAACAAAAAACATACATGCGTTCTTTGATACACCTTCCTGACTTTATTACATTTTATTCTTTTTATAATACAGCACACTTGTTAGAATTAAATAAGAGTGCATTTTAAAGTTTATTGTTTGAACATTTTCCAGTAGGCATTAGACAATGAAATAAAATGCATGAACCAATAATAACAAAAACACCCAATTCAGAAAATGTCCATCATAAAACTCGACTTTCACACACACACATATATATATATATATATATATATATATATATATATATATATATATATATATATAATGACTGTAGTGTAAGCCATAGGCAATCAATTTGAGGTGGCAAAAGAAAAAAAAACATGGACACATTTTAAACATTGCTTGTATAATTTTGGAAAGCTGCTAGAATAAAATGTGTTACCACCATGCAAGTCACTGCCAAGTCATGAACCCAGGACCCTATGCACTACAGTCAGAGTAACATACCACTATGCCAAACCAGCAGCTTCCTGAAAGACATGAAGACTGAAACTTAAATGGCTATCATTTAGTGAATTCAGTTCTCACTTCTCACCACCATAACTCTCAACCTCTTAGCACAAAAATCCTAGACAAAGCTAATAATGGGGGAATACAGCCCCAAAACAGTGACAAATTTCAAACACTGATCTTATAAACTTAGAAAATTGCTAGAATAAAAGGTATGTGTTACCATTTATTTTCTGAGGAATATGAAGGCTGAAATTCCAATGCCTGTCATTATTTAGTGAATTCAATATTTTAGTAATTTGCCACAAAAATCCTGAAAAGGCATACATTCAAAGATGGTGGTGGTTGTGGACTTTATGCTCTTTTTACCTGTACCCAATGTACAGGGTTTGAGCCTGAGTACCTCTAACCACCAGGTGTATTCAGTCGGGGGCATTTTCACACACACACACATATACAGCTTAGCTTTCATGTTCCGTTCACAGAAAATAAAGAAACAGCTTTTCTACCTTACAGACTCCATGTGTGCAGCTTGTACAATGAGAATTCTACCTTAGCTTGCTTACATCCTCTTCTCAGAAAATAAAGAAACAGCTTTTCTACCTTACAGACTCCGTGCATGCAGCTTACTTACATTCCATTCACAGAAAATAAAGAAACAGCTTTCTACCTTACAGACTCCATGCGTGCAGCTTGTATAATGAGAAGAAACAGCTTTCTACCTTAGCTTTTACATTCCGTTCACAGAAAATAAACAGCTTTTCTACCTTACAGACTCCGTGCATGCAGCTTGTATAATGAGAAGAAACAGCTTTCTACCTTAGCTTGTATAAGTATGTTCCATTCATAGAAAATAAGCCCACATCACACACTCTGTTGATGAGAAGAAACAGCTTTCTACCTTAGAAGTAGACTCTGTGCGTGCAGCTTGTATATGTGCATTTCTTTCAAAGCAGCTCGTTCTGCTCACAGAAGGGAAAGAAATGCTCATTTCAGAAGGGAAAGAAATACTCATTCACTTCACAGTACATCTCCTTCAGCTGGGAAAGAAATAAGCAGCTTGCAGATGCTGGGAAAGTTGAGTGTAGACAGATTTCAAACATCCAGCCAGCTGGGAAAGCCCTTGAGCTCAATTCCGACAGGCTGACAGTGCTGATGTCATTGTGTATGTGATGATGTCAGCTTCAAAAACATGAAAATATTTCAAACCTAGAAAAAAATCGGAACTCAAGGGGTGCCATTCGGGAATCATGGCACCTCATTATTTGGACCACAAAACTCGGCACAAATCGAGTAATTCAGTACAGTTGGGAGGTATGTCCCCCACTATGCAATGTTTTTACTGGTGTGTTTTGTGTTGTTGGTCTACCGATTTTTTCCCTAAGAAAAAAGTCAGTGACCTGGGGTTTTGCTGCTTATGCATTTTGTTATTTATGTGCCATCGAAACGTCATTCGCTGTAATGCCATTTTGACAATGTAATATAGACCCCTACATCCTCTCTCTTAAAAAGATTGCCCTTAAGTGAAAATAGCATTGGAATTAAACATGCATTACTATATACATTAGAAATAAACACAATGTTTGTGTCCAAGTTGCTGTGTATCTATAACATGGTCTGGAGATGGGACCAGATCTGGTAACATAACAATCTGGACTGGGTTTAGCAGCAGGTACAGTCTCTGGTGAAAAACTCATATCAGGAACTTTTGGATTCATCACAGGAATGGGAATATTCTTTGGAACTTCCTCTGGAACTGGAACACAGGATAACTCATACTGAGATAAAGAGTCTTTCTCACAGGCTATGTGCTGTGGTATAGGCTCAGATACCGGCATCAAATGTTTCTGATTCTGCCTAAACTCTACTCCTTGTGATTCCACAATGTACAATCTCGGATCTGAGCAAATATTCTTCACAACTCAAATCTGATCATAACCTTTGGACGTTTGCATCCTTACCACTTCTCCTTCTCATAATGCACTGAGCGGTTTGCTGGTCTTATCATAGTAGGACTTCTGGGTTAAATGCTTCTTCAACAGATTGGTTTTCACTAACCTGTTGTTCTTGATATATGAAACCAACAATTGACTACTGATTGGTAACATGGTTCTGGTTTGTCTCGACAGAAGTCTCTGGGCAGGTGAACCAAGAATAGGAAGTAGGTCAATCTTAAACCAATTTGAATAAGATTTTACTAACACCAAATAATGTTGACCATTCCATTTGAAAATTTTGTTAGCTACTGTTGACCAAGGTAGTTCATGAATCTAGTTTAGATGAAGTAGTTATTTCTGTTGATGTGGCTTAGTACTATTGCACATACAACAAGATAATAACACTCTCTCAATATCTTGTGAGATAGAAGGCCAAAATACTAGACCTCTTGCCCTTCTTTTGGTAGAGTCTACTCTGGGTGACCATGATGTAAGATAGTAATGTACCCTTGTTGCAAGGACTTTGGAACAATTACTTTCAGACCATCCATAATGATACCATTGCCAGACAAAATCTCATCTCTTTATGGAAAATAAGGTTGCACTTCTGGAGGTAAACTAGATTGCTTTGATAGCCATCCTTATTGAATAAAGTGGTTGAACCTCTGTAATATTGGATCTGTGGCTGTGTGATCTCTCAGCTCATCAAGACATGTGGAAGAAAAAATTCTCACTTAAATGATGTCATAATCAAGGTTCTCATTCTCATACTGTTCAGTGGTATTTTTGGGTGATCTGAACAATGTATCAGCAAGATAAATAAGTTTGCCTTTCTTGTAGAAAGGAGTGAAATGATACTTCTGTAATTTCAACATCATATGTTGCAATCTGGCTGGAGCTGTATACATAGACTTTCTCAAAATAGTGACTAGCGGTTGGTGGTCTGTTTAGATCTGGATAGGTCTACCATAAACAAAATTGTAGAACTTGGAACATGCAAACACAAATGCCAAAAGTTCTTTCTCAATCTGAGCATACTGCCTTTCAGTTTGGAAAAGAGTTCTTAAGGCAGAGGCAACAGGTTGACCCTCTTGTAGAATGACTGCATCTAGACCAAATCTCGAAGCATCACATGAAAGAGTGACTGGCTTGTGAACATCATAGTATCTGAGAGTTGGTGGACTGGCAATTCTCTTTTTCAGGACACCAAATGCTCTTTGGTGCTATTCTTACCAAGATCAGGACACATCTTTATATACCAGGTCTCTAAGGGGTGCTAAAAGTTGACTCATATCTGGAACTTGTCTAGATAGTTAACCATGCCAAGAAAACATTGCAGTTTCTGAACATTGTCTGGAGCTGGCATCTTGAGAATTGCTATTTGTTTAGAAGGGCCTAGTCGTAGGCCTGAACTGGTAAATAAATGACCAACATAAGTAACTTCCTGTAGCCAGAATTTGCATTTCTATAGATTGAGCTTAAAGTTCACTTGATGTACTCTATCCAGAAATTTTCTGAGGTTTGTCATGCTCAGCTTCACCTTGACCTCCTACTAGTATGTTATCTACTATAATAGCACAGGGGTACCCAGACAAAATTTGCTCCATTGCACGTTGAAAGACTTCACTTGCAGAATTTATCCCAAATGTCATTCTCAAAAATCTGTACCTTCCAAGTGAAGTGCTGAAAGTAGTTAGCAAAGAGGATTTCTTGTCAATCAAATTTTACCAAAATGAACTCTTTGCATCTAAGACAAAAAAGTGGCATTTGGCATCAGAGCTGCATCTTCTTTGACTGTGCACATTGGATGATGAGGTCTTTTTAGTGCTTTATTTAAATCTCATGGATCAATACATATTCTGATGTCATCTGAGCTTTTCTTATGAGCTACCACCATGGAAGATAGCCACTCAGTTGCTTCTTCTACTGGACATACCACACCTTGTCGCACAGTTTTATCTAGCTCGGCTTTGACTCTGTCCTGCATAGCTATTAGAGCTTTCCAGGCTGGCCTGATAACTGGACTGATGGATCTAACTTCATAGAGTACACAAGTGGAAGCTTGCCTAGTTTGTCTTTGAAAAGATGGGCACAGGTAGAAAAATATGGTGGGTGAATTAGAGTAGTGGTCTTTCAAACTAGCATGATGGACTTCCTTATTAAATGAAAGCAGTACCATTTTCAAACTGTCTATGAGCCCTAATAATGACTGGATGTGCCTCTTGACCCCATAAAATAACAAGTCGTAACTTCTCCCAGCAGACTAACATGAAAGACCTACTGAGCCTTCAGTCTGAATTTCTTCACCACCATAAGCAACAAGCTTCACACACTTTGCCAAATCAAGCCTTTCAGCATTACACACTCTAGCAAATGTTTCTGCTGACATGATATTGCATTTGGAACCTGTGTCAACTTTCAACTCCATTTATCCGAACAGTACAAAATACTTCATTCTTTACCCATAGATCTATTGCATTTGACTGTTTCATTAAGCACTGAAACACCATCAACATAAAAAGTGCATGACATGGGGTCACAGCTTTCTAATTGATCAACTTGTTTCTTGAAATGTTCCCTTTTAATAAAAGAATGTGTGCCTTGACCTGTGGCTGAAGGGCTTCTGGTTCCTGTTTGTAAAGGTGTAGTCAGTTAAAGAAGTGGATTTGGGTCTTTTCCCTATAACTGAGTTCTAAAAGGAGCACCCACGAGAATTATAACCCTAAAGGTCCTCTCCAATCTCCCGGTATTCAGCAAAGCAAAGATTAAGTCTTCCACCTCCCAGGAAAACCCTTGCCACAGTTTCCCTATCACTAAGTTCTACAAGCAGCACCCACAGGAATTATAACCCTAAATATCCTCTCCAATCTCCTGATATTCAGCAAAGCAAAGAGTAAGCCTCCTACCCCCCAGGAAAACCCTTGCCACAGTTTCCCTATCACTGAGTTCTACAAGGAGCACCCACAGGAATTTTAACCCTAAAGGTCCTCTCCTATCTCCTGGTATTCAGCAAAGCAAAGATTAAGCCTGCTACCTCACAGGAAAACCCTTGCTACAGTTACCCTATCACTGAGTTCTACAAGGAGCACCCATGGGAATTATAACCCTAAAGGTCCTCTCAAATCTCCTGGTATTCAGCAAAGCAATGATTAAGCCTGCCACCACCCAGGAAAACCCTTGCCACAGTTTCTCTATCACTGAGTTCTACAAGGAGCACCCATGGGAATTATAACCCTAAAGGTCCTCTCCAATCTCCTGGCATTCAGCAAAGCAAAGATTAAGCCTGCTACCTCCCAGGAAAACACTTGCCACAGTTTCCCTATCACTGAGTTCTACAAGGAGCACCCACAGGAATTATAACCCTAAAGGTCCTCTCCAATCTCCTGGTATTCAGCAAAGCAAAGATTAAGGCTGCTACCTTCCAGGAAAACCCTTGCCAGAGTTTCCCTATCACTGAGTTCTACAAGGAACATCTGTGGGAATTATAACCCTAAAGGTCCTTTCCAATCTCCTGGTATTCAGCAAAGCAAAGATTAAGCCTGCTACCTCCCAGGAAAACCCTTGCCACAGTGTATGTTTATCTATAAACTAAACTAAACTGTTTTGTGTAGTCCTATAGTTCTGCCCTATCTGGTATGCTCACTTGCCGGTAGCTAGATTGCTGCCTACATTACCTGGCTTCTAGTCCCTACTCTACCCTTACTAGATACCTTACTGACATTAGTTGTACACCTACATTGTGAATTAGCCAAAAGTGAAATTAAATGCAGAAACAAGCTCAGTTAGGCAGTACCATCAGTCAGTAAAGCCTACCTGCCCCATACTACCCAACTGATAGTTTTTTTGAGCACAACTGCAGCCTCATGGTCTGAACCCACTCCGTTCACTCACTTCGTTCGCTCACTCCGCTTCCCTACCCTACCCCCAATTTCCACCCACCCCTACTGCTACTAAACTTATACTTCACCTTAACCACTCCCACCACTCAACTACCAATCCCTTTCACATAAACACACACCTCCCACTTACACTTTGATTTTTATACCCAATTCAACATCTCATATATAGTTACACACTTGCATTACTATGAAAGCACTACAACACACTCTACTTACTACATCCACATTTCTTCTACTCCTGTTATACACCCTCATAGCATGTAATACCTTCCTGCACTATATCACACACACTCCCACACATACTACCAACTTGCAAACACCTAGACACACATTTCTTCCTCTTGTAGCCCCAGCCCTCCACCACACAACCATTACAGGCTATTATACCATAAATGTTCTCCCACTGCAACCTACATCTCACCATACAAATAGATTCACCAAACTCCTATTTAAGGTCTCCAAACTCTATCACTACCTACACAAACAACTAACTATAGCAGGAGACATACACCGCAACCCTGGTCCCACCAGCACTCAACCCACATTAAACTTTCCCAACCATCCAACACTACCCCCTCCACCCCACCCAAACCTATCTATCTTGCACCAATTATCTAAAGCATCCCTTCTCCTGATCAGCATTAATGTAAGAAGCATTGCCAAAAAAACTCACAATCTACACACTTTGCTATCCCACTACTCCCCAGAAATAGTAACAATAACTGAAACCTGGCTTAAACCCCACACTGACAGTAATGAGATCACATCCCCAGGCTACAACATCCTACATAAAGACAGAACAAACAAAAAAGGAGGAGGCATAGCAATCTTATACAAATATCACCTCTAACTACAGCTCTGCAACTCCTCAGTCCCAGACATAGATAATGCAGAGATAATTATAGCTAAATTAAACATTAACTCTAGCAAAACCCTCAACATTATAGGATGATACATACCACCTGGTAACAACACATCTAGTACTGAAAACCTACTACATTGGTGCTCCAATCACCTCCCCTAAGAAACCATTATCATGGAAGACTTCAATATTGACTGGCTCCAATGCTCCTCACAAAGCCCAGCTATTCACATGAACCTTTATGGGTTCACCCAAACCATCACAACTCCCACTATAACAAGTCACCAAATGGATGTCCTTACTAGATTGGATTCTAGCAAACATACCCCACCTTGCATCTCGCTCTGGCCATCTCCCTGATAACCTAAGTGACCACAGTCCAACTTTCTTCCTTCGTGATCGTATCCACCCAGTACAACAAACCATCTACTGAACAATCAGGAATAAAAAATATTTTAATTCTGACAACTTCATCACTGCCCTACAAAACTGTCACTGTGAACATCTCAAACATCTAACCCTAGATGAAGCAGTACTATCCTTCAAAAAGACCTTTCTTGATATTCTCAACACCCATGCATCACCAAGACAAGTTAGAGTCAAAGACAACTCTCCCCCTGGTTACCAAAGAAACCAGATCCCTACTGAAAGACAGAGATAAAGCCTGGTCACTGTACCATAAAAACAAATCCAACACCACCAAACAAACCTTCCTACAACTTAGAAATGAAGCCAAAAAACAAGTGAAATTAGACAAAACCAATTATTACCTAAGTATCCAAAATAAGCACCAAAAACATCCACAAAAGTTCTGGGTCGCAGTTAAAAGCCTATTACAACCAGGTAATATTGCTACTCCCACTCCAAAAACAACTTCCAGTACTGACAGCATAGCTATCCAGTTCAACAACTTCTTCACTGAAACCATTCTAAACTTAGCCAACAAACAAACTAACATAAATACTTCCCCAGAATCAAACAATGCTTCACCACCACAAGATACCTCCACCCAATTTAAACTACACCCAGTATCCACCAGCTATATCAAAAAGTACCTGAAAAAATTAAAACCTACAACATTAGCTGCTGAAAACCTTCCAAATGACTATCTTAAAATCACAGCAGATGCCATCTCCTATCCTATAGCAATACTCATTAACAGATTTTTAGCTGAATCACAGGTACCCTCTGTCTGGAAATTATCACACATAATACCCCTTCACAAAGGGGGGAATTCTTATGAACTTACTAACTACCATCCCATTGCCATTCAATCTCCCCTATCTAAGATCCTAGAAAGAATAGTACACACACAGCTCATGAAATATCTCACCTCACATAACATACTATCTAGTACCCAGCACGGATTTCTTCCAGCATATAGCACAACAACTGTCCTACTAACCTTTACCAACAAAGTTAACTGACTTAGAAATAACTCCCTATATGTATCAGCCTTATTCCTAGACCTGTCAAAAGCCTTTGATGTGGTCAATCACAACAAACTCATTAAAATCATTTCCTCCCTAAACATTAATATCACAACTCTTAACTGGTTCCAAAGCTACCTAGCAGATAGGCAAAAAAAGTTCAATAGCAACAAACCCTCTCCCACACCCTCCCAGTCACAATCAAGGTCCCACAAGGCTCCATCCTTGGACCTCTCCTATTCTCACTCTTTACCAACCACCTGCATACTGCTACCCCCAAAGCCAGCCTAATTCAATATGCTGATGATTCAACCCTGATCTGTGCAGCCCCATCCCTTACAACCCTCCAAACCCTTACCCAAGACACTTTCCTCTCAGTAGAAAAATGGCTAACCAACTCACACCTGATACTTAATCCCAACAA
Source organism: Protopterus annectens (assembly GCF_019279795.1). Taxonomy (NCBI): domain Eukaryota; kingdom Metazoa; phylum Chordata; order Ceratodontiformes; family Protopteridae; genus Protopterus; species Protopterus annectens. The sequence goes on along the minus strand of NC_056735.1, from coordinate 1,596,097,513 downwards.
AACTAACCTCCTAATCTTTTATCCCACTAGAACTGCAACCACCTCCCAACCTTCAACACTTACTCTAGAAATAACACCAATATTACTCCAACTACTCACACCAAACTACTGGGGATAGTAATTGACAACAATCTAAAATTTGACCTCCATATAGACCAAACCATCAAAAAAGTCTGCAAGAAACTAGGCCTCTTGTACAAGAATGCCCAATTTCTAACACTTTCTACAAGAATAACCATAACCACAACACATCTGCTATCAATACTCCTATATGCATCCCCCATCCTTATCAACCTACGTAAATCAGACCTTAAAAAATTAGAAACCTGTTATAATAAAATATCCAACTTCGCCACAAAATCACCATACAGATCACATCACTGACAATCCCTAAAACAGCTCGACTTGGCTTGAACTCCCACATCTCATAACTTTAACCAACTAAGCCTAGCCCACCAAATTCTACACCATCCAACCAAAACTCCAACCCTTAGCCATCTAATTCAGCCATACTCTGCTCCTAGACCCCTCCACTCTGATAATAAATACTTATTACAATTTACTAGACCAAGGAACTCAGCTGGTGAAGGCCTTTTCTCCAACTATACTGCTAAACTATGGAACACCCTACCAACTACTCTTACCTCAAGTTCCTCACCAAAACAATTCAAATCACTCCTGAAAACTCACCTATCAAAATCCTGGCTCCGCCCCTGCATTCCCCCAGGTTAAACATCACCTAAACTCCAGTCTCACTTATTTTACCCTTGAATAACCTAACATGGTCACTCTCTAAACTAACATCAAACACTGTACCTCCACAAAAAGAATAATTTACACTCTCTCTGTATGTATTTTATTGTATATGCTACTTGTGTGCTTTATGACTACTGTAATCATAGCAAAAACTCCTATTGATATAACTCATATTCATTTACTTTTTCAGTTGTTGATTTTTTAATGAATAATTTCTCTGAATTGCTATTTAAGTATAAGTCAAAATCTATATACCAAAGTATATTAGCCTGTTTTGTTGATTTTGTAATTGTCATTGTATGACATGGAGCATATCCCAGGGCCTTCACTGAAAATGAGCAATAGCCCAGCTGGACCTTCCCGGTAAACAAATGTAAAATAAAATAAATAATAAATAAATAAATAAATACATACATTTTGATTGACAAAACCTCTTGAAATTATCCCACTTATTGCATTTGTTGCATGGCTGATCAAAAGCTAAACATTTTTCCTTTTTAGAATCATGATTTCCACCACAGTTATGACAGTTGGCAATGACAGTAGATTGGGGCCCATGCTTTGAGTATGCTGACTCACTCTTATGCTTCACTGAGACTGTGTGAACTCTGGAACTTGCTGGAAAGCTCTGAGGTTTACCAGGGAGTGCTGCAGGGGCTACAGCTGCTGCCATGTGCTTGGGACTGTTTCTTTTAACCACATGTTGCATACTGTCAACATGAGGTCTAGAAGTTACTGGAAACATGCATCTCTCATTTGTAAGCACATGTGTGTGCTTTTCTGTGAGCTCATGCATCATGACAAATCTCAATGGCCTTATTCAAAGTTAAATCACTGTCATGAAGCAAAATCTCACAGCATCAACCTTAATACCACACACAAGTCAGTCTTTTATCAACTCATCCCTTAAATCACCAAATCTGCATGTCTTAGCTTTATTTCTCAAGTCAGTTATATATAGGTTCATAGGTAGGTTCATAGGTAGGTACTAGGCTATCATCCCAAGGGCGTAAGTAAGCCTAGCTAACAAGGTTGCCTGGCTTACGCCATCAAAGAAAGTTATTTTCCTGTGCCCCTGTTGTACAGAACCAGAGAAGTGATCCCCAGAATATATTTCCTATTTCCCATCCACTCATCAAGATTTTTCTTGAGGAGTGCTAATGAGGAACTTTGCTTGACATAGATGGGTAGCTTGTTCCAGAGTATGGAAAGTTTCTGGGACCGGAATCTATCCCTCCAGTATGTCCAGTTTATTGTGGTGACAAGTTTTAGGTCCCTAGAGTGTGTAGCTTGGAGGGATTGGGATTTCTTTAGGTGTAGCATGCTCAACAGATCTGGGTTTGACATAGCTTTATATGTTAGGCAGAGATTACCTCGGAGTAGGCAATATGCTATGGAGTAAAGCTGGAGTTTTTTGAGACGGTCAGTGTAGGGCATCTGTTTGAGGCCAGTAATCCTCTTTGTGAGGTACTTCTGTGGCCTTTTCAGCTGCTGCAGATGTCTTGTGAGGTACATTCCAAAAGGAGCATTGTATTCTATAATGGTTCTAATGAGTGTCGAGTAGAGGGGAACAATGACCTCTTTTTTCCTGGATGAGAACCCTTTTGTGATGAGGTGTGCCATGTAGAAGGATTTCCTGACTACTGTGGCGATGTGATTATCAAAGGAGAGACTAGTGTCCACCTGGGCCCCAAGGTCTATTATCACACATTCAGCATTAAATAGACTACCACCTATGTGGTAGTTCATGGGTACTGAGTTTTTACCAAAGGGGGATGACAATTCACATTTTGGCATTGAGCTTGAGGCCATGGCTCTGACACCAGGCATCTGTCTCAGTAAGGTCCTTCTGTAAGATGTCCACATCATTCGGGGACTCAACTATGGCTCCTAGTTTGCAGTCATCTATGAACCTCATTAGCCAAAGCCCTTTTGTGTTAGCCTATACTTCAGAGAAGTAGATACCAAACAGGAGAGGTCCCAGGACTGAACCCTGTGGTACTCCCACTTGTCACTGGTTTGAAGTCAGATTTGGAGTCTGCAACTTTTACAGTGTGGGTTCTTTCAGTGAGCCACTTGGCAACCTATCTTGTGATGTAAGAATTTATATCTAGTTTAGTGAGTTTAGCGATAATTCCAGAATAGGGGATCATGTCAAAAGCCTTGGCAAGGTCAAGATAGGTGGTGTGAGCCACCTTACCCTCTATGGCTTTGGTGACTGCTTCAAAGAAGTTGATCAGGTTCAGGAGGCATGATCTGCCTTTCACAAACCTGAACTGGGTGGGTACAGAGTTTGGAGGTTACCAATGTCTTTGTTTATAAGTTCCATGATATGTTCCATGGCTTTACAGACCTGGCTCATCAGGCTAATAGAGCAATAGTTCCCATAAACAGTGATGGCTCTCCCTTTGTGGAGTGACATAACTGTTGCTGTGCACCATTCAGTGGGCACAAAGTCTGACGTGAGGCTAAGACTGAACATGGTGCTTAGGTGGGGAGCAAGTTCATTCTGAAGTTTGTGTAAAACGCAGCCTGGGATGTTGTCCGGTCCCATGGATGCTGTGTTTTTGGCTTTAGAAAGTGCAGCTTTTAATTGCATAGTTGTTATTACAGGGACTCTGCCTTCTTCCTGTATAGATATGGGCTGTTTAGGGGTTGAGAGGGGAGTAAAGTTAGCAGTGAACCTATCTGCCAGCATAAGTTGTACCAGGGTTTTGATCCCTTGTATAAAATAAGTGCCTTTCCATTGTAACCTTTATCTGGGATTTACACGTTTCTCAAAATAAATGTTTTAAGTACTCAGGGTTCTCCCTTGACTCAGCCGGTACAACAATATGACAGTTTTCCCCCTCTCCTGTAAAGATAGCAGGTGCATACACAAATGAACTTTCCCTTTCAATGGCTTCTGACCCAGCTAAATAAAGCAGAATAAATACATTTGTATGGTCATCTTTATCAGAAAATGTAGCCTGTATAAAAATGTTGTATTCTTGCTCAAACACTCCAGTTCTCTGCAATATTATTGTCAAACACAAGTGCACTGGGTTTTCGAAATCCATCTGCCATGTCAACAAAGTATGCAGAAACACACTGAAAATATGGACCTTGCAATTATGTACGAACAAGCTGTGCTGTGAGAGCTCGTAATAACATTCAATTGCACAATAAACTTTGAAATACTGTACTTTGTGAAATATGCTCTGAAATGGCTGTAACTTAGAAAATAACTTTACTGTAATACTGCCCAAAAATGCAAGCACTTCATACACTTCTGATAACTCAGATGTCTTTAATTAATATGAAAAATATATGCTTAGGAAAAACGCAGTTGTTTCCTCTTATTTTATTTGTTTTATGCAATTCCGATTTTATTTCAGTAATTTTCCATAGTAATTTGAATATTTTTATCAATATCGGATATTTCAATTTATTTAAATATAATTTAGAGCATTTTGTATGCTTTGTTTCATATTTTGTGAATAAGAAATTATTTGAGCAAGTTTTAACATCTGAAATTAATTTCTGGCCTGTTTAGTGAATTATACACAAATATATATTCTTCCAGTCTTAACTGAGTGCTTCTCAGTCTCAAACTGAAGAATCTGCATCCCATTCTGGCACCATGTCCTTTTTAGACATGTGACTTCTGACACCATGTCGCTTGTCCCTCTCTAACATACATGACGAACAGGCAGAGTAGTTAGTTTAGAAGCTTTATTACAAAGAAACACATCACGATGGATAGCAGCATCATAAAATCTAAACAAAGTGATTAACAGACAGACCTTACAGACATAAATGCTTACATCTCAACAGCTTACTACACAATGGCAGTCAGGCTCACATGTCCTCAGTATTTATACACTTGTGCAAGCCCTTAGATAGCATCTTAAAGGTACATACACACACATTGATCTACACCCATCACCTAAGGCAACATTGAGTTTATCATATTTTGTTTTTATTTTTGGAGTACCTTACTTTGAAATAAGAGAAATCATAGCATTTTTTTCTTGCTATTGTCAGCCTTTGCTTCCTTCAGCTATCATTGGTTGTGTTAGTAGGCTACTCCTGCTCAGGGATTTTAGTCTTTTGAAATACTTCCTGAGAGATAGGTCATTTTTTTCAATGTTTGCTAACTTTACTACTTTAATTTACTGCCTGGAGAAAGTGCATATAGCTAGTAGCTAATGCAGCACTGATTTTAATGTTTTATTTTTGGAGTTTCTTATTTTTAGTAAAGCATTATTCTAGTTACTGCAGTTCAGCTTTCGATCCTTAAGCAATCATTGTGACACTGGAGATGCTGGTCATCTCCTATTCACCTCTTTTAAAGTAGCTCCTAAATGAGCAGCCCTGTGTGTGTCTAGTATTTGCTTGTGTTGAGATCAACATAAAGATTAATTGATCCACCTCGGTGTATGTAGAATGATGACTGAGTTGTACGGCTGTTGGAGCAGTGACCAATCACTTTAACAAGAAAAACTGAAACTTGGAGCAAGCAAAATAGTTTGAATTTTCATATAAGAATTATAAAATGATTCTTAAGGTACATAGATTGCTGCATTAGGTTGAGTAATAATGTAAATAAGTCCTGAGGTAATAATGTATTTACATAACGGATGTACTGGTGATAAATTTCCATTTAACTTTTCTTGGATATCTTAGGATTCTCACAAATCAGCATTCATTTGACTTTTAGACATCCATCAATCACACCGTGGTATATCAAAATACACTGCTGATAATATCAGAAGACTATATTGGTGGTAGTTTGCACACAAAGGTACTTAAAGCTGTTATAAGGATTATAAGTCTAAAATATATATCTTATAATAAAATTCAAAACCTGAAGCAGATTGTCATAGCCCAGATACTTTAAAATTGTTACAGATTGTTTGTGGGAGGTTTCCCAAAGAACTGAGCAGTTATATTTTTGTTTGAAGATTATTCTGCAATTTTTTTTCTAAACCAATTAAATATATAAACTATTATTGCTTTTCTAGACTAGGTGCAACACATAAGCATGTTTTTTTTTTCAGAATTCCATATATTGTTGTGAACATTTACCAGATATATTTTTAGCCTTTCCTGTTTTTTTCTGGGATTTTGCAAACTGCTTTCAGTGATGCTTCCCGGGAATTTTGAATTATTATTTTTATTTAGTAAGTATTAAACATATTTTCTATCAGGTTACCCTTATATTAGTTTGATATTTGAAATAAGCTTTAAGTTTTACTTGTGACTAGATGTAACATACAGTTCTTGTTAATGTTATATAACTTTATACATTTCTGAGGTGAGTTTTAAGATATTCTGAAGCTGTTGTTACAACTGCATACCCCAAGGCATGTTGTAAATTTCTCTGAGAGAAGCATTCCAAAGGAACCATGTAGCTGTTACTTTAAAGATAATGCTTTGTAAAGAGGTTTAGCCTTGATAGCTGAAGCTGGGTTTCACATCTATGGGCCATGATTCAAAAAATCTTCCACTACTAGTGTTATTTGTGGTAATATCCTAGAGCATAATAACATGACAGTGATAATCTATGATTCAGAGACATATTACAATTATGAATATTATGAATCATACAGTACAATGTTAGACCTCACCCTGTTATTGTACCTTCTACTAGCCACCTTCAAACAAGTACATACACATACCCTCCACACACCCACAAAACACACATGCACACACATCCATACAGCTGTGATTCTTCCCCTGAGTGCGTGGGCACACCCGTGCATGCTCACACACACACACACACACACACACACACACACACACACACACACACACACACACACACACACACACACACACACACACACGCATGCACGCACGCACGCACACACACACACACACACACACACACACGCTTACATACAGATGGCTTCAGAATAGTTACAATACTGTGAAGTGAATTGATCTTTGCTCTCTAAAGATGGCAAATACTTTTTTTAACTTTGCTGCAAAATAGTTTGCAAGATCTATTCTCTGAATTCCTCTACTGCGCTTCTCAGGTGCCAGTGATTTCCAAGGGAGAGCATATAGCTAATTAACAATAGCAATAAACTCTCACATTTGAATGCAGCTTTGCTAGAAAGAGCACTCTCAGCATTATATGCTGGTGCCTTCATACCACAGTACCAGTACAGCCTATTCTGAATCCTTTGAGGCTAATGCACTGTGCAACATTCTATGATTGGGAATGTGCAAGGTATTAGGCTTTTAAAAATCTCAAGGATTTTTTTTTTTTAATTTTCAAAAGATAGTGAATTTATGTGAGTAAGAAAGACAGGCAGGCACACATTTAGATAAAATATCAAATGGCCACTGAGACAGAATGAGCTGTAAGCCTCAAGAATGACTCATGCATCTGTTTTGTGTGTGTGTCTGTATGGGCACTCAAGGTGAAATGTGTGTGAGAGCATCTGCAAGAACACAATTAAGTTCTGTGTTAGCTCTATGTCCTGGCATGACAGACAGGTATGAGCTATGCATATCAGAGCTAATAGTTCATTGTCTTTGCCCCCGACCATGAGAACTGGCTCTGCCAGGAGCTGTACTGACATGTTCATGACCATGATTAGATATGCTGCTGAAAATTGCTTGTATGGACATAATTTGCTTTCCTGCTGCAAAGTTGTTTCTGTGGCAAACAGAGATAAGACACTTCTAGTATGCTTTCTATGTTCACGCCTATCATAGTTCAAATCCAGAGTTCTGGAAAGAACTGTAACTTGCGCTAAAATGTATTTTGTAATGTTGTTTTACTTAATATTTGTGTGTCGTGTTAGAACTGTGAATCAACTGTGAGTATAGCATACCTGGTACACAGGATGAAGTGCACAGCACATAAGATATGTAGATCATGATTCAAATACTACATTTTTCTTTTAATGATAAAAATTAATCAATACTTTTTTACAGTACTAATGACATTGAACTTTGCCTGTATCATCTGCATGTTGTTCACTTCTGTGGAAACACACTGTAATGCTGCAGATGATAAGGAGACATTGTCAGTTTCAAAAAGATACATCGTTACATCTTTTGCCTGCCATCGCACAAACATACTAAGTGGTGTTGAGCAGTGGTTAGCATGCATACACAACACATGCAATTCCCCAATGCCTACAGACAATAAAGAGACATCGTCAATTTCAAAAAGATGCATTGTAACATTTTTTGCTTTCGTAGCACAAACATGCTAAGCAGTATTGTGTGGTAGGCAGCATGCTTTCTCAACACCTGCCAACAATAAAGAATCATTGTCATTGTCTAAAAAAATACATTGTAACATGTATGGTCTTCAATTGCGCAAACACACTAAGTGGCATTGCAAGACAGTCAGCACTCATACACAATAATGAGTGTAAAACATGCTCCATAGCTCTACCTATGGCAACAGATGTAAGTTAAATGCAACAATACAGGTGATCTAGTTTCTAATCTAGCAACCTCTAAGTTTTCTTAATGCTGGTCCACTGTAATTTAGATAAAAATTAACAATATAAACATAATTATACATAAAAATAACTATGCATGGCTGGTGGATTGAGCATACACATGATATCATATTTATATGTCTAACTATGGGTATCAGAACAATTATGGTTCTACAATTAAACATTTATTTTCTGAACTTTCATGTCACAGACATACATGGGCAACCACTCATCTCTTTAATGTACATACATAACTAATGAGCATGCCTGACAAATCCTCAGTTGAAATGAGCATGCTGGACTGTAATGACTGTAAAAATTACACCTATCGTAGAGACTTCCCTGTGGCAAGTTCATGGCACCAATGCAGATCAGCCAGGTTCTGATCTTGCATATTCCAAATGTTATTAATGCTATTGTACTCCATTTTTAAAAATAAAGATAATTGTACATAACAATAACTACGTATAGCAGTAGATATATGAATTATATGTGTGAATGAGGGTATATTGACAATTTTGTTTCTGTAATTAAAAGTGTCGTTTCTGCCCTAGGATGGACTTTATACTTCAGGGATAGTCAAATAAGCATGAATGTTTAAACTAGGACCTTGCCAGGTCACACACTTACATAGTTAACCATTCACTCTTAATGTGTCTATATAGTTAATGAGCATGTCTGACAAGCACTTCGTCTGTGGCAAGGAGAAAAAAACTATGTGAAGATTGTGTACTCTTTATTTTACATAGGTTTGAATCCCACATTGTGCAAATTACTTTTATCAATGTGTAAAGCCACACAAAAGTGTGTCAAGTCCTAACATTTATACACCCGAATACAAGTCTGAAAAGTTAAGTCATCTAACAGGTACAGCAGCATACAACCCATAAAGCAATGCCAACTGTCGCATTACCCTTCCTAATTCATAAACTGCTTTTCTCTCTGTTTGGCATTGTTGTTTTCTGCTTAACATTGTACAAACACAGTGGACATAGTTGTGCAGGTTTGCACAGTAGCCTTAAAATGCAATGTCATGAATTGGCAGGACAACACTTTAACTGCTGCTGTATGACTTGTGCAGACACGGCAGGAGATAGGAAGGAAGGTGCCCAATTAAGAGCTCAAAGATGGGGTGGAGAGGAGTCCAGAATATTCAATGGAATCCTTGTAAAACACCACAGCTGTAGGCTTTTGCAGGGGGGACTATACTGGGTCTTGATATAAATCAGATGCTTGGAATAGTCTTGTTAAGGCTGTCTCCAGTGCAACTGGCATTCCATGCACTGCAGGGCAATGCAGGTTCCATTAAAATGACCTAAAAAGGTGCAAACAGGAATAACCCAGGACTGCTGACATCCCACATTTGTGTAATTATACAGATAAAGATTCTTTAAATTATATACAAAGCTGGAGATAGCCAAGACTGGTATGCATAATGCTCTTTTTTTTATTTCTCCTCTTTATTTTACAGTTGCCTAGATGATTTCAGTGAACAGAGAGCCACATGCTGAACACTTAGAAAGACTGAGAGAAGCAAGGGGTATGTATGCAGCACAAATTAATTATTTTATTAAAAGTATTTCTATAATATACGATAGTAGCAAATTAAACATGCATATATTGATTGCATAAGCAAGCATCCATGCACCATTCTGTAGCACAAGATAATTGTAGAAGTCAATTGTGATAGAATATTTGGATGTTATGGGTTCACATCCAAGCAACAAATACACAGTAAAAAAAATAAATAAATAAAAAAAACAAAACATAAATGCCACGTTGCAAAATTAATCTGTATTTTTTAAAATAATATGTGCAATATATATGCATATTGCATGGATTATTTGGAACAATTCTCAGTCCTATTTTGTATTTTTAGAAAATATAGTTAGTGTAAAAGTAAAAATATATTTGTATTGTAGTAAGTTTTTGTATGTGCTGTATATTGGTTCTAATTAAAATTTTTCTTCTTTTTTTTCATTTACCCCACCCCTTCCTCCTCTTTTTTATTTTTATATGTGTGATCACAATGTTCTGATGTCAAAATTTTTAAACAACTGACAAAATAATTTCCAGCGCTAGGAGGTAGGCCAACCAGTGCAGCTCTGTCTGCCTCCACTCCAACGGCTGCCATATGAATGCCCAGCACATCTAGGATGCAACATGCCAGTACTGTTTCTGCAGCCACTACATGACTTGAGTACATAACACCAGGTTGCATTAACCCAGCAGCTGGTCCTCTCATACCTTCTGGGAGTGTTGGTGTAGGTGGGGATTTTGTCACCAACCAGGAGCTGCCAGGCATGGTCTGTGAGGTTGTAGAAGTAACCATCAGCTTGTGCTTCAGACATATAGAGAAGATGCTTGTTGGAATGCTGAGAAAACAAAAATTTCAAGCTATCCAACAGGAAGTTAAGGAAGGGGACAGTGATGACTGTCCTGAGGGTGATGACTAGATTCTCACTGTCCCCATTTTTTATGGGAATGGGCCTGCAGTATCCCCTCCCAATCCCCAATCATAGTGTCTCCCAACCTTTTGAGTGCTTCACCAGCCCTGTCTGTCTTGCTTGTCCTGTTTGTCTGCACTTCTTCCTCACCTACCTTACTTATGTGACCCTGATATATCTATTTCCCTTATGCAATATTCCTCTCTTACTGAAACAAAATGAAAAAAAAATGGGCACTTGTCCCATAAAAAAACTGCCCCATACATAGCTCTCCACTTTTCACATTTGTCTTCTTGACACACTTGATTCAGTCCAATTCACTATAAAACATGATTGTGTTGTTTTCACCCATCTTTATTGTCAGGACAGTCCAAATTCATCCAATTTTATATTCATCTTCATATTACATTACTGTAGAAGTGGATGGCTATGGTTCTTTCCTAATCCCCCTTGCAATTTCTTATATTGCTTCCCCTTTGTTCTTCCTTCTGCTTGCCCCCCATTTCACCACTTTCCTATCTACCCCATTTTCACACATTTAATCTGGTCAGAAAATAGCATCACACACCACACACATAAATAATGTATCCCTAATAAAGGCCTTCAGTTTTTGTCCTATGCATTTGCGTTGAGTTTGTCATCATGCACCAATGCAGATCAATAGTGAATAGCTCAAATCCTATGGCATTATGAGGTTATTGCTGTGCAATGCTGCTTAACCTCACTGCACTAAAAGAACACAGAGTTAAAGCAGAGTAAACACAGTTCTTGAAACATTTACTTGTGCAGTTATTTACACTGCTGATGCATAAAAAATCAAATCCGTATGTGTACTTTTGATATAAATCACTTGACTGCCATTTATTTTTATACAGTACTTTACTGTAGTCATAGTTTCTCACATTTGCAGGAATTATTGTATTTATTTATGTAATTCCATCATGACACCATGTGTAAAAAATTTGATTGACCTGTATTCATACCCTGTATCACCTGTGCTCTAAACAAGTGAGCTTATTGCACTGACACCTGCTGCCACAAAGAAAACTAAATAGTAGGTGTATTTCTTATACATGCAGTACTATCCAAAGTGCTGATGGCAGTGTCTCACTGCTTAGAGGGTTTGTGCGATGAAAGGTGAACCAAGAGAAATATTATTATTTTCCCATTTAAGCAGAGAACTGTATTTGTTCTTCACTTAACTCCATGCAAATGGGGAAGGCAATAGCAGTAGTCCTTCATATCATGGAAGTTATGACACATTTCCAATATAAACCACACTATGAACACCATATTGTCTGTCAGATTGTTCTACCCTAGCATATATGCGTAAGTAACTGCCAAGTCCAAGTTGTATTCAGTAAATGTGAATATTAGATGCACAAACACTTTGACATCACTCATGCAAACCAGTTGCTCAGCGGTGCACTATGGAAAGAGCTGATTGGGATGTATTAGTATGTTTAATGCCCAGTTAGTCTTCATCCCATTAAAATTCATGTAAAAACACAAAGGGAAGGCATTTGTTAGTGACTGGTGATGGAACACATATTCACTCAGAAGCATATGTGCCCAGCACCTATGCACTTGAAAATGAATATGTCAATATAGTTATTTAATGTCAACTACACTACAAAAATAAATAGCACCGCTGCATTGTTACATCATTTAAAGCTTTGTACTGGTAATAGGCATTGAGATTGTCTTATACATATCTTAATGTGGACATGAATTCATCACAAATATAAACAAACATACATCCACAGTTGTATCCATGCTGATCCTATTACATTTGCTTGTGTGTGTGTGTGTGTGTGTGTGTGTGTGTGTGTGTGTGTGTGTGTGTGTGTGTGTGTGTGTGTGTGAGAGACTGTAAGTGTGTAATGTACACAGTATACTGATACACAAGTGCATATGTCTCACTTCAGCAGCGTGCATTCTTGACAGCTTATTGCATCAAGTTTGAGAAGCTGTCTATTAAAGTATAACTGCACAGTGGAACCATAACAGAAACTACAAATTCCATACTTTCCACACACTCTCATAACAGGGTATGTTATCTACATCTCATAATGGTGATGTCATCATCTATAAAGACCAGTATGACAAAGCAAAAGCATACTTTGGGGATGTCACAGTTATTAACTACTGTCTTCTGCAGATGGGAACAAAATAGTTAGGTGTGGGTTAACTTACCACAACATTCACATTATGGGTGTGTCTGTATGTATGCATAAGATAACCCATCAATAGTTTAACAAATGTTTGCAATATAATGAGTCCAATAATATATCTACTGAGATCTCTATTATTTCTGCTTAATAACTTCAGGCCATCCTTTTTTATCACATGCCTAGAAGTTTCTAATTTACTTATGATATTTCAAACAGGAATCTGGATGCTACTTTCAAAACTATATTTGTCAATTTCTAATTGCCATAAGCAGCAAGAAAGAACTTCCTGTGAAAGTAGGTATATAATTGGCTTTAAAAGCTACAATAATTAACAGATTTATGGATCATATTCAATAAATGTTTAATTTTTAAAACTCAGGTATTTTTATACCAAAATCATAATTTTCTTTTTTTATTGCAAAGACTTTCACATTTCTTAGACCTATGTTGCCTTAAATATAGTGAGATTGGGTCATGGCCACAGTACTAATTGCCTTGCTCTAGTATTAGAACAAGGCTCACATTAAATTATGGCATCAGGCATAAACATTTAAACATCTATATACCACCCACTCATAAAAAGTGTTTTTTATCTGACTTGACTAAATGCCTTTGGAGAGCTACTTATTAGCACAGCCACTAAAGACTTATCCATGTGGAATCAAAGTCTCATCACTCAATTATTCTTAACTCTGTGATTGCATTTTTGGATGAAACACACTTCTGACTGTCTCACTGAATTAATTTACTATCATAAAGGTTCTTCAAAAATACTGAGCCTTATGACTCAAAATGCAGAACTACAGTCTGAAGACTGCAAATGCACATTTGTTCATGATTAGTGTTTATGCAGAAGGAAGCCTCCTTTCCCGCCCCACGCATATCCTCTTCTTATTTGGTCATGCTTGAGCTTGCTTTTCTTGGAAAAATAACAATGGCATTAAATTCCAAGACTTGTAAATGGGTTCTGAATGTGCAAAAATGGGAACTTAATACTTGTTCTCCAAGCTGAGTAAAAAAAATGCACAGTTAATTGCATTGCACTGTTTAATAAATACAACAGACAACATTAAAGATGCCAAATAACCTTTAACCTAGAGCTAGTTGGCATCATATAACAGCTTTAGTGGTCAAGGTGCATAACCCAAACTACCTCAGACCTAGTAGTAAAACCCTTTCTGTCTTGCCTCCTAACACAAAGAGCTCTTGCCATGGCCACTGGTTAAACTGAATCTAACCTGCTCTGTGTGATGAATCTGCTGAGCACAAATGAGGGAGTGAACAAGGAGGGGAGCCACAAAGCAGTCGACAAGTAAGACCAAGTCACTGAGGGAGAGAGCAAAAGGGACTTTGAGCCCTTGATGTGAAGACTTCATTTGCACAAAATGCTCGCCTTTAAAAACAGGTGAGGGACAACCTGCTCTGGAACCAACTTGTGGACAAAGTGTCCTTGTCTTTTAAGCTGACTCAAAAAAAAACACAGTTAATGCCATTGCAATCATTTATTAAATACAATAGCATCAAACATGCCACCGTATTTCCACATATAACTATAACATAAAAAACAGCCACAAAGCCACAATCCTAGAGCCAGTTGATATTACCAAGCCTATTTTGGCTACACTATACTGGTCTGGGTGCATAACCCAAGCTACCTCAGACCTGGTAGTAGACCCCTTTATGTCTTGCTGTTCAGCACAAACAGCTCTTGCATGGGCTACTGGTTAAACTGAATTTAACCTACTTGGTGTGATGAGGCCACTGACAGCAAATGGGTGGGGGACAAGGGGAGGAAGCCACAAGTCTATTCTCCCCTAGTGGCCTCAGTCCCATAATAACCATGATTACTAAGGCAGTCAGAGGAGTTACCTCTTAAAATATTCCTGGAAGACCAAAGAAATGCATAAATTAAACAAATCAGAACCTCAATTGTTCAAATGTACCCTGTCACTGCTGTAAAAATCAGAGTCCAAATTATCAAGATCTTTGTGCTTAATGACTTGAAATCTGATTTGGCTGGCCAAAGATAATGCTGCATGGTTAATAAAATTCTTGGCCCTCTCAATTGTTCTGGAACTTCAGGCACCTTCCCAATGGATTCTTTGCACAATGGTTGACCAAAACAAAACCAGTTCAGGATAAAGTCTGCAGACCCTGTGCATATTGGAGAGGATTCTGGCTAGCAGAATTCTTTTAGGAACCATTGTCAAATCATTTCCCTTGAGGGAATCAGCAGAGTCTTCGGCTAAGAACCATTTGTTGTAAGCTGGTGCCAAAAATCCCAAAAGTGAAACCATAACAGCCCTGAAAAGCCAAAGGAACGAACTAACCACTTGTCCTGAAATAAAGAAGTAATGAGCCAGGCCTGGAATACCAAAGCTTTGACTGCAGCTCTGTTGACAAAAAAAATGTCTCACTATATATATAACCTTTTGCCCTGAAATGAAAATGAAAAGGGATTAGTGTCTGATGTATGAAAAGAAGGAGTCAGACACCTCTTCCTCTCCTTTGCAGAGCCTTAGTTGAATGACCCTACACAGCTAAATCAGAGGTGCAACCTATTCTAAAGGATGAATACCCCAGGGGATTTATGCCCATTAATAGTCTTACATAGTAGCAGATTGAACTCAGATAACCTAAAAGGCTTAAAGCCATCCCGAGTAAAAAGCAAGCCAATCCAAGAAACCCTGGGGAGATTTTGTGCAGTAGCCTAAACCAATTAATTGGCCAAGTGGTTAAGCTCCTTGACTTATATAAGCACACTTGCTGCCCTTTCCTCGCTTGGTCCATTTTGGATTTCCTAACCTATATCAAAATAAATTCACTGTGAATCACAATATCCTCCCAGCAAAGAGAGTTTAATAGCTATATATCATGAAAAGCGCACACACATAAAATGCAGAGAACAAAGTAGCCAGACTAGAAAATGTGTGAAAATCAGTAACTGTGCTACACAATCCACAAACAAAGATAACAAGGAGGTCATGCCCTATTGGCTTCCTGGGATCCTTTGAAGCCCCTCTCATACCCTGCCAACCTTTGATCATCCTGCCAGACAACCATTGAGTTTAGAAGTCCTTAAGACCCCAAAACCTTGCCATCTAGCCTAAAGCTGCTAGGTGGACACAAAGGGTGTTTGGGCAATCTCCTACTGAGCATCTGAAAAGCAGAAAATGCAGGACAAAAGGCAGTCCCTGGGATTTATCACCATTGGGCAACGACCTATAAAATTCCTTAAAAGTATGCACAGATGATGAGCAAGCCTTCCTAGTGCTCCTGGCCCAGAAATTTGCAAGCAAAGATGCAGCTATTCTTGTCCATTCAAAAAGACTTCTTGAAGATTTGAGGGACTATTTGGTTTTGCATGCCTGGCAAGGCACTGAAACCTGGTGAGCTGAAAATGGGAAAGGCAATCAGCAATTCGATTGTGGTGGTCAGGGACATGCAAGCTGGAAAAAGACAAATTAATATCCACTCTCAATAAAACTAAAAGCCTAATGATTGAGTGAATTCATTTGTAATTGGAAGAATGTTTGTTGAGTGCATGGACAATTGCAAAGTTGTCTGAACAAAATTAAATCCTGCTATTATGTAATTTGTTCTTCCACACTAAAGAGGCTACACTTATAGGAAAGATTTCCAGGAAAGTGATATCCTTATTCCCATCTTCTGACCATGACTTAGTCCATTTTTTCATGATCCAGCTACCTTGGAAGAAAGCTCTAAGGCTGATTCCCCCCTGCTGAATCTGTAAAAATGTAAAGCTCACTAGAAGAAACTCAAGGCAACTGACAGAAGGACATGCCACTCAATTGGCTCAAAAATGTGAACCAGAGACAGAGGCCTTCCTTAACCCTTCTGGTCAGGTGAACCCTGTAGTACTTGGCTTTTGTTACCTTTCAGCAAATTGGAATTAGACCAGAAGAAGGACCTACCCAGCAAAATTGCCCTGCAGGCAACATTCAATTACCCATATAGACACATGATATTCCCCATTAACGCCTTTCTAACCCCCAGATATTTCAGAAGTAACTGCCTGACTTGTAATTTGCTTTGAGGACATTTAGAGGACCCATATGTGGTGTCCACTGCTAATCCCAAAAATGTCAGTACCTGACTAGGCACTTCTGACTTGTCTGCAGTCAAAGGAAGCTCGAAGCTAGCATACATCCCTTTGAACACCATTATCGCTTCTTCAACCCTTTTCTGACCTTTGCCCACAATCAAAAAATCATCCAGGTTGTGAATTGCTGACTGCTGGGTGCCCTGCACTGCCAATACCAGTGTGAAGCCATGCTGAGCAGTTTAAATGTAGCACAAGCAACCAAGCACCTCATGGGCATGGTGGTACAAAAAAGAACTTCCTATCAAACTGGAGTCCCAAGCATGACCAGTCCTACTGTGTGATGGGAAGCAGTCTGAATGCTGACAGGATGCCCAGTTTGCACAGACAGGAGTTGGAATAGCCCTTGGTGGCCTCTGCCACCTGATCCAGGGAAGAATATTGCACTGTAGCCAGGTCTTTGCCAATGAAATCATTGACCAATGCACACACCAGGTGCAAAAGATGGTAAATCAATCTGTACTCACCCTTCTTAGCAAGTAGGCCAATAGGGGAAATTTTAAAGGCAGGCCATAAAGGTTTGGAAAAGGGGCCAGTTACCCTGCTAGCTGCCATTTCTTTTTGAATTAGCTTGGCTGCAATGTTTTCTAGACCCTAATGGACGACAGGTTTTTGAGTGACATTAAGTGTAACAGAACCAATGAATCAATCTTGAAACCATAGTTGAAATCTTCCAGAAGAACTGACAAGGTTCCTCTGTTGGGGTAGTTAGCCAAACACAGGATCAGCTTATCTAATCTGATTAGGGAGTAGGAGGGGGAGGAATGGATGCCAAGCACTGAACCTTGCTTTGGAAGATCTGTGTCCACGAAAAAACTAATTGTCTCTGGCAGCATTATCCTGTGGCCTCCCCAGAAATTCTTTACATTGAGATGAGCAAAAGCCATTACTTGCCTGTTCTACCTTCCTCCAACACCTGGATGCTAGATCACCTTTCCCACAACTGGAACACAAATGAGTGAACTTACAAAAAGGCCAGAAGCACTTCCCATTGTTAAAGGCTCAGCAGAATTTTTCCTCTCCATAGCCTCCAAAAATTCATTGTAACTCGAAGTTCAGCTTATCCAACATTGCCCTCAGCCGGATGTCAGGGTGCTAAGCTCCCATCTAAGATACTTGTCCATGACTTTTAATATCCTGAATTATTGATAATTAGATGACTATCCTCAGCTGCCTTTGACATCTTGAGCCTCCCTAATGGACATAAAATAGGGCAACAATGGCAGTGCCTGCCTAGGATCCTTTTCTATAATCATGGCCATGAAGACTGCGAAACCTATGAACCACGTGTCCCAGTTTTTTACCATCGCTTTAGCTGAAGCCTTTCTCCCAATGGCTACATCAAATCATTCTTAATCACATTATCAGCCTTTGCAATGATCCAGATTCAACTGGCATCCACCAAGTCAAATATCTCCACAAATTCTTTCTTGAAAATCTTTTCAATGGGCCCTGATATCAACCCTGGATGCTTAATAAATAGCATGTAATATGACCTCTCTGGTCCACTTGAATCACTTCCAACTGAAGCCTACAGTGTTTTTTTTTTTTTTGTCCAAGGAATGGAAGATGGCTGCAGTCATTCCCCTGCACAATGGAAGTCCAACCACTGAACAGAACAACCACAGGCCCATAGGTCTGATCAACCTCATATGTAAGGCCAAGGAAAGAATCATCATAGACATGATAAATGAGGAGATAGGTAACCTACAAACACTGGACCCATCACAATTTGGATTTGTTAAAGGAAGGTCATGTCTATTAAATCTTGTGGCTTTTTTGAGAGGGTCACCAAAGCATTGGATGAAGGCAAGACTATGCATAGAGCTTACATCGACCTGGCCAAGGCTTTTGATAAAACATACTTAGGCATTAAAGACAAGGTCACTCATTTTGGTGTACACCCTTTTATCACTCACTGAATAGCAATCTTGCTCACTGATAGGATCCAGGAGGTCAAAATATGTGAGACCACCTTCACCAAGAGGCCAGACACTAGCAGAGTCCTGCAGATCTCGGTATTGGGCTTGCTCCTAGTTGGCATCTATTTCACTGAAATGGCAGCAAATACTGAAGATTTATGGCTGATTAAGTCTGCAGATGACTGCAAGCTGAGGGTTGTCATCAACTCTCTTGCAGCCACTAGCATTCTTCAAGAAGGCCTATCTCTGAATTACAAATTGTGCCAAAGCCATTGTTTTAAACTCAGTGCTAAGAAATGCATAATTGTACCCTTTGGGAAGTCAACCATCCCAGCTAACTACCCTGCTAATAATACACCCCTAAGAGTCCACTCAGTGGTCAGGGATATGGGTATGCATGTAGACAGTAGCATTACCTTAGACTACCACATGGTCCCAGTGGTCAGGAAATACTTATATGTTGCACAACTTATAAGTAAGAGCATGGCATCTAGGTTCAAAGAGGTCATTATCCCACTGTATTCCGCTCTTACTAAACAGGTCATCGAGTACAGTGCTCTCCTCGGTATGTAACTGACCAGGCATATGCGGCAACTAGAGCAATGACAATGGTTCCTTACAAAAAGAATACACAGTGTAACAGACCTACCTTATGCAGAGTACCTTAAACCCTACTCGATCTCCTATAGAATACTGACGGGTGATCTATGCCTGGCATGCAGGCATTCTTAAACCCCAAACTTATAATCAACTGCATATTCATAAGTCAAACAATATCAAAAATGCAAAGTCTAAGCACGTGAATTTTGTCTGCAAATTAAGCAGACATGTAGGGAAGAGACAGAGATGTGTCCCAGATACTGCCTCTCCTCTGTAACATGCTTCCCATACATGTGAAGCTGAGTTGCTCTATTACCCACTTTAAACATGAGACATCATTATTCTTTCAGGAAAACTTGTCTATGCTTAGAAAGGCTCCTTGAGTCATTACTCTAGTAACAATCTATGAATTTATGAAGAATCTGAGGAAGAAACTCCAGCTGCAGATAATGCTGGCAGATGTAAATGTGCACAATATGCCGTGACACTGGCTAATAGGCAAGGATTGCACACACACAGATTGCCTTACTGATAAGCTAACTGCCTAAGCACATATACATATTAAAACTGATGCCTACAAAACTGCATAATCTTTACTTAACCATGTAAGACATCCCCTACGAACACATCTTGTAGTTGCAGACTTAACAAGGTAAATCTGGAATCTATACAGAAAAAAAGAGATATATGTTAATATCATATGCAAATTCTTATATGTCTTTAAGTGGAACATGTCCTAGGTGTACAGTAACATCAGTAATAGCTTATGACTGATGTATACAACATGCAGCTATGGATTTTGCCCAGTACTGTGCATCAGACATTTCAGCTGACCACTATATATAAACCAGTAAGCAGTTGAATTGAAGCCTCATTTGCACAAGTATAACAGTAAGCAAGACTTAAATATTTACTTTAACTTCATTACTAAGAACACTAACTGAAATACAGTGAGGGTCAACAATTACATAAACAATCATTCACAACTGATTATGGTCGATGAATAAAAACATTTCTTCTGCGATACATTTACATTAAAGCAAGTGTATAAGTAAGTAAGCATTAACTTATGTATATCAGACATATATGCAGCCCAAAGTCACAAAGAAATGTGTAAAGGATAGGCCACAGTCATCATCAGTTGAACAGGGTGTGGGGGTTCAAGAGAGCAATACTGACATCAAAGAAGTGAGTGTGTGCAAATAAAAATGAATGCCCTAAGTATCCAATTGTCAGGGCCAGTAGTAAGATATAACAGTCAACCGTACTGCTTAAATAACGTGTGTGTGTGTGTGTGTGTGTGTGTGTGTGTGTGTGTGTGTGTGTTTGGTGAAATGTGCGATTATTTGTTGAATGTGTATGCATCTGCCTTAACACAATCAAGCACTGAACCACCACTACATCCTTTGCTGTAGGACAGGTGTGAACAGTGCATGGTAGAGTAGTCAGTTCAGTGTCATCACCCCAACCATGAGAACTACCTCTGCCAGGAGTTGCCCTGCTCATTCCCAGGCCCAAGC
This sequence comes from Protopterus annectens, assembly GCF_019279795.1. Lineage (NCBI taxonomy): Eukaryota > Metazoa > Chordata > Ceratodontiformes > Protopteridae > Protopterus > Protopterus annectens. The sequence continues at coordinate 1,596,076,520 of NC_056735.1, read as the reverse complement.
AAGAAATTGGTGTACTACATGAATGTGAGCAATGTCTCTTGGATCAACCACAACCACATGGCCTACCATGCCTGGGTGTTGACACTACAATCACTGACGCAGTAGTGGAAGTAGTGCCACTACTGGAATGGGATTTTGCATGGCCACATTGGCTAACACTAGATTGTGTAACTCCTCTTTGACCACATGGATGCTGACCCTTCCCCAGCAGATGTTCCATTACAGACACTTCCTGACATGTGTATGGGGAGTCTATTCCAGAGATGGGGCAGCCTCTGGGAGACAAACCTACCTCTCCAGCAAGTTTTGTTATAGGATCATAGAAGATTACTAGTCTAATAGCTCTGGGGCTCTTACAAGCCTAGCCAGTGGTTTATTCCCAGAAAAGAAACCACAATCAGCACCTGTCAACCCTGTCAGTGAGGGACACAGATGGAACCCCTGGAATCCAGTGTGTCATTAATCCTGTAGAAGGAGTCAAACATGTGGTTCAGGCAGTTCAACACATCAGAATGCACAGTGTTTAGTACTTGTGCTGTCTCTTCTCAGGCCCTGGTGGAATGTGACTACCTATGTGACAGCCCTACACAGAGATTGTGTGGCACCTTCTGACACACCAACAATAGGAGGAGGGTAGAAGTAGACCTACAACTACTCTGAATGCCTTTATGGGGAGAATCAGCCAGTTCTGCAACTGAAGTAACCATAATGCACTGATCAAATGTGTCACCCTCAATACATCCAATGTCTGAGGTCTCTCTATCATGGGTATGCATAGGCATTCTGACTGTGTCTAAAATAGGGGCAGTGGATGTTAGAGGCACAACCTTAGCATAAGACTGACCCTCTGTTTCCCCTGACTGTGCTTCTTAATTTTCACAATGATCATCATCATCAAAGTCTATAAATACTCTTATATCAGGGGGTAGGATTTCCATGGTGACACTAGCAGGATCACCTATGATAACAAGTAATCAACACAATGCAGAGAGAGAAATAGAAAACAAATGATCAAACATTTTGGTATGTGAAATGTATAGCAAAAATTAAGAGATGCAAATGCAGTGAAAGCAAATGATTTTCAGTTACACATACATCTACTTTATGTACATTAATAAGAATACAAAAGTTATGCAGGTGGTCATGCAAAATGAGAACCAGATGTGCCTACTTATAAGAAAGAAAGATGAAACGAGGATGGTAAGTATCCCAAAGCAAATGACACAAGAAACAGTAAACTATTCCCTTTATAGCTGCAGAATAAGCCACATCTCATTCAAAAGTTTACTGTCCAGTTCACTCCCCCTTTTATTTCTCCCTCAGGTGTCTGTTCTATCCCACTGTTCTTGCTCTTTCTCTCCCCCCGCTCTCTCTCTCTCCATATATTAATAATTTATTAAATGGGAAATTCCAACTGGGCTCAAGTCACAATTTTCAGTAGAAACCCAGGGAGAAAACTTCCACAATTACTTAGAAATTACATGCAATAGTCATATCAAAAAATAATATTATCAGCAATATGAAAAATCAGTATAATACATTCATTATAATTCATTACATTATTATAGTAGAAACATTGGGAAAAATGAAGAATTTGATTCAGAGTACTGTATTAAAACAAGGCTGGTGCATAATTTAAACAGATGTAAATGCTTAGATGACTGTAAAGGTATTATCTGTTGTCAATAAACAGGGTCATTATAGCTGCATTGTTTGCGAGAAGATAATATACGGATAGGGTAGTAAGTTGTATCAGGAAATAAAAAGTTACAGTCTTGCTAATTGGCTATGATATAGATAATAACTGGTAAGTAAGCAGGTATACTTCAATGAACAAGTGGTTAAGGTATTTTAGAGTAAGGAGGAGGTTACATGTTAGGATAGGCTCAGAGAGGAAAAACAATAAAAATTCAAAGCAAAGATAGCAGATTTAGTAGATTTAGATAAGGGAGCTATAGAACTAGCTAAGTGAAACTCTTTGAGAGATGACTGGTATCATGGAGTTCAGGGAAAAAGTAAGAATTGAGTGAGGGGTAGGGGAAAAGTAAAAGAAGAGGTATGGATTAATGATATCAAAAGGGAAGGTGGGATTTAGATAGAGAATAGATGAAACAATATGCCTGGGATTTCAATAAACGCCATATAGGCTTAGTGTGAAACCTACATGGAGTTCACATGTTTGTGAGGTGAGCAGCAGGGCTAATTATATATGCATACCACACACCAAATTTAAATGCAAACAAGTGTGATTTTGTGACCAGCAACAGTCTTTCCAGCCAGGAAATTGTGTAAAGTAACATGAACACTTGCAGACATGTATACCTGTTACTCTATGGGCAAACTAGGTTTGCAAGATTGCACGAAAAGCCCAATAACTACCATGTTCTTTAATAAAGCAATGTATATAGTTTCAGCACATTACATGAAAGCATATACAGTGCAGATTATTGTGGAAACCTGTGTCAGGAATACTGAATAAACGTTTTGTAAATTATCAGTAAAGGTACATAGACTACATTATAAATAAATAGGGGAAGTGTGTGCATATTGAAAAGGGACACACAGATGATTTGTAGGAATGAACACACGGGAAGAGGACAGGTGAAATATGGTGATGTGCAGCAGATGAGGGCAAGTCAATTAAGACAATAGTAGCATGGACAGTAATCACATATTGACATGATACAGTATGGACTGCACAGTTATTGTATATTATGTAACTGTCACACACATATCAATGGATTGGATGCTTTCTGATATAAGCATCCTGACATGAACAATGGGCAGGGCATATATTAGGGATGGCATACAGAACAGGGATTATGTGTATATTGTGAAGCTGTGCAAAATGAGTTGTCTGAATATGAATGTATTGTCAGAATAGGTCTCAAACCAATTGGGACACATAGTAACAGGCCCATGATCAACAGCTGACAGAAGCACACACAATCAGGGACAAAAAAAGAACACCACCAGAAATCCCATGCCTTACACATAACATGTGATTGTGAGTGATCATAGATAGTTCTGCAAGAACTCACTTGTACAACTATTATGATTTGTTAGCAATCTCTGAGGGGAATCAAGCACACCTCCCTTAAAATGTAACATCTGTCAGAGGTGTTTAGAAGGACACTGTTGCACCTGCATTAGAAATAATGAGCAATCCTGGCTACTTGACAAGTGTGCATACCACTTGGCCTACTCATATGGGTGTGTTGTCCATATTATAATTATCTTGTGCATTCGCGTTCATAATGGAATTAATCCCCCCATGAGTTTCCTTCATCTACTATGTCCCCATGGCTGTGGCATTAATCCATTGTGTCTATTGATACTGTATGCATTATACCAATACCCCACTTGGATTCAATGAGTGTCTACGATTTGCAGTCCTCCACAAGGTTCTTTGGAGAAAGGATTTGTAAGTCAGTTTTGATGTCTGACACTTAAATAGTGGACTGGAAAGGACCTACCATAGAGCTCTGAGGTATAGATCTGGTCACTGGTCTCAAGATAGAGGTAACTTCACACACAGCAACATATTTCTCCATCACATATGTGTTCCAGTTTTCTACCCACTTGGTGACGTAAGTGTTTATGGCCACTTGTGACTGTTTCTCTGTAATAACTGACTGTTGATATGTGTTCATTGCCTTGGCCAAGTCAAGTTACACAGGATGATAGATTTATCATCACACATGCCCTTGGTAACCCTCTTGAAGGCAGCAAATAGATGTAACAGACATGATGTAACCTGAAAAGGTCAAACGTGGGTTTAGTACACACTCAGGATATTACCTGTGTCCTTTTAGAGAAGGTTCATGATGACTCCTTATGCCTACCTCACAGATGAAGAAATTCAGGATGGGTGTACAACTCCATGCATCAGATGATGGTCACTCCAAGTCAGAAGGATGCATGTTGCTGTACACCCTTCTGTGGGAACATAGGCTATCTCGAGACTGTGCTGACATAAAGATTCAACTGTGTCTGGTAGGTAAGGTTTTAAGTCATACTACAGGCAACCTGTGATGTTGTCAGGACCCATTACATTTGTGTTACTGGACATAGACAGTGCACAGATGTGCTGCCCTGCTGAAAATAATAACTGAGTAATGCTTGCATGTATACTTTGGCTGATAGCCAGTGGCAACAGGGTGGAGACGTGTGAGACAAAATGTCAGCTAACAGATTGTCTATGTCCCCTCGGTTGGATATGTCTGCTGACATCACCCACAGATCTGTGCTTAGCTGTGTATTCCACTTAACATTTCATATGTATTGGAATAAATGACTTGTGACAAGGCCTCCATACAGCCTTTGTCATTCATCACATTCCACACACTGTTGCTAAGCATACAGACGTACGACTGTACCAGTGTCACATCACTTGCACAACATATGCCTATATGTGTTTCATGGGAAAGCTGTCTTTGAGCAGCCTGATGTCATATCAGGACACATTAGAGAGCAGCTGTTTGTGAATCATGTAGAACATTTCATGACACAAATGCTAATAATCACAAGATGGTGCTGCTGCCCACATAAATAATCCATGAGTGTAGCAAAACATCTACACATACAATGAATTCCACAAGGTTCCAATTGCATCAAAACATGGGATACACCATTATGCATATCACATCATAACATCAAGGTGTATGAAACAAGACATGTGTGACCATGTAATCAATATGAATTGATATTGATGTCAGTCACACAACATTAAATGATGGTATGTAGACAGAGACACCTGTACCATACTGCAAGTGTCACTGTGATGGTGGAATGTGAATTGTGTAGAAGGTTGCTCTGCTCCAGTACAAAAACGGGGTCAAAATTACAAGATTGAATGCTAAGGTGATCGAAAACCTAAACACTGAACTTGTAATATCAAAAGCAAAAAACAGCGAACGGACAATTTAACGCAGGGGAATATTTCCCTTGGCAGTTTGCTGGATTTTGCTGTTTTATCTACTGTAGATCAATCTCGGAGTTGGTATATTTAGTTATGGAGATTGTAGGGGGCACAGCCCCCCATGTTGGGGGGGTGTGGGGAGGGTGAAGCTCCCCACATGGTTTGGGTGTAAAGTTATTTTTTTCTTGTGGCCAACCAATGTGTTTTCCTGCACTGTTCGATGTTTTTGGGTTCGATATTGCAAGTTCAGTGTTTAGGTGTTCAATCACCTATGCACTCGATCTTGTAATATAGATGTGAAAAATGCATGTCCTAATAAGCCATCAATATAAATAACAAGTGCAGCATTCCATGTCAACAATTCTCAGGAGGCATATTACTACAGCTGTTATAGATGGAGCATGTACTGCAATGCCATTGATGGACACAAATTTATTAGCTCACATCACAGATTGCAAGAGCATGTTTAGAGGAGTGCAGGACATGGATGTGGAGTCACATTCTTGTGTAAAATTGTCTCAAAAGTGATAGGTGTATGTACAGACATCCAAGTCACCTACTATCAGATTAGAATGCCAACATGTGTAGGTAAAATAGTTTGCAAACACAGTCATTAATTTTACTTCCACAGCACAGGTTTGTCTTGAATACTGTCAGAGTGCAGTAAAAAAGGATGACATCATCACTGCATGCTACAATGAGATGTTCAGAGTAGGGTTTGTCATAGCTGTGGACTCACATATTGTTTGGAAATTGTCACTATAGTGAATGTTGGCTGCACACACAACTGACTGTAGTGAGAACCCTTATCTACACAGCACAATACTTAACACAAGAACCACTACAGAAGCCTAGATTTTGCACTATCCAACAACACTTTATAGTTGATGACATCATCAGTGTTTGGGGAGAAGAAGATGGTAATAACAGTGTCCCACATGCTTGAGTATAATGCTATCTCAAATGTCAACCAAATGGATGCACACACAGACATCCCAATTGACAACAGTGAGAACAAAACCCACACCTAACTAAATACACCAACTACAGAACACAGCATTTAACGCAAGCACCACACCACAAGTCTTTTTTTACAGTGCTCAACAACACTTTATAGGTGATAACATCAGTAGTGTCAGGTGAGAAGAATGTAATATTAGTGTCCCACATGCTGGTGTAAAATATTCTTTTGAATATCAACCAAGTGAACACAAACACACAGGCATACCAATTGACTGAAGTGAAAACAGAACCACCACTTAAGTACAATGACTAGAGAATGCAGTATTTAATGCAAGCACCATAGCACAAATTTAGATTATGCATTGTCCAACAACACTTTATAGCTGAAGACATCAGAAGTGTCTGGTGCGAAGAAGATGGTAATAGCAGTGTCCTGCATGCAGGTGTAAAATGCTCTCTTGAATGTCAGCCAAGTGAAGACATGCATACCAGTTTACCACAGTGAGAGTAGAATTCCTATATACATATTTACAAAGGACAGTACTTAACTGTACGACTGTCAAAATATTGGTATTCCATGGGATTGTAGTGATGACTGCAGGATACACAGCTATGCTTTTCTGACTAGACACACGCACACACGCACACACGCACACACACACACACACACACACACACACACACACACACACACACACACACACACACACACACACACACACACACACACACACACACACACACACACACACACACACACACACACATACACACACACCAGTTGACTGCAGTGAAATTAGAACCCCTCCCAGTTAAGTACACAGACTAATGAACTCAGTATTTAACACACATGCCACAGCACAAGTCTGACTTTTAAAAGGCTGCAGGACAATTTATAGTGGATAACATCATTATTGGATGTTTGAGAGAAGATTTTGGGAGGCCTGTCTGAAATGCATAGCTAGCCATGTACAACTGTCAAGATATTAATGATTTGCATGTTACCAGATTGATGAGTGTGCAAAGTGAAGCATTTTCTGTTCTGTTTCCAATGTGCAGGTATACCTTAAAATGCAGCTTTGCAAACTATATGCAACCAGCTGTCCACATTACTGCAAGTATTGGAAAAGCTGAATGTGTATTGTCAATATAAAGATGTGCATGGTATATAAGAAAGCATTTGTTATTTATTTCTGTAGTGTTCATCGCTTCATAGGTTATAGGTTCATAGGTAGGTACTAGGATATCTGCCCAAAGTCATTTATAAGTCTAGCCAGAATTGTGTTGCCTTTCACTGCCCCCTTAGATTAGTTCCCTGTGCCTCTGTCCAGCAGAGCCATTGATGTGATCCCCGGGGTAAACTTTCTATTTCCCATCCATTCGTCAAGGTTTCTCTTGAAGACTGTTAGCTAGGAGCTCTGCCTAATGTAGATTGGAATCTTGTTCTAGAGCATGAGAAGTCTCTGGGACAGGAATCTATCCCTCCAGCATGTCTTATTTCTTTTTGTGGTGAGGTTTAGATCCCTACAGCGTGTGGCTTGAGGGGATATGGTTTCTTTAGGTGGAGTATGTCCATCAGTTCTGGATTGGACATAGCCTTGTATGTCAGGCATAGATCACCTCTGAGTAGGCGGTATGTCTGTGTCAACTGGAGAGTCAATTATAGCTCCTAGTTTGCAGTCATCCATGAACTTGGTCAGCCATAGACCTCCTGTGCTTGCCTGTACCACTGAGAAGTATATGTCAGGAGGGGTCCTAGAACTGAGCCCTGGGGAATGCCACTTGAAACTGTTTTAGAGTCAGACCTAGCTCCCACAACTCTTACCATGTGGGTTTTGTCTGTGAGCCAGTTGTCAACCCATCTCATGATATAGGGGTTTATGATCAGGCTGGTGAGCTTGTCTATAATACCAGAATGGGGAATGGTGTCGAAGGCCTTTTTGATGTCTAGGTAGGCTGTGTGGACCACCTTTCCCTCATCTGTAACCTTGGTAACTGTCTCAAAGAATTCCACCAGGTTTAGGAGGCATGATCTGCCCTTAACAAATCCGAACTGGGTAGGGTCCAATGTTTGGAAGTTCCTAATGTCTCTGTTAATGAGATCTATGATGAAGTGCTCCATAGCCTTGCAGACCAAGCTAGTCAGGCTTATAGGATGATAGTTGCCGGAGTCTGTTGTGGCTCCACCTTTGTGGAGTGGAATAACCATTGCTTTGTGCCACTCTATGGGCACGTAGCCTGTGGAGAGGCTTAGTTTGAACAGTGTGTTTAGGTGAGGGATTAGTTCATCTTTGAGCTGATGTAGAATGCAGCCTGGGACACCGCCCAGTCCCATTAATGCTGTGTTTTTGGCTTTGGAGAGGGCTGTTGATATATTTGTGAACAAGTACTGAGAGAACAAGTTTGAAGTGCATGGGTGGAGATAACAGATTTCTGCAGTGTAAATATGTGCTCTTTTCTTAAATAACACATTCCCTTTGTGTTTTTTCAGGTACTTTCATGCAATAAGACTAGATGGTCAGTAAACATAAATAATACATGCTATTGTGCACTTTCCATAGTGCACCAACAAACATCTGATTTACGCAATTGACGGCAAAGTGTTTGCACATGTGAGATACATATTTTTACTGCTATTCCTGTCTGCGTGTAGTTAAGCTGTGAGCAAATGTGAGCCCTGTTGCTAAAAGTATGAGAGTTCTTAGCACTGAGTGTAAGAAACATACCTGTGACTTAGTTGGCTCCATGGCAGCAGATGCAAATGCATTGATATATTTTTTTGGGAGCCCAGATGATATAGGGTTCAAATCCTGCTGTTTCTAATGTTTTAAATATGTATTGATAATACAATGAAATAATTGTTTATAACACATTCACTGTGTGTTAACTCAGTGCAGTGCATTTAAGCAGCATTGCACGGAGGTAACCACATCACTAAAGAGCCACTTATTGTCACTTGTCATTGGTTTGGACAAAAAGTGTAGGGCTCCATTGTTTTTTTTTAACTCCTCAACACTCCTCTTCTGTGGCCTAAATTTTGCACCTTCCCTTCTATCACTAGACATGTTCAACCTGGGAAAACAATAAGCAACAGTTAAGACTGATTTCCCACCAATGCCTGTTATTGTGTTTACTGGTAGTGCACAAACTCAAGCAATGATGCCAAGTGTGTTTGTGTGATGTTAAGAGAACAACAATACCAAATAGAGAGGAAAGCATTTTTGATACTGGAAAGTTAATCTGGCACTTGGCATTAGTTTGAGGATTGTTTGCTGCTGCTGATAGGTGATTTAACTTTGCAGACATGTACTGGAGGTATAAATTTTATGACCTGACACACTTTCATTTGGCTTTACACACTGATAAAATTAATTTTTACAATGTGGAAATCAAACTTATGCATGAGGGACAAAATATTTTCTTCCGCAGCAGTGATTTTCTACCCTTACTACAGAAGAAGTGGTTCTCAGATGTACTCATTATTTACATATAAATAGACATGACAGACTAAGCGGGTTAACCATGTAACTGTGTGACCTGACAAGGTACTGGTTTATACATCCCTGTGTGTATGACTATTATTAAAGTTTGAAGACCATCCAAGGCAAGAGAACACAATTATGATTAGAGAAACATATTAGTCAGTATACCCTCACTCACACATGTAATTCATATGATTTTGTTTTAAACTGAGTGTACAACCCTTATTAAAATTGGGAGTGTGTAATATGTTTTTATGTGAATTTTAATATAAAGTAAAATGGAACAACAGTAAAAATATTTGGAATTTGCTGTATTAGAAAGCAGGATCATCTTGCAGCCCTATACGTACACCTGTTGCCACAGGAATAGTTAAAAACAGTTTGATGTTTTCATATTCGTTAGTTTGATGTTTTCATATTCATTGTTAACTTCTGTGTGTTAACCACCATGCAATGCCAATTAATATGCTTGTGTGGTGCCCAGCATACTTGATAGAATATATCTGTTTGGAAATCACCTGCTGTTTGCTTCCTCTCAGCAGGTGTTCTAGACTTGCAGGTGTTGGGGAAGGTTATTAACTGCAGTTCAATGCTGCTTAGTGGGTTTGCATGATGGAAAGCATAACATGCTACAATATATTCTTTTTGAAATTGAGAATGTCTGCATCCTGTCTGTAGGTGTTCTGCCTGCATCATTTGCAGACTGTTAGTCCAGGTCTGTGTGACAGTAAGTGACATGCAAACATGACAAGCAAAGCTTAACTTGTTTTATCTATGCAAACAATCTATAAAATAAACAACAGTACAAAATAAATGTTAATACACATAAAAGATTTTTGCACAAGTCTGGATTTGAACTCTCACACCAATGAACCAAAAAAACACAGTAAGGATGCCTTATCCTTTTTTGCCATAGAAACAGCTTTGCAGCAGGAATGAAAAACATGGTTCATACAAGCACATTCAAAATCATCCTTAGTATTAACCAGACATATGGTACTTGCACACTTCTGAGTTGTTTGTACCCATGTATTGATACAATTACCGCTAGTCTTTAGTCTAACCTGGCTGACATGTCCATTGGAAGTAAGGGAGTCTGATTTGCTGTTGTATTTCCTTCTCTCTACCAGTAATCATTCACAGTTGCAATCCATCAGCAACAAACACTGACCAAGTGCCTACACTATATTTACATCTGCGACATGGAACCAAGTATTTGTGATTCAGCAATTCTAATGAGTTCATACCTCATTTGCATCTTCACAGTCCTGCATCTATACTATAAAAAGGTAACCATTTAGCTAAGGAACCTGAAGGTGAGGAGACTTGTGTATGTGAATAACACAGAAGAATATTGCTACTACTTTTATCTGCATAGAAGACTACTGATCTTGGTAAGGTATGATGGCATTTTTCAGTTATATACCAGATTTGATTACATATCACGATGTACAACCGTATTAACTTTCATGTTTCTCTTTGCACTCTTCTGTTGTTATTTTGGTGAAATTTAAATATCCTATATTGTCAATGACACAGGGTGATAGCTTTCTAGGATGGTCCATAGCCACCTCTAGCCACTGCTGGTCACAGGTAAAGGTAACTGGCAATTACATAAAAATGACTGTTCTGTGGTAAATGTGTACAAATGTCAATGGTACAGTTTGACAGCACTTATAACAATTCACTGGTGTTTTATTCCTTCGTTTTGTATAAAATGTCATTTGCCTGTTATTTTGTGGATGGGGCAGCCAAGTTCTATTTCTGTGTTGGCACAGCCAAATGTTTTTACAGAGGTTTGCTTTGCTATATTTTCTCCTTGTATTGGATCAAATCTCGGTTTGTGTGTGACTGTGGTATGCTACATCACATAACCATTTTTTATATTTGTATAACTGAAAAAGCTTTTTGTTTCTTCAGTGGGTAATAGAGAAATAAACTAATAATATGTTTTATATCTAAGTATTTATGTGTAATATCCTTATTTTGTGTTTTATGTTACCCAGAACTATGGCACCCAAGTGTCCCAATAGCTGCAACCCCCCATTCAGTGACTCAGAAAATAACATCATTATCCAAGCATTTTGGCAGCATGGTGCCTTTCTGTTTGAGAGGAGATGTGGGAATATGTCTGGACAAATGCAAATTTGGAAGCTGACAGTGAACAATGTAAATGCTGTTGGGGGACACAGCAAGATGTATGATCAGGTATGTCATAGAGGCAACTGACATGATTTCATCAGCCTGGAGGAGAGCAGCTGCAGTGGCCCATGGACAGTTTGCTACTGTGGGGCCTGCTATAGACCCATCATTGATACCAAATGAAGATTTCCTATCCACTGTCATGAATCCAGAGAGCTCAGTGGAAAGTGCACAACAGTATGTGATTGATGTTGGTGCTGCTGTTTCAGGGAGGACAAGTACATTTCAAGAAAAGCTTCCTGGTAGGCTTACCTTTGTCAATTTTTAAATATTTCTTGTATAGTAAGATACTGGAAGCAATACTTAAGTCGGTTTAATTTGTTTTTGCAGTAGGCTAGTTATAGATTGATACAATTAACAACACCTTCTGGTTCAGTACACATGAGCTTGGGGTTGTCGTGTCAGCCCAATTTCAGTTAAATGCATGGTTGATGTGCATATAAATGCCACATATTTCCTCCCTCATATTATTTTGAATGTGATGTTGGTGTCTTTGTATTTTATTTAACTTCTTCCAAGGCCATCCCCCTAGCAAGTATGGAGTCATCTGCACATGGTAAGACAAACAATTTTATTTCAGTCCTCATGAATATTTCACAGAAATATCAATTGATCTGTATGACTGAAGAGGGTTTCATGACTGTGTATGTGTATTGCTGTACCATCTGTGATAGTGGTACCAGTGTTAATTTGTTAGCATGTATTGGACTGTAGTAATGTAGCTATTAATTTCTTTCCTGTGTTTGTTGCTTGTTATCACAGGTGATCCTGACAGTGGAAGTGTAGGATTCTTACCACCTGACATTAGAGTATCAGCATACTCTGATGATGATGGCCAATCACAGATACAGTTGGGGGGATACAGAGGTTGAATCTGAGGTAGACATTCAGCTATCCCCTGTAATTCAATTGGGCACAGCCAGTAAGCCTATGCAAACCCATTCCAGTGAGCCCTCAGATATTGGACAGGTGATGGATGTGACACTTGATCAGAGTAGTGTAATTACTGTGGCTTCATTGGTTAACTCTGGCCATAGCCAAAGTGTGGGTGAGGTGCCACACAGGAGGGTCATTAGGGATGCTTGGAGGAGGCTTGTTGTCATACTCCCCCTGATCAAGGTGTGTCTTTCAGTGCCACTCAATGTACTTTTAGGGCCATCAAGGAGGCACGGGCACATTCCAATATGGCCTCAGAGGAAATGCCTAAGGTTCTAGATGGGACACAGGGTGACATACGTGACAGTCACCACTGTGTTGCTGATTCAATGGATCAGATGAACGAAAAATTAGAATGGGTGGTGTCTGTGATGGAACATTTGCTGGGAGGGGTGATGTCATCCATGTGGACATAGGTCAGCCACATCATCTGATATTAGCCAATGTGGCAGTACCTGATCATGCTCCCTTAGTGGCACTATTTCCACTGCTCCATCAGTAGTTGAAGTATGCATACCCAGACATGGCAGGCCATGGGGTCCTGGTCCTGTGTGTACTCATGAGGAGAGTTCATCCAGCAGACATCAGTCAAGTTCAGGTAGCAGCATAGCATCTGACTATGGACATGGATGAGCCAGTGTAACTCCAGGCAGAGCCAATTTTTGTGATCAGGGACTATGACAATGAGCTGTCACCTCTACCATTCACCTTTCTGAACATAAAAGGACATAGAGCTAGAAAAGTGCTTGATTGTGTTCTTGCAGAAACTCATACACCAATTTCATCTGGAGTGTCCATGCAGACACAAACACACACACACACACACACACACACACACACACACACACACACACACACACACACACACACACACACACATAACAGTTACATGGGTCAGTCTTGAGGCTTAAACCTCATTCTGTCTCTGCGGCGATTTGATACTTTATTGAAATGCCTGATAGTTTTTCTTACTTACTCACATGCACTCACTACCTTTTGTGTCAGCCTAGGCATCCTGTCCCCCTCCCCAAAAACACTGTGCAAATTATGATAACTGTGCCATATCCTTGTTTTCTATCTTTTAGTTTTGGGGATACATAAATCTTTTGAGTGATTCTCAAGGTGCATAGCTGACTTAGTGCTTACTATATCTGTTTTGTGATGCTGTTTGCAAATTGTATTGCATGCATACAGGTGTTTGTAATGTGTATATAGCACCTAATCTCTTAGACCAGCAAAGGCCATAAATAAAAGTGTGACAAAGGCCCAATGATGGGGAAAGTTTTTAAACATTGTGGTCTTACGATCTTGGACTGTTGATCGAATAACAGGTTTTACATTACTATTTTTATGTTTGTTCTGAGGGATATGAAGTCTGAAACCGAATGTGTGTCATTATTTTCTAATTTCACTCTTTAATGATTTGTCATTACAAACATATGAGGTCAAAATGTGGACATTCAGTGAAAATGTGAACATTTTAGATGTAAGACCTATTATTTGAAAGGACACATATTCACATAAGTCAGTGCTGCCACATCTTGATGTAATTGCTGTAAAAATTATCCACCTTATACTTACCTACATTACCAAGTAACACTATGCAACAATATATCATTCATTTGTATTATTAGACATTTATTTTTCTATTTCAGGTTCATCACTTACCTTGGAAATCCAGCAGTTGCAAAAGTTTTAGTTCAGGTCTGACTGTTTGATGCTAGCAGTACACAGTCATTACATGGGTAAGTAAAGATTGTGAACACTGGCTGGTATAAATGTTACTGTATGTATGTGCATAAGATGAAGGTTTTAGTCCCATTAGGTGGTCAGTGTGTGTTATATCTGTTGCATCTTGGCCAGTGTGAGACCATATTTTGCACAACTGCTTCTGCCTATACCCTCAGTAGCTTCTGATTCCCCCACTGACTCATCACCTGCATGTGGCAGTGGTGGTGGGATGTGTGGCCCTTCCAATTGCAGTTCCTGCTGAAGCTGTTTTCTCAGTATAGTGTTGTGGTGCATGGCACAGATGTTGAATATTTCAGCACATGTACATGGTTTGTACTGCAGGGCTCTCTCAGATGTATCTATGCACCAAAACTGTGACTTCAGCAGCACAAACACATACTCTATGATATTTCTTGTTTGAGTGTGTGCCTCATTATAGCATTCTTCAGTTGGTGTGTGTACATTTCTGGTGGGTGTCATCAGCCATGGTTTCATTACATTACCGACATCACCCAGTAAATGACCCTGTAGGATATCCTCCATAGTAAACATCTCACACAGTTGATGGTTGTGCCAGATATGTGAGTTGTGTTAACTGCTTGGGTTGCCAGTGCACACATTCAGAATGATTCCCTTAGCATTATACACAGTGTGGCAGTTAATAGAGTGGTAGGTAGCCCTTTCTATTTATGAATACCCTTCCCTGTTCCCCAGGTGCTGCTTTGATTTCTACATGTAAACAATCTGCGGCATCCAGGACTTCAGAATAGTGTGCTACAGTGTAGCACTTCTGCATAGTTCAGGCACTGTCCTCAGCTGTACAGTGAAAGTATACGTACTCACTGGCATGTTGCAGCATAGCATTCAGGAACTGATGAGGAATCCTGGATGCTGATGCCTGTGACAGCCCCAACATGTCCCCGGTTGTTATTTAGAAGGTTCCTGTAGCTAAAAGTCTGAGTGCTATGCATACCTTAGTCTCCACTTTGATAGGTACCCATCAGTTTGCTCTTGTTCTCAGTTGAGGATGACAGAGATTGCAACGTTCCTGTAGTGTGTCTCGATCCACACAGTGGCACTCTATAATTTCCATCTCATGCAGAGTATAAAAAGTGAAATGGGGTCTAAAAACCCTTCTCCTTCTTGACCAAGGCATATTAGCAGCTGCAGCAGCATAGTCTTGGGCCTGCTGCACATAGACATGAATAAGAGCAACAGCAGCCCCTAACATTCTTTCCGTATAGCTTAATTTCTGTGGCTGTATTCCAATAGGTTTTGTAATTTAAAGGGAAAACCAGCGCTGAATCTATACTGTTGCTTTAAAGCCTGTTGAATAGCTCCTCCATCTTGCACTGGTTAATTAGCATAAAATTGAGATAGTTGTACTGTAATTAACATGCCATGATGTTTATTGTGTTTGCGCAGATCTACACAGAATGTATTGCTGCTTACAGAATGCAAAACAGTACGCTATCTGCACATGGTTTTAGTGGTGCATGTAGGCTTTATTGAATCTGTACCATAATGATGGGAATTAAGAGTATTTATAAACATATTATCAGTCTGATTTGTAAATATTAGTAAAAAGGAGAGAGTTTAGCTTAGTTTGAAGATATACAAGGAGAATTAAAGCAAAGTGAGATGTGAAGGCTAAGGGAGTAAAAAGAAAAAGGAGAAAATAAGGAGAGATAAAGTCTTAACCTGGTTTTTAGCAAGACCTGATCCATGCTTTACTTGGGAATTGTTTTAAAGCACATTTGAAGGCAACATGATTTGAGTTTCATCTAATGTTAGAGGGGAGGTTGTTCCAAGCTTTTACTATGACAAAAGAGCAGAGGCCTTTTTCAGATGGATTTTTGAGTTTGTACAATGTATGAAATTGTTTATTTTCAGATTGTAGGGCTCAAGTGGGACTATAGGTTTGTAGAAAAGAGAGTCAGGCAGGACAGGCAGTGGGTTTGTAAACTATAAGTAGTTATGAGCTGTAGATAGGTCAGTTGTTTAGATAGCTCCAGCCATTGAAGGGAATGTAGGGGAAAACAGTGATAGTAACAGATTTAGCCATTTTGTTGGAGCAGGATTCAAGTCTGGACTTCAGTGAGGTTTGTAGATTGGTAAGAATGGGTGCACTATACAGAAGTGAAGATAATAGGTACATATGGGCTAATGTAAATTTGGTCTGTTTGTTTAGATAACATTTATTCCTATATATATATATATATATATATATATATATATATATATATATATATATATATATATATATATATATATATATATATATATATATATACATATATATATATATATATATATAAAAAACATAATTAATTTTTGATTTTTTTTTAAATGCTGTGCTGAAAACGTAGATTGAATTTTAGATTGTCATCAATTATTACAACAAGGAGTTTGGCAGATGGGACTACTTCAGTTACTGTATTGTTATGGGATTGGATTTTAAAGTTTGATTTGTTCTCATGAGAATATCTAGGTGAGAATAGAATGATTTTTTTTAGGGTTAAGTAATAACTGATCATCATTTATCCATGCATCCAGAGCGGAGAAAGCTTTTTGGGAAATTTGTTGTAAATGCGGCAGTTTATGTGAAGAGCAGATTATAGCAGAATCATCTGCATACTGAATTAAATAGCTATTACATGATGCTATGCAACATTTTATTTATGAAGATATTGAAAAGTAGTGGCAGTTAGGGTGATAGCAATCTTTACCATTTTACTGATTGTTTTCTATTTGATAGATCGCTAGAAAACCACTTGATTGAGGAGGATGTGAGACCAAGGCTGAACAGGCGATGAGAGAGTTTGGAATGGGAAACAGTATCAAAACCATTAGATAGATGAATAAATAATAAGAAAACAAACTTCCCAATCTGTACCTTTGTTTACAGTATCTGTGAAGGAAAGTAGGGCTGTTGCAGTACTATAGGCTGGCCTGAAACTATGCTGAGTGCAAGTTAGGAGAGCATTTTGTAAGAGGTATTTGCGAAGTTCCTGGTGTATACATTTCTCCAATATTTTGGACAGAGGAGATAAGATAGCAAACTGTCAAAAGTTAGCGACATCAGTGGGATTACCTCCTTTGTGCAATGGAATAATGCATGACTTTTTCCATAAAATTGTAACATATGACTCCGTGATGGATCAATTGATGAGAATGCTAACTGGATAGACTACAGAGTCAGCTGTTAGTTTGATGTATTTGGGTGAAGGTTATTAACTGAGGGTGAGCTAGGTTTAAGTTTGTGTAAAAGTTTTTTATATGAGTAATAGAGACTGGTTGTAGAGGGAAATTTGGAGTGCAAGTGTTTGGATATGAAGTGGTGATTGTTACAGGAGAAGATGGAGAGGAGTTAAAGGATGAATAAAAATAAATGGGGGTATGCTTGCTATTATTTGGGGAATA
This sequence comes from Protopterus annectens, assembly GCF_019279795.1. Lineage (NCBI taxonomy): Eukaryota > Metazoa > Chordata > Ceratodontiformes > Protopteridae > Protopterus > Protopterus annectens. The sequence goes on along the minus strand of NC_056735.1, from coordinate 1,596,058,862 downwards.
TTGATTTTTTTTTTGGCGTGAGAGTTGGTTGGGATTTCTCAAGGTTAAGTTAACTATACCATCAATGAAATATGTGTTAAAGATAGTGGCAGTTTGAATATGGGATTTTATTGGTAAGGAGTTGTCTCGGTGCAGGGTTAAGTATGGAGGTAACGGTAGACCAGAATTTATTAAGAATATTTTTGTTTGTGGTTGAAGGTTGTTATAGATGTCAGTTTTGTCTTTTATTACTTGTTTTTAACTGATTGCGGAGTACCTAAAGTTTTTCAGGTTAAGAGTAGTTTTATTTTTCAGTAAAAGTTTCCATGCTTTATTTCTATATAATAACCACAAAAACAGGCGTAGATGGTAGAATGTGCTCCAATACGAACTTTAATAAAATGATTAGCGCTTTCATTAAGTAAAATACAAAACTTCATCAGATCAACCACAGCATTCCCATGTTCCCATTTTATCTAAACCAAGAAAATCACATGACCCTTCCATATCCAGTTTTAAAGAAACAGAAAGACACAAAACTGGTAAGTCCCACAAAACAACCAACATACATTTGGAATAAAAACATATTATCCATAATAAACATGATAAATTCAGAAGCATAAAAATTCATGAAATATAGATTGAAAAAGTATTAAAATTGATATAATAAAAGTATAATAATATATTATATACAATAGAAAATGAAATATCTATCTACACTGTGCTTTAAGTTTCAGGATACAGCCATTGGAGGCTAGTTCTTTGAGTCCAGGATAGCCTACAGCAGCTAAGCATAAAATCCAAACTAATTCCTTCTTTTCAAGTAGCAATTGCCATGGACCCCCCCCCTCATTTGGTAGTACTTGTTCAATAACAATACATTTTAAATAATGCCCGGGGAATTCAGTTGTATGTCTATACAATATGTTGGTGTTTTTTTTTTACTTTAATGTCATCTATATGTTCATAGAGCCAACATTTTAATTTGCATTCTGTTTTTCCTATGTTGAAGGCACAACAAAGTTGACATAAAGCCCCATACATAACCCCCATGCTGTTACAATTAAATCTAGATCTCATTTTGAATTTATATATCCATTAATGTCAAACAGTTCCCCTGTGTAAATATAACTACAATGAGAACAACATCCACACTTGGACATCTGAAAAGTTCTAGCATTCACATTCTTACTTGATTTTTCCACCAAGTTTTTTCAGATTCAATTCTCTAGACCAAACAATAGAGGATGTTTCACAAAGTTTTGTTCTGATAGCCCCATCTTCAGTAATGATATGCCAATTTTTTAAAATAATAGCATGCACTTTTTGATGGTCCACAGTAAATCTAGTAATAAAGGATAGTCTAAAATTCATATTTACTGTATTTGTATTATTATTAACTACTGCTACCATATCAGTGATGTCATTGTTAGATGGTAGATTTACTTTACCACCAAGAATGGGGAAATAAAAGTTGGATCTTCGTTTAGCCACCACTTCACCCCTAATCTCTTCTACAAACCACCGGGGATAGTTTCTTTTAATAAACATTCGTTCTAACCCATTACACTCCAAAAGAAAATCATCAAAAATGGACACCATTTTTGTGGCCCTCACAAATTGTCCCTTGACAACTGCCTTTTTCTGGGTTAAGGGATGTACACTATCAAAATTTAAGAAGGAGTTTGAATAAGTGGGTTTTCTATAGATGGAAGAAACATATTTGCAGTTCACCCTGTCCTTCCTCAAAAAAAACATCCAGATAGAAAATTTGTTCAACCCCAATAGTTTATGAAAACTCCAAAAATCTGTTGTTTTATTCATGTACTCAAGTAAGATGGAAATAGAGTCCACATCACCTTTCCAGATAAAAAAACAAATCATCAAGATATTGTAAATACAATACACAATCATGAAACCTAGGATATACAAAAAGGAACCTACGTTCCCATTCACAGATAACAATGTTAGCAAAAAGAGGACCGCAAGCTTCCCCCATTGCAACCCCCATTTGTTGTAAGAAAAATTGTGCATCAAAATAAATGAATTTGATCTTTAAAACAATCGCCAACATTTCCACATAGGTATTGATATTGTCCTGTGGTAGTCCCTTATCCAACAAATAATTCTCAAACCATTCAAGGCCTAAGGTATGGAGGGTTACAAAAAAACAAATCTTTGACATATATGGTAATGAAAACATAAGAGTCATTAAAACAAACATCATTATACTTGTTCAAAAAGTCCCATGAATCGATGTACAAGTGTACTTCCTGTCGTAATAATGGTTTAAGCTGTAAATCCAGGTATTATTAGTGGGCCAAAAAGGGGGGTCCACAGCTGTTAATGTAATTTGGGCAATCCAAATATAGTGGGAATAGTAGGAAGATCAGACTTTAAAAACCTAAAAACATCCAAGGTAATACATTCTTCCAACAACATGTCCCTAAGTTGCATATAAATCTTGTTATACCCCAAGTTGACTTCATTCCTAGAAACCTGGCAATGCACATCACTAAACAAGATATTGTACATTTTATCAACATAATCCTGATAACTCATAATAACAACCCCCCCATCCTTCTCAGGCTGTATAACCCAAACTTCATGAAAGTGGATTTGCTATATTAATTCAAGTTCAGTACTGTTCAAATTACTACTAGGATATCCATGAAATTTACAAATGTACCAAAGATTCAACTCACACAGTTTCATTTTATATTGTATATAATATATTATTATACTTCTATTATATCAATTTTAATAAATTTTCAATCTATATTTCATGAATTGTTATGCTTCTGAATTTATTATGTTTATTATGGATAATATATTTTTATTACAGATGTATGTGGGTTGTTTTGTGGGACTTACCAGTTTTATGTCTTTCTGTTTCTTTAAAACTGGATATGGAAGGGTCATGTGATTGTCTTGGTTTAGATAAAATGGGGATATGAGATGCTGTGGTTGATCTGAGGAAGTTTTGTATTTTACTTAACGAAAGCGCTAATCATTTTATTAAAGTTCGTATTGGAGCACATTCTACCATCTACACCTGTTTTTGTGGTTTTCTTGTTGGTGCCTTTTGGTTTATTTCTATATAACTTTAACTGCTTGGTTAGTTTTGATAACTAGGGGCATGATGTATTTTTATTATTTTTAAGGGTACTGGGCAAAGATTAATTAGGATATTTAGGAATACAGTATTGAAGTTATCAGCTGGGTAGTCTAGATACAGGGACAGTAAAGAAGTACAGTTAATAGATGGTAATGTTTTCAGAAAGGAGTCGTGGTTAAATTTCGTTAGATTATGGGTCATTTTAAAGGGATGTTGTTGTGGACTATTGGTGATATATATGTATGTGTAAGCAGGTAGATGGTCACTTAGGGTACTGAGAAGGATGTTAGCAATGGGAAATTTGCTTGGGTCAGAGACCAAAATCCAATCTTGAATAGATCCATGCATAATATTTTTATCATATCTAATTGTTGTTGCTATTATCTGTCAAAAAACATAAAAATTGATGCTCTATATTGGGGAGTCTAATGTTATTTTTCCCAGCGAGTATTTACATATACTATGATAATTATTTCAAAAGGATTTCTAGACAATAGCCAGGATAGGATATCTTCATCTATTGAAATATTTTGGCCTGGGGAAATATAAATTACAATTATGCATAGATTGTTAGGCTTTTATTTGAAGGAAGGTGATGAGTAATTCAACAGTTCCAAAAATAAATCAGTAAAAACTAAAAGAAAAATCTCGCCAAGCTAGAGTTTCCACTGTATGATTTCTTAAATCTCTTGCATTAGAGGCATGTGGGATATATGCAAATGACCCCTTAAGCACATCAAGTGTTTAAGCTATATAGCCATTCCGAATGCTCATAACTTTTTTTTAAGTTTGTTCTGGACAAATTCAGGCCAATAAAGTCAAACTCCACTAGTTGTGGGTATGCATGTTTCAAGCTTCTTATGGCTTCATCAGCACAGCATAAGTGGAGTGTCTGGCTAACCTTTAGAACACAGGGTCACTGTACCCAGCTGATGTCCATAACCATTGGGTTGTCTGTAAAATATCCCAACTAACCAACTAAAACAATGAGTATAAAGGTGACACAGACAAACCAATCAGTAAAAACTAAAAGAAAAATCTAGCCAAGCTAGAGTTTCCACTGCATGATTCCTGCCTGACACAGAAAAAATGAATATTAGTCTTAGAAAGATAACAAAAATATTAGCATAGTCTTGTTACATAACAAGCAGTACTTTCAGACTGGCATACGGGTTTCAAAAATTCACTAACTATGCATACAGCAAATGAACTCATTTCTATGCAGACACGGGCAAGAAAAGAAAGAATTTAACATATTCTGTGCCACTAAAGTGCAAGCAAAGGAATATATGTGAAGCTATGTAAGATCCTTTGAACACTCATTTATATGTTATATAACATGACACAAAGACACCCACACAGATATAGATATATATATATTGACATGTATAACTGAAAGCTCAAAATACTGAAATTCATTAGACTGAGTCCACAATCCTGAATGTTCAAAATACTGCAAACTCATTTGACTTAATTTCAGAATACTGAAATGCTAAATTACAAAATATAAATGTTAAGCCATAGACATGACATGTTTCCCTTCACCTGTGAATTGCTTAACCTAAAAAATGCACATATCTGTGAATAGCAAACATTTCATCACAAATAACATTAACAGTCACAAAACCTAGGTTCACAATACCAAATAAACCTCACAAATATCACCAACAATTCGTCTCACCAAGTGAAAAGTATAAAAGAAACTCTTTCCAAAATAAAAACTACTTACCTAATTAACAGACACCGGATGATATAAAACCAAACTAGGCAGGGATCTATGCCCCCCAAACTATATATACCAACTCTGGGATCGCACTACAATGGAGAAAAGAGCAAATACCCTTTACTTACCTTATAGTACTGTCCACACTGCCATTTTGTATTTTGCAATTCAGCATTGTAAACTTTCAGTATTCTGAAATTCAGTCAAATGAGTTTTCAGTAATTTGAATATTCAGTATTGTGGACTCAGTCAAATGAGTTTCAGTATTTTGAGATTTTAGTCATGTGAAGTGGACCTATATATATATATATATATATATATATATATATATATATATATATATATATATATATATATATATTAGATAGATATAGATATGTGCAATAAGAAATGCATATCTGGAATTTCTGCAGTAGACTCACTTGGGTTGTCTTCCATGTCAGCCTCAATATTAACAATTCTATGTGAACCCTGTGCTGAGATGTCTGTATCTCTGAACAACAAACAGAAGTATACCAGATGAATGAAGGTCAAGTTAGCACAAAATACAATCCAACAGATAAAAACAAGCTTGACTACCACAGCAGACATGTATAAAACTTTAATAGAGAAACAATAAAAAACAGAAAGTAAAAGCTAAGTGTTTTCATGGCTGGAGGCTGCTTCTTCAGATCGTAATACTCAATACAAACTGTAGCACTGCTAAAAATACAAGTTACTCAATCAGAAAAAAAAAAAAAAACAATCAGGTCACATGGCTACTCAGGAAGTGGTAGGGTAAAACCATTCATAATAACATTCTAAAAAAAATATAAAATCAATTCCTTAAGCCACGTGCTTATAAAACTGGTTTGATGGAAACATTATTATTCAAACCAGGGGGCGAATCTGCATTTAATAAAATACTCCACCCAAGTTCACCACGTTCAGTAATGTTTCTGATATCTCCTCCTCTAATGGTACATTTAATGCACTCCAATAAAGTAAATTTAAAACTATGAGCAGAGCCAGAGTCAGATAAATGTTTAGCTAAAGCATTTGTAAGTTTTTTGTTGTGTATGTCCCCAACATGTTCAAGTATTCTCTCTTTCAGCATCCGGTTGTTTTTCCTGCATAAAAACTGCTTCACGCTTGACATTTTGCACAATAAATCACATTCAGACTCCTGCAGTCATCATAAAAGTCAAACTGAATTTGACAGCACAAAGAGAACATACATGGCAAAATAGAGACTAAGATTTTTAGGAAGTCTTACGAAAAGAACAATCTTTTGCATAAAACCAGCATGCACCCCAGACCCGTCACTCAGAATGTGCTGAAGGGTCAGTTGCTCGGAACAACAAGGCTTCACAATATGGACAATAGAGCAGATGAAGTACTAACAGAGCTGTCTGAATGGTTCTTGGCAAGAGGCTACTCATATGAGGAAGTAGATGAAGCAGTATCTGAAGTACATTCCCTATGGAAAACTACCGCACAACCATATTTTAAGGAATATAACAAAGTAGCACTTAATAGGTCAGGTAGACAAACTGTCACTCCTCGAGTCGTGCTTACATACTCACGCAATGTAGGAATGATTTGTGAGATTATGAAAAAGAACCGGCCAGTTCTGATTGTGCCATACCCCTATATGAGAAGAAATATTAGAGGAAGAAACTTACATAAGTAACCTAAGAGAAAAAAAAATGTTTAGCTGTCAAGTGCATTGCACCATTAACAAAAACACACAATTCAAGTAAAAAAGGATGAAACATTGGGGGTTATTCACTGCTGTAGAGGGCGGCCTGGTATACTTCACAGGCTTAAAATAATTTTGTATGCCAGTAATTCAAAAACCTGACCTTGCTAATGAGTAATGCAACAAACAATCTTCTGCTTTTTGCACTCACTTGAGCTCCACTTGGCAACATCCAAACATGATTCCCTTCCAAAAGAAAAACGTGAAAAATTAAATTTTGGCAGCCTTCTGTAGCACAAACGAGCCTGGTGGCAGTGTGCATCCATCAGAACTCTGTATAGTACTCAGTATAGAAAATGCACCTATCAGGTAACTTTCTCTGTGGGAAAGAATGTAAGTGCAGTCAGCATAAAGAAAGATACAGTTAATGCAGGGTTCAAATCTAATTTACAGATAATTTTACAGAAAAGTGTGTGAATACATATTGACAGACATTTTGCTATATTGTTATGTTATTATCAAAGTCTTGATAATATGCATCAGAAATTAAAGTTCTGATGTGGTGGGAGATGTGAGAAGGGTGAATATATTACTGTAATGCACTTATTGCTCTGGTCGTTGCTAAATATACACTTTGAGTGATTTAAAGTTCCTTTAAATTTTTCCATTTTTTTATAATGACTTTTGAGTTTATCCTCCACTCAGCAGTGTACAAACATGGTTCACTTCCTATGGAAAAAAGTGAAAATTTTAATTTGGGCTGTAGTACAAGCAAGCCTGGTGATGGTGCACTGCCAGTGCAGTATGGATAGTATGCAGTGATTAAATCCCACCTGTTACATAATTGTGCCTGTGGCACAAGGTGTTATTGCAATTATCTCACAGAATGAAGACAGGCGATGCATGGTTCAAATCCAGTTTACAAATACCTTTGCCAAGGTGGTCAGAATTCCATTTGTCACAACATTTTAATAAAGAGTATAACAATAAATGCAAATGAATATCATAACTATGTTTATTGCAACAAATGTATCATTATTGTTTGCTGTAGAGGGCCAATATAATGTATGTAAATTATGTTAAACATAACAATGATGATATTTAATTTACAATGCACTTGCATAGATATGATGTGCACAATATTTTTGTTATAGTTATGAGTTATAACATATCATAAGTATATATTCAGGACATTATGTCTTGTGAAGTATGCATGTAACATAACCCACTATGTATTACTCAGTACATACAACTGCATGCATCAGTAATGTATTTACAATCACAAATACTGCCGTTTACATAGAAATGCAGTCCCATGACTAGGTACAATCACAGAAATGCAGGTATGTGCTAAGTATATTTCCTTTCATTCTTAAGTTAGTATACCTCTAATTATCATGTGAAAAATAAGTTCTCCTGTGGCACTAACAGTTAATAATAACATTTAGTTTTTTTTATTTCTCATGGATTTCATTCCTAGATGGTACTATTCAATCTTATTAATGTGTAAGCCTCAGGCCAGTATTTCACAACTCATACAATTTCTCCTCCAAACAACCATGATTACAACAAATACCATAACACATTTCAGAATTTAACACTAGAACATCTGTCAATAGTTTGAGCATCATACATGGCAAAATCTCCCATCCTTATTTTGCACCTTATGTGCTTTTTGATGTAACCAATGAAAAATGTGTCTGCCAAGCCATTATTGTGCTTCCAGCTACAAAACTGCAGTTGGTAAGCCTGTATATCTTTGTGCATAAGCTGTTACATATGGGATTTGAATTGGACATTAACTGAAACACATATTTCTAGCTTATCTTCTGCAAACATGGCTGGCAAAGGTAGCAATAGTGCTACATTTTGAGCACAAAGGTGAGGTGTTCAGCAGTCCAGGATTTCAGTGGCACTCCTCTTGAAGTGCTACAGCTGGAGGTGGCTGCAGGAAGATTATATCAGGTCTCAGTATAAGGCTTAGGCTTGGCCATGGCACCGGGGAGCAATGTTGCACCAAAACACTGACATAAAAAGAAGCAAGTGGGACCTCCTTAGCTAATGTGAACATAATTTTAAGACTGCAGACACCCCTCTGTTTTGTAAGTATACTGACTTGTCCTGTGTGTATAGTGTGCATTAATTAGCCAGCCAACACAGCTATTCATTATACTTTCATGTTGCTTTTTTCTTCCTGTACTGCTGTAGCAGAGATAGCAGAAAACCGTAAGGGACATCAGAAAATATTAACTCACCTCAGAGATTTATGGGGTAAGTATGCATCAGGTTTGAAAGCAAGGCAGCAAAGTATTTTTAGTCCATCACCCTAAATCATCTTGAGCAGGCCTACCTTATCTTTTCTATCAAGCATACATTCCTGTTCTAAGAGCTATATGTTATTGCATTAAAGAATGAGTACATCAGCTTTACTGTGCATGGGTTCAATACCCAGACACAGACATTTGATTTTTTAAAGGATAGTTTTTATAAGCTATTAACTGCAGTACTGCATAACATTAACAATGCATTTTTGCAAGAGCATGGTATGAGTTTGTTTAAGAGTAGTTTTATGTAGGATGTGGGCACAGGTTTGAAGGTGAAAGTGGATGTGGTGATACATGACTAAAGGTCAGGATTAGGATTAGATGTTGGGAATCCTTGGTTAGAGATGGCCTACTATCTATGAAATAAGAGTTGAATTGTATTGTGTTTTCTAGTGATGAAGCATTTGGAGAGGCATTAGGGTTGAATTTATTGGTGGGATACAAGATTTTTTAATGGCTGTCCAGAACATTTTAGGATTGTGTTCACTTTTATTCTGAAAGTTATTATAGTATAGTTTTTGTCTTCATTAATTTTCCTTTTAGTATGATTTTGAGACATTCTGAAGTTTTCAAGATATTGTTGTGTTTTATAATGTCATTCTTTCCATGCTTTTTCTCTATCCTGCATTAGTGTTCTAATCTTTTGAGATGGGGAGGTCTTTAGCAATAAGAAGGTCAGGTAAGTAATGTAGTTTAGGTAGCAGGCAAGATTTGCAGTGTATACAAGACAGACAGGAATGGTGATAGCCATTTACGTTTGAGGGACAACATGATTGAGGAGTTGTTTCTGGCCCAAAATTTGTAGTTTATTGGCCCTTTGGGCAGTTTTTTCATTTCTTTCAACTTCCTGGCTTAAAAGCCTGCATTTGTACTTTTCCCCACCTTTCCTGTAAACTAGTCTAGTCCAGGTACGTATTTGCTATATCCAGGACTGTATGTAAGCTTCTGAGACCCCCAAACCTTTCTATGTTGGAGGGAAGCCATCTAGCTTATCAGTGGGAGTGGTAACCACTGCGTGGCCTATCTACCACAAGAGGAGTGGTTTCTGGCCCATAAATTGTAATTTATTGGGCATTTGGACAGTTTTCCCATTTCAACTTTCTGGTTTAAAAAAATGGCATTTGCACTTGTTTCCCACCTGTCATGTAACTAGTCTAGTCCAGATACACACTTGCTGTATCCAGGACTGTTTGTAAGCTTCTGAGCAGTGCCAAAGTCTGCTCTTCAGTTTCCCCTCAGATCTGCTGGTTGTCTCCTCTCCTGCACTTTTACTAGCTTATTAGTCTAGCACTTTTCCAGACTTCTTGTAGCAATAATTGTAGCACACAAAAGTGTTACCAGCACTAAACCTTCAACAAGGAAACAGCTCCAGTACTTATTATTAATGCCCACCCCTCCAGGCACGTCTAAAGTTCAGTCCCCTGTGCATTCTCCTATTAACCTGGTGAACTTAGGCATCCTGAAACAATGTAGCAACTGCCATATGTACACCGACAACTTCACCTTTTACCTCCAAACACTCAGACTTGCAAGAGATGCACTTATATATCCAAAGTGGAAGCCACACACTCTCCAGCCAAGACAGGATCAGCTGGTCAAGAGGAGAAGGTCAACACCCACACCACACTGCGTGGAACACATAGCCCTCCAGAACATACACCAGCACTGCCTTCACATAAAAACACAAACCACGCACCCACCTTCATGGAGGCTCTCAATAAAAATCTACCCAAACAGCAGAGACCTCCAAGGCAGAAATGCACTCAACCACCTCAACACAACACTAATCACAAGACACATAACTCTCCTAAACAGTTTGTCACTCAACCAAACCCAGTAAGGCAAAACAGCATGCCCAACACACTAGGCATAGGTGACTCGATAGTGAGGCACACTGATGTCCCACTCACTAGATTGAATAAGGGCACGGTAACAGCAACTGCCTGTCAGGTGCCAGGATGTGCCACATAATGCATTAACTCAGATCCATCAACAAAAGGTGCAACTATGACTCTGTCATTGTACATGTGGGTGTGAGTGACCTGAGATGTACCTCCCTAGACTACATGAAAAGAGGCATGAAGGAGCTCTCGGATTATGTAGCCCAGGCAGGTATGACCCTAGCCATGAGCTGTATTCTATAATCACCCAGAATGATACAACAGTACAAGCAGAAAATTATTGATTTCAACAAATGGCTAAGTTTCGGGTGTCAGTCTAAGCAGGGTGTCAGTCTAAGCTGATCCAGTATCTGTCTGCCTAGGATGATATGACTGACAGACCTCGATGCTTTGCAAGAGTTGGCCTACATCTGTCACCCCTAGCTTTCCGGATACTGGCCAAGGCTCTTGCCACCCCTATACTGCCTTTTTTAGGTGGTGTTACAAAGACCAAATTACCACCATAACAGCTACAAACAAATGCAAATTGGGGGTCATGCTGCTCAATGTTAGAAGTCAAAATCTCAAAATGCATTCACACTCCTTAAAATAGAGATCATTGACATTTGTGCTGTAACAGAGACCTGGTTCAAGGCAGCAGAAAGCACCCCTGCACTACCAGACTATAACTCATTCCACAACATTTGGCCCCAGGACTTGGACCGAAGCTCCAAAGGTGGTGGTGTTTCCATATTCATAAAGGACTGGTAGCCCAACATAATGCATCAGAGATACTTTATCTGTAACTAACATTGGATAAGACAGTGATTCAGGTTGTAGCCTGCTATATGTCCCCAACCATGTCCCAAGACTCACACTCCACATTCCTAAGCACTCTGGAGAATATTAGGGTCCACCCTAAAACTGGGTGACTTCAACTTTTCATCCATTAACTGGGAAAACTACTCATGTACAAATACAGTTGCCTAACATTTCCTGGAATTCATTAATTCCAATACCCTGGACAAGCTCGTTCATACCCCCTCTACAGGTAGCAACATCCTTGACCTGGTAATTACTAACATGGGTGACTGTTGCTCTACAACAATAGTCGACTCCTCCCTGGTTAGATCTGACCACAAACTGATCACCTTAGAAATCAAAATCCCCCCCACTCCCCCTGCAAAGGTAACCACCGTGAAAACCTTCTCCAAAGCTAACTTTGGGCTCCTAAAAACAGAGGTGGCTAACTTCACAGCACCCATGCAAATAGAGAATAGTAGCATGACCGCTGAATCATCCACCAATGCACTGTATGAACACGTAAATAAATGCATGGAACTCACCATTCCCAATAGAACCAAGATGTTCTCCTCCAAAAAAAGGAAGGCAATCTGGTGGTCCCCTGCCATGAAAACAAACTCTACAACAGAAGGAGGAAACTGATGTGGAATAAGGTGAAGTCCCAAGACTGGAAAAACTCCCTTATCAGCTTCAACAAAATGTTGAGATCCCTCATCAAATCCTCAAAAGCTAGCTATGAAAACAGAATTGCAGCAGATAGTAAAGATAACCACAAGGCCTTCTATAGTTATATAAAGAATCTCCATGGCAATACCCAGATTTGCTCTGAGCTACTGCACAATGGTACCTGTTATACTGAGCCAACACATATTGCCAATATACTGGCCGACAGATACAGTGCCAACTTTACCCCTCTCACCCCTCCAAAGGACCAATCACAATACCAGTAAATTGTTAGGCACCCGGTATTACTGCTGCACAGGTTAAAAAAGCACTGTCCAAGGCCAATAATACAGCTTCTATGGGACCTGACAATATCCCTGGCTGTGTTCAACATGAACTACAGAGTGAACTGGCACCTCTCCTGTGTGCCCTGTTCAGTCACAGCCTCACCTCAGACTTTGTCCCTAGCAAATGGTGCACTGCTACAGTCATCCCTCTCCACAAAGGAGGAGCAACTACAGACCCTGGTTACTATCGTCCCATTAGCCTGATGAGTTTGATATGCAAAGCTATGGCACACATCATCATGGACCTAATAAACAAGGATATAGGGAATCTCCAGATTCTGGATCCCACACAGTTTGGTTTTGTATAGGGTAGATCATGCCTGCTCAACTTGGTTGACTTCTTTAAGTCAGTCACCAGAGCTGTGGATGAAGGCAAGGTGGATCCTACAGCATACCTTGATCTGACCAAGGCCTTTGATACCACTCCCCACTCAGGAATCATAGAAAAACTTACTATGCTAGGCATCAACCCCTATATCACAAGGTGGGTTGCAAACTGCCACACAAAACCCACAGTGTGAAAGTAGCTGTCTCCAAGTCAGACTCCCAACTAGTCCTGAGTGGAGTCCCACAGGGTTTGGTCCTGGGTCCTCTTCTGTTTGGTATCTACTTCTCTGAAGTCCAGGCCAACATGAAGGGACTCTGACTGACAAAGTTCATAGATGATTGCAAGTTGGGAGCTATTATTAACTCCCCAAGTGACCTTGATGTCCTACACAATGGCTTCACTGAGACCAATGACTGGTGTCAGAACCATGGCCTTAGGCTCAATGCCAAATAATTTGTCATCATCCCATTTGGGAAAAACCCAGTTCCCATAAATTACTACATCAATGGTAGTGCAGTGAACACAGAAGGTATTATAAGAGATCTGGGAACACAGTTTGACAGCAACCTCTCTTTTGATCACCACATTGCCACTGTAGTCAGAAAGTCCTTCTATGTGGCACATCTCATTACTAAAGGTTTTGCATCCAAGAAGAAAGAGGTAATTATCTCCCTCTACTCTTCCTTCATTAGGTCAATCATTGAGTATAATGCCCTATTTGGCATGTACCTCACTAGACACCTGCAACAACTGGAGAGGCCACATAAGTACCTCACAAAGAAGATCCTAGGCCTTAAACACTTTTCCTATATAGACAGACTCAAAAAACTCCAACTAATCTCTGTCTCATATCGCCTACTTAGAGAAGATCTCTGCTTGACTTACAAAGCCATGTCTTACCCAGCTCTGTTAGAAATGCTACATCTAAAGAAATACCAATCCCTTCACACCACATGCTCGAGCCACCTCAACCTCATTACTACAATAAACAGAATGTACTGGAGGGACAGGTTCATAACCCAGAGACTGCCCATTCTAATGAATAGACTTCCCATGCATGTCAAGAAGAGCACCTCGCTGACCCTCTTCAAGAGATATCTTGATGAGTGGATGGGAAATAGAAAATTCACCCCAGGGATAACTCCACCAGCTCTATGTGACAGAGGCACTGGGAACTAAGGTCTGGTGGCATGATGCCAGGGTAATCCTAATGCTAGGCTTGTAAAGGCTCCAGGGCCATTAGCCTAGTATACATCTATGAACCTATGAACCTATCATATGGGACATCAGTGTCACATCTACATCCATCTGGAACACAGGGATAATCTAGTCCTCACCCTTAAAACTGTCATCACTGTCTGCTACCTCAGTTTCTTGGGACAGTGCTGGAAATGACATCAGTTTTGTAGTCTGAAGCAGGATCTTTTCAAAACTGCTAATTTGGCCACTAAATACACTCTCCATAAACCATGTGAGCTACTGAAATGTGACAAAGTTGCTACACCCAGTACTACGTCTTGTGAGTACCACTGCATCAGCAGCTGGGGCAGGGCTACCTGATGTAGTTGGAGCTGGTGGAGCAGAAGTTGTGAAAGCAGCCCTTATAGGTTATGACTCAGATGTGCTGGGCATCTGTATTGCCTATGATAGTACTACAGCCACCTGTGGAGGTATGGCAAGCAAAACCCCAGTGATCAGTCTGGCTCCCTGTGCTGATGATCATTTGTGTTGTAGCATTAGTAAAGAAAATTGTGTGACAATACTTCTCTCCCACTTAGTAATCTATCAGCTAATGTAGATTTGAACCCTACATTACCTGTGCTCTTTCTTTAAGCTCACTACATTTACACCTTGAGCCACAGAGACACTGAGTTCTCAGGTGCATTGTCTTCTCTCAGTACTGTTCAGAGTGCTAACAGTAGCACAATGGTGCCAGGGTCATTTGCACTACTGAAGGCAGCATATGTTTTTTTTTTTGCTTCCTGGCATGAACATTGCTATGCAATCTCTGCAATGCAAATGGCATGCAAATGTAGAAGCCTAAAAAAAGGGAAAAACGTACAACTGAAAATAAACCAATTATAAGTTATCCCAGAATTCAATAAAATCCATGTAGGCTCTATGCCGGCCCAGATCATAGCTCTCAACCAATCAGGGGCAAGTCTCAGCAGAATCAGGGACAAATCCAGAAGTAATCAGGCACAATCAGGGACACTTTCAAAATATTAGCACTATTAACTTGAGACACTGTTAGAACAAGCAAATATGAATTCATATTCATTTTTGAAGTAAAAGGAGGCTATAACTTCAGTTATTGTCATTATTTATAAAGTATAATTGACCACCTTTTCTCCAAAAGTCACCAATTGTTAGGAGGGAGGGGCAGGGCTAAAATTTGAGTGAAAATCAGGGACATCCCAGAAAATCAGGGACAGTTGAGAGGTCCATTTACATGGCCATGGTTCCTCCTCAGCAGTGCACCATACATATTAATTATAGCACACTGCCAAGGGAGATCACAGCAACCCAGATATTGAATCCATGTAAGACAGACTTTACAGGCTGTCCCTTAATTCTGGATAGGTGGCAAGCACAGCACAATACCTTCCAGCCCATTAACCTGGATGGAAAGTTGTACAAGACAGTTTATTTCATTAAATTGCAATTTTATTTAATTGTTTTTTTAACATTTATGTGCTTGTTTGTGTGGTGCAGCACGATGCTTAGCTATGCTTAGCTTTTCTTGCATACACAGCAGACATATGCTAGACAGCTAAAAATAGAAACCAGATGTATTCATTTTTAATATTTTTTTATTTTCACATGCTTGTTTGTGCGATGCGGTGCATTGCTTAGCTATGCTAAGATTTGCTAACAAATACAGCTGACATCTGCTAGACATCTAAAAATAGAAACTGGATGTATTCAATTGTTCTTCTAGTTCTGGCATGCTTAGCAACATCCAAACTCAAGTAGCAAAGCTGTGCTATGCTTACAGAAACCTTTGCAGTGTATATGAAGATATACAAGTTCCCCTCACCATCTCAGTGGCTAGATATGTTGAGTTATGACCTACAGTGCAGCAGATCCTGGGTCCAAGTCCTGGGCAGTAATATGTTTTAGAAATATTGGTGTGAAACTGTGTCAGGTGACTGAAACATCGGTTAAGATTAAATAAAAAAAATGTTACATTTAGAAATGCTGCACAATGCTAAGCATCGCTTAAACATCATTAACGGTCTATTCCAGTTTGCACATTACTAAGCTCCACTTAAACATGGTTTGTGTGAGTTTGTGTAATGCTAAGCGACACAGAGCATTTTTGAAAGCTAGAGTATGACGTGTAAGGGTGGGAATGCAACCTATATGAAGGCCAGTAGGTGGGAATTTCACATCATTCATTGCTGCCTGACCTTGACTGTGGGTTTGGCGTTTGATGTTGGAGAGGGAGTGCATTTTAGGGTAGGGGGTGTGCAAAAGTCCAGAGTTTTTATTGGACTCCTGGTACAACACCATGAATCCCGGCTGTTTCAGGGTGACTAACAGGGCTTACAGTTAAGTCTGAGGCCTGGGATTCTTTGGCCAGGGACTTAACAAGTGCAACTTGTATCCCCCTCACTGATGAGTAGTATCATCACTACTATGATGACCTGTATTGTAGGAAGAGGGGAACCTTCGACACCTGGATCCAAGAGGTGAAGGATGGGCACACCCCACAGATATGTTAATATGTTTTCCAGTAATTGATTAATATACAAGTTGAATCTGTGCAACATTGGTATGCATAATTGTTTCCTTCTCTTACTACAGCTGCAAAAGTGAGGGCTTGCAATGTGCGGTCACATGCAAGGCATTTGGCCAGGATAAGGCAAATGCATGGTATGTAAGAAAATCAATAAAGTAATAACTTAATGCATAACTTAATACAATAAAGTAAATACAGATATTGCAGTCTTAACAGTCATGTTTGAAATACTTGGGGCATCATACATTTTTATTAATGTGTAAGTGCATATCTAAACTGGTAAAGTTAAAGCAAATAAGCATGCAATACTATGTAGCATAGCTTCCATCCATCAGTTAATGTTATGGTCTACTCAGATTAAGAGACTGAAATTTGCTGTACATTGCACTCAATAAATGCATAGGGTAAACAAGTAAGTTCGGAGAAGTCCTAAACAGCTATCAATGTGTGTAAATGCTAGATGTGAAGTAACAATAATCAATAAAGTGTAAAAGGAGATGGTGCTTTGATAATTACATTTTTCAAATAAATTGTTCAGTATGCTTGTAGTCACTGCTTGTAGATTCTAATCTGACACCAGCCAACTGAGAAATGTAAACTGTTCATTAATGTTCTATCATATGACAATCATAAATCCTGTGTAATACCTAGATTAAGAGTCAAGGTTGTATTCTGCTCATCTTGTCTGATATATGCTGTAGTTTGCAGTCAATAAATGAATAGGGTAAATGTGTAAGGTAATAGAATTGCTATACAGCTATGCATGTGTGTAAATCAATATTTGACACTACATCAACATCATTATCTTCTTTCGGCTGTTCCCATTAGGTGTCACCACAGCGGATAACCTGTTTCCATTTCTTCCTGTCCTCTGCATCTTGCTCTGTTACACCTACCACCTGCATGTCCTCTCTCACCACATCCATAAACCTTATCTTAGGCCTTTCTCTTTTCCTGTTACCTGGTAGCTTCATCCTTAGCATCTTTTTTCCCAATATACTCAGCATTCCTCCTCAGCACATGTCCAAACCAACGTAATCTTGCCTCTCTGGCTTTGTCTCCAAACCTTCCAATGTGGGCTGACCCTCTAATATACTTATTTCTAATCCTGTCCACCCTCGTCACACCCAGTGCAAATCTTAACATCTTTAACTCTGCCACATCCAGCTCAAACTCCTGCCTTTTTGTCAATGCCACTGTCTCCGACTAATATAACATAGCTGGTCTCACTACCCTCTTGTAGACCTTCCCTTTCACTCTTACAGGTACTCGTCTGTCACAAATGATTCCTGACACTTTTCCCCACCCACTCCATCCTGCCTGTACTCTCTTCTTCACCTCTCATCCACACTCACTGTTACTCTGAACTATTGACCCCAAGTATTTAAACTCATCCACCTTTGCCACCTCTACTTCTTGCATCCTCACCATTCCTCTATCCACCCTCTCATTCACACACATATATTTTGTCTTAGTCCTGCTGACCTTCATTCCTGTTCTCTCCAGAGCATATCTCCATATATCCAGGGTCTCCTCCACCTGTTCCCTACTCTCACTACAGATCACAATGTCATCTGCAAACATCATAGTCCATGGGGACTCCTGTCTGATCTTGTCTGTCAACCTGTCCATCATCATTGCAAATAAGACAAGGCTCAGAGCTGATCTTTGATGTAACCCCACCTCCACCTTAAACGCTTCTGTCACTCCCACCGCAGACCTCACCGCTGTCACACTACCCTCGTACATATCCTGTACCACTCTTACATACTTCTCTGACACTCCTGACTTCCTCATACAATACCACAACTCCTCTCTAGGCACCCTGTCCATGACTCAATGAAACTTTTAAAGGTGATGGTGGTCTGAGAATGTATTTTTTAAAATAAAATGTTTAGACTTCCTGTAGTCACTGCTTCTGGGTTCTAATCCCACCCCAGCCAACTGAAAAATGTCCAGCTGTAATCAGTGTACATGAACACATCTCTCAATTGTCATACTTTAGCAGAGTATAATGACTACTGCCCCATAGGTCTGGTCTTTTGATTTGCAGATATATGACATTACTTGAAATGCAATTTAATGACAAATCTGTTATCGGAACACCTTGCTACTAATGTATGACCATAGTATGTAGAAATGTTCCCTGTCTATATACCTTTGTACCACCATTATGTATGGTATAGCCCATAATGTCAAATGCTAACAAGCTGAGAGCTATGTACATGCAACATCGTATATACAATATAAGCGGTCAGTGTTCTCACAACTGAAATCTGACATATCTAGAAGTATGTAGTTGTAGTCTGTGTAGTTATAGTATCTGTGAAATTACTAATGTTCTTTTTTCTCTCACCTCACCCCTTGTCTTCTTTTATTTGTTAATTATATTTATTATCATTTGATATTATCATATTATTTGTAATTACCTGTTATGCTGGCCTTATGTATAATTTAATATTGTTTTTTATGTATAATTTAATATTGTTTTGCTGTTTCAAAACTTTCACTTACATTATTTATAGTTGTGTTCCTCATTATATTAAGTTTGTTTCCATTACTCATTACTGTTTTCTTTTATGTTATCAATTACATTTGTTTTGCTTATGTTTATTTTTCCTTATGTTTATATTTCATTTACCACAGTGCGACACGGTAGGTCAGTTCCTAGTGATCCACCTACCTTCTCTTCCCTGGCCGGCCAGGCCCCAGCATATCTGGGGCACAGCCTGGTGGTTCCCCCTCTGCTGCCCCTGCAGTACCTGCTCCATTGGGTAGTTCAACACTACAGGCAGGGGGTGGTACCCCTTCTGGGAGTGGAAGTGGGAGGGTGCTTATGTCACCCAAAATTGAACTGCCAGACATGGTGCATAGACTTCTGTACCAAACAGTCGGTGTACTCCTACACTAGATGTCAAACATGCTGTTCATCCTGGTGAAGCAGCCTCACCGCAGGCAACAGCATCACACCTGTCTCCACAGGAGCAGAGGAGGTGTAGTGCTGACAGTCCCATGGGTGAGGACCTGAGTTACACTACTGCTATGTCTGATGTCCGTGGGACTGGGATTCCACAACACCCTCCCCAACCAAGGTGTTCACCCCCTGTTGTGTCACACACCAACTCTGTCTGCTGTCTTGTCTGTCTACAATAGCTTTTTCAGCTTCTCAACTTACCTCCCCCATGCATACCTATGTCCCTTCCCCAGCATTCCACTCTCACCTTAAAAAAAAAATGGCCAGCTGCCCTCCCCCCCCAAAAATAAAATAAATATATATATATATATATATATATATATATATATATGTATATATAAAATTATATATTTATATATATATATATATATATATAAATTATATATATATATATATATATATATATATATATATATATATATATATATATATATATATATGGGTTCCATTCAGAAGTTCGAAATACTGAAATCTTGAATTTCAGTATTTCGAGCCCAAGAAGCCAAATCCACATAATAGCGAAGGGTTAGAAGGTCGAAATTTAAAATGTCGAATACCGGAGGTTTTGAATTTCGTACTTCTAAAGTTCCGCTATGGTCATGTATTCAGGTAATTGTGTGTGTGTGTGTGTGTGTGTGTGTGTGTGTGTGTGTGTGTGTGTTAAGGGGTTTGGGTAGGGGCTGTCGTGTGTGTCAGTGTGTTTTGTTGCTGTGATGTGTGTGTGTGAAGAGAAAGTAGCTTGTTTGATGGTGTTTTGTGTGTGTTTGTACGTAGTGCGACCTCGGAGTAAGAATATTTAAGTAAGGGGGTGTGGTGGGTGCAGGTGGGCTTGCACCCCTGCTTTTATGTAGTAAAGTGATTGTGTGTGTTTGTGTGGTGGACGGTGTGTGTGTGTGTGTGTGTGTGTGTGTGTGTGTGTGTGTGTGTGTGTGTGTAGTAAAACTGTGAAATTCAAAACTTCCGGTATTCGAGGTTTTGAATTTCGTGGTTTTTCATTTTCGTTGTTTTGTGGATTCCACTTCTTGGGCTCGAGATACTGAAATTCGAGATTTCAGTATTTTGAGCTTCTGAAGTGAATCCATATATATATATATATATATATATATATATATATATATATATATATATATATATATATATATGTACATATATATATATATTGTCCCATACAGAGCTCTCCATTTCAGACATGTGCCAACTGAACACAATTAATTTAGTCCAATTGGCTTGATAAAGCACTGATGTTGTCATCCCTCCCTTTGGGGACGACTGTCCAAATTCGGCTAAAAAACTGTTAAAGTGCACTGGTGTTGCCACTGAAGAAATTGATAGTTATGGTTCTTTCCTACAACCATCCTGCACATACTTACCTACCAGGTAATTAACACAGGTGTTTTAAGCAAAACATAATACTTGTCATTTTCCTGTCATTAAGCATGTTTAAGCCATGCTGCTCATTGCACTGGATCGCACAAATCTTCTAAATGATTAATGGAAAATTAGAAGTGTAACTGGGACTCTGATAGAGAAATACATCACTATAAATCCATACACATAATAATAGATGTAAGTGAGGTATTTATCAGCTGTAAACAGAACCCAGAAGGAGCACAATGAAGCTGTGAGACAGTCATACACGTTTTAAGTAGTTTATTCTGAGTATTCGCTCCACAAAAAAAAATAAAGTATTCACTCCACTTTGCCACTATATACCGCTCAATCTACCTAATACATTTTTGTTTTAAAACTTTATCAGATGTGGGCTGGTCCTACAACAGTTCTTATTTATACAGGTTTGAATCAATAGCATCCAATCACCTACTTCCTACTAAATGTGAGTTTAATTTAAATGTACAGGGTTACCACCTGCCCCACTTTGCGAGGGACAGTCCCTCTTTGGGCAGTTGTGTCCTGACAAAAAATATTAAAAATGCAAATGTCCTGAGATTGTAGGACATAATTATGTCCCATATTTAATGTAATAGTTGCATAAAATAGTTATTTCTATATCTAAAATATCTAAATGTTACAATAAACAGAATAAACTGCTACAACTAAACTGCTACAAGAATAAGCTTTTATTTAGGTAAAAATGTTAAGTTCTATCATTTGTACTGACCGTGGTTATGTGTTGGACTGTAAAATCTGATGTGTGTCCCAAAAATGTCTCACTTTGGCCATTTGAAAAGGTGGCATCCCTATAAATGTATGACTTTAAAACTCCATAAAAATAAAGCGTTTTTGTGGTATAAGATGTTTTCAAAACTGTGTGTTCCATTTAAAATGATGTTAAAACAGTCAATAAATATGATGTACCAATATATAATTTTTTTTATAAAATATAAAAAATAATACCATTTGTTAGTTACTTCCAAAATCATAAAAACCTTTTTGTTAAGCTGGATTGTGGCACTATCTTGTGGTGAATAAATAAATTACACACCATTCACATTGAACATCTCTTAAAAATCTTATCACAAGCTGTACAAACAAATACAAACAAAAAAACTAATATTTGGTATTATAAAATCAAATGTAGTTTTTTACTAAAAACTCATTTTACTAGAAAAAATCTTCCAATTAAATTCTGATAAAGAAGTTAAAACTGTTAAAACAAGTATGAAAATGTTATTAGGACCTTATAATTTAGCAGCTCTTAATTTGAGCAGGGGGGCTATGGAAATACAATCTTTCAGCCCTGGCCATCTGTTGGCTTGTAAAGTTACTTGCCACCAAAGCTCTCTGCATTCTTTTCTTTCCTCCCATAGGCCACCCCTATCATCATTTTTCACTTTTGCTAGTACAAAAAATAAAAATTGTGCCTCTTTGCATTCTTGTTTGTGTTTATATAGGGCATTTGTTTCTTTTTTATTTTGTACCTCATACATGTGCTCATAAATTCTTCTCTTTAATTTACGTTCTGTCTTTCCAACGTAAAATGCTTGACAATGAACGCACTTCGCCAAGTACACTATCCCCATGTCTTCACAATTATTATATTATTTGCCCTCTAATACAGTTAGATCGTCTAGAATGACATCAAACAAGGAAGATTTTATAGAGGAAATGAAAATATTGAACCAAATGTTTAAGAAAAGAAACTACTCTAATATTTTAATTGAGGAAGTGGAGAAAGAAGATTTGGAGGGAAGAGCAGGAAAATTTCATCCAGTTTTAGGCTGTAGTGAGGAAAGTAATGAACAAAAGGAAAAAACGGATGAGAATTTTAATAGAGCTTTGGTTATGGAGTTTAATGCAAGTTCCACATTAGTTAAAAAGATTATAGAAAAGGAATGGAATAGATTTATAACCATCACAGACCTAGACAAAATAGCAAAGGAAAAGTTAAAAGTAGTATATAAAAATTCTTGCAGCTTAAAGAATTTATTGGAAAGGAATTACACGGTGAGTACAGGAAATAATAATAAAAGAAGAAAAGGAACAGTTAAATGTGGTCACTGTGCTCAGTGTCCTTATATTGTTAATAAAGAGATTATATATTTAGAAAGTAGGAAAACTGTTTTAGATGGCAAAGAATATAATAATTGTGAAGACATGGGGATAGAGTACTTGGTGAAGTGTGTTCATTGTCAAGCATTTTATGTTGGAAAGACCGAACGTAAATTAAAAAGAACAATTTATGAGCACATGTATGAGGTACAAAATAAAAAAGAAACAAATGCCCTCTATAAACACAAACAAGAATGCAAAGAGGCACAATTTTTATTTTTTGTACTAGAGAAAGTGAAAAATTATGATAGGGGTGGCCTATGGGAGGAAAGAATATAATACAGAGAGCTTTGGTGGCAAGTAACTTTGCAAGCCAACAGATGGCCAGGGCTGAATGATTGTATTTCCATAGCCCCCCATCTCAAATTAAGAGCTGCTAAATTATAAGGTCCTAATAAGATGGTTTATTTTTCACGTTCATACTTGTTTTAACAGTTTTAACTTCTTTATCAGAATTTCATTGGAAGATTTTTATATTAAAATAATTTTTTAATAAAAAACTACATTGGATTTTATAGTACCACATATTTGGTTGTATTTGTTTGTACAGCTTATTATAAGATTTTTAAGAGATGTTCAATGTGAACGGTGTGTAATTTATTTATTTACCGTAAGATGGTGCGACAATCCAGCTTAACAAAAAGGCTTTTATGATTTTTGGAAGTAACTAACAAATGGTATTATTTTTTATATTTTATTAAAAATTGTATATTGGTACATCATATTTATTGACTGTTTTAACATGATTTTAAATGGAACACAGTTTTGAAAAAGTGTTATACCTCAAAAACGCTTTGTTTTTATGGAGTTTTAAAGTCATACATTTAAATTTAATTCACATTTAGTATGAAGTAAGTGAACGGATGTTATCGATTCAAACCTGTATAAGTAAGAACTGTTGTAGGACCAGCCCACATCTGATGAAGTTTTAAAACGAAAACGTATTAGGTAGATTGAGCGTTATATAGTGGCAAAGTGGAGTGAATACTTTATGTTTTTTTCATGGAGTGAATACTCGGAATAAACTACTTAAAACTTGACTGACTGTCTGACAGCTTCATTGTGCACCTTCTGGGGTCTGTTTATTGTTTATTAGTGATTGTTCGGGCCCTTTTCAGCAATTTTTTGTGTATTTAGCAGCAGGTAACTGTGCAATTATATCTATAACATTTAAGAATACACGTGGGACAATAGTGACTCAGTAGCTCAATCTGTTAACTGCTTTGAACATATCATTTTTTTGGTCCACATGGTGCTGGGTTCAAATCCAGTGGTGCCTAGCATTTAAAATACATGTATCTGTGCATCCCCATTATAAACTCTGACATGTATTACTGTCTCATCACCTGTTTATCTACCCAAAGCACTATAGATGGAATTCCTGCTTATCAATAATGGAGGTCAAAGGCCTACAGATAGCTTCGCAGTTAAACTATTCCTATTACAACACTGGACAGTATATAGAATGTCAAGTAATGCATTAGCATTTATTTTATTTATTTATTTAATTTTGATGACCAGGGAAGTCCACTGGGCCAAGAAGAGCCCATTTTCAGTGGAGGCCTAGGGAGAAAATCTCCACAATAAATGCAAGTTACATTTCACATGTTACAAAGGGACATAGTTCATACAGCTTATTAAACATTTACAGATAAGCTCCATGATATTTGCAATTGTCTTGGCACAATGTTACAAAACTGAAAAGACATAATTCAATGCAGAAATTTCCACATTTACATAAAGTGAATATTTTTGTTATAAACTCAATTGTAGGTTTAACATTTCAAAATATATAGCTACTAGCCATTAGTTGGTTAGGAAAATATTATGTATGGAGAGGGTAATAGTATATCTGAGATTGGAGAGTACAGTACAATAGATATTATCGAGAAAATTAGTTTTTAGTAGGGGAGGGATTGTTTTGGGTGGGATGAAGTAATAGTAGAGATAGTTGGATGAGTCAGTGCAAGGTGGAATGGGGGTAGGGGTTTAAGTTGGAGCGTGGCAAGGACATTCCCATTTGGAAGAAAGATGAGAGAGTAGCTGAGATTTGAAATTTGTATGGTTATGTAGTTTGCATAGGTGTGTGGGGAGAGAGTTCCATTGTTTAGCTAAGGAGTGGGACAGCAGTAGATGGCCAGGAGGTTCGTGCAGGTTTGTGGACCTGAAGGAAATTTTGTTTTTTGGATCTGAATGAGTGGTTGGGAATGTAAGGTTTTAAGGAATTAGTGAGAGCTGGGCAGTTGGCAGATTTAAAGATGAGCTTGTGCACAATGGTGAGTTCTAGGTAACTGAGGTAGTTGGGTAGTTAAAGACAGTTGAGGGTGAGGAGGGAGTAGCAGTAGTGGGATGAGTTTTTTGAATTGGTTGCAAATTTGTAGATCTTATGGTAGCAGGATTCAAGTTTGGACCGATGGTCAAGATGGAGATTGTTGAAAAGAGAGTCACCATATATAAGGGATGGGAGTATGAAGGTGGATGCAAGAGTTTGACGGGTAGAGGGGCTTAGGAAGCGGTTGTGCCTGTAGAGGAGACCTAACCTTTGGTGGATATTATTGATTTTGTAGTGCATGTGGGTGTCAAATTTTAGTTCTTCATCACTAATGATGCCAAGAAGCTTGGTGTTGGGAACAATTTCAAGGAGGGTGTTGTTTTGGCTCTGTATGGTGAATGTGAATTTGTCAATGGAGTTTTTGGTAGGGGAAAAACTATTAGTTTGGTTTTATTTGCATTTAGTATGAATTCACAGGGTCTATATCATAAGCTAGAAGTCTATTTTACACAAATGCCTTTTACACGAACTGTCTTGAACAAAATCACCTTTTGTCAAATGCTACATATCTCAAATCATCCATCTCTGAACTCTGTTGGCCAGTTCCAAACTATGTGACGTTTGTTATCACTGAGGAAGTACAAAAACAGAACCTGCTATGGCGAAAATAAGAAGTATGACCTTCTCAGTGTAAGTTATGTTACAAAACACAAATGCACCTTGTAGTACAATAACTGAGGTCATCAAAGTACTGTTGTATTGTAGTCCCATTGAAAATGATAGTGTTGCTGAGTTAAGGAGAGGTGAACCATGTAAACAGTACGTTATGCTCATGATAACAAATGTCAGCTGGTTAACTTGATGTAAACTATCAAAGAAGGCAATTACATATAGTCATTGACCCCATCTGATATTGATTAAAGTTAACAAGCAACCATTGTTAATTGCCATCTACACTGCTGTATATTAGGGGTAGAACCAAAAAGCTGAGGACAGTGTAATGTTTTCTTCGATAGTTAGCAATGGATGAAGCACCCAGTAATGCACCAGGAGTTATAAGGAGCTTATATGGAAAAGTACATTCGAAAAGTGTACAAAGGTTTATGTTGATCGACACTGGACATGTTCTTGTAAATATTTGATTCACATGTGACACGTAATGGTTTTCAGCAGTATAGTAAGGCACCCTGCATGTAAAGTGATATATTGCAGTTTGCTCACTCGATTGCTAGCACTTGTACATGGGTTACGTTACAGCACTTCATGAATGAATTGCAGTGAGAGTACACTGTAACACTTTTCCTTTTGCTTACTATGTTTTCTTCTTTTCTATTCCCATTAATTAACGAACACCTCTGACATTTAATTAACATGTGTTAAGTGACAGGAATCTGCTTAGCCACACAGCTTGAATCATGTCAAGACTTTGTTACATTGGAATACCCTCACTGAACTAAAGTAGTCGTAAAATTTGATGGCAATCACTTCACTTTATTTTAACTGTTTTTGTGTCAACAAGGAATTCAATGCTTTGGGACTGAGTGCTGCATTAAAGTGTACTAGAATGTCATAACTGCAGTATCATTGTCTTATTAGTTGCTGGTGAATGCACTACTCTTTATGTATAGCTTCTGTCATTAAATGCATTCAGTGTTTTGGGAGCAAGTTTTGAATTACAGCATTAGTGTGAGCTCATGTGTGCAGTATCATGATCTTATTAGTTGGCGGAGAATGCTCATTATTCCTTTCAGGAGTACATGCACAGCGTGTGCTGCTTACCGGGTGTTGGCCAACTAAAACAGTTCATGGAGAGATGATTTGTGATATGTACCATTCGATAAAAGGTGATTTCACTCAAGACAGTTAGAGTAAAAGGCATTCGTGTAAAATAGACTTCGAGCATATGATATAGACCTGAATTCACAGAGGTTTTTGAAGTATTTAATTCAAATGAGGCCTAGTAATATCAGACTGCAACACACAGCAATTTCCTACTAATATCACAGACAACCACAGCTGCACAAGTAACATACACATATGGAGGTCTTGTTAGAAGCAAGGGTTGCCAACACACACATTCCAGATGACTAACATGACATAACACATGACTTGGCAGTTGTCCAAATAGTTGACATAATGGGAAATGTACCCCCTACCTCATTCTGGAACACACAACCCATGTTGACTTTTACTCTGTTAATAATACCTTTGCATAACATACTTACCTTAAACACATACTTCAATTTCCAGTGGGATGGGTTCCCTCAATCAGGCTCTGGCTATACACCTAGGCTGCCTCAGGTCCCACCATTACACCCAAGTGTTGTTGTCCTCCACATTCTGCAGTCTGTCTGATTATGCTTATTGCCTGCAGTCAGCTTCAGCCAGTAGCACACACATCTGTATGTAATAAGTAGCTGCTACAAACTTTCTCTCTGTGCTGGCATAGTATTTTTACCCCAGTAATTTCCACCCCACATGTGAGAAAGGGGATGGAATCTGCATTGAGGCCTAACATCTTGTTGAATATTTGCATTGGATTGTCTTATTATACTGCAAATCAGCTGTGTATGCTGCATTTAGGATTCCTGAACCACAGTTTGGCTCTGAGGTAATCACCTGTTAATGAAAATCATCTTAAAAAGGAAAACTCTTAGTTAGAGGAACCATTGTGTATGAGAGTCAGTTTCTATGGTTAACTCGTTGTCACACTATTTATATATCTGCATCTTTCAACAGAGGAGTATTGTACTCCATCAGGTATATAACCATTTTGTTTTCAACACGATGCATATGTTTGAATATAGTTAGGGGTAATGGGGATTACATCAGTAAGCCTTTCTTAGAACTGTACTGATGACATGTCATTGATCTGCAGCTGTGTTACACCTACAGAAAATTTAGAGTACAGCAATGGTATAATGCTGTCTGTTGACTAGATACATTGGTCTCCTGGATGCTTCCTTTGGTAGCAGTTGTAGTAGTACACTGTGATTTGATTGGCACTGTTGTTTATACGTATGTTATGGGGGGGTGGAGTTCCTGCTATGAGGCACACTACAATGGACTCCTGTGTTGGGTGTGTGATCATATGTGAGTATCTGTCATGACCAAACAGGAGTACATCATTTTTGCTGCTATCCTAGTTCAGTCCACACCCTTTGTATGTTTGGCACGCTGTTGAATATGAGATCTGTAATCAAGCGAGGAATACCTCTAGCCTTCCTTTATTACTGTATCTCTACATACTGTACTCCCACGTATGTGATCCTGATGTGATCTCATTTATTTGTATTTCAGGAGATATCATGCATGTTAGGTGCCAGCCACCTTTTACTTAGGTAGAAAACAACATCATCATTGAAGCCATGAGACAACACTACCAAGTCCTGCTGTCCAGAGGAAGGGCAAATAGGCAAGAGTGAGAAGCCTTGTGGGACAAACTGGTGCATAACATTTATGCTGTGGGTCACAAGGATTGCACATATGAGCGGGTACGACACTGTGCCACAGATATGATCCACTTGGCATGCAGATGAGCAACGGACATGGCAAGGGATCGTCAAGTCACTGTTGGAGGGCCTGCAGCAGAACTACCTCTGACAGGCACAGCAGAAGTCCTAGTGACCCTTGCAACACAGGACAGCTCCCAAGCATCTATCACCCAATATGTCATGGATGTGGGTGTCACCATTTCCACTAAAGATGAGCATCCAGGTATCCTTAGTTGGATCAGCATTGGAATACTGTGGCATTTAGCGTGTCAGGGTGTACATAGTTTTATGTGGGTGTCATGTGTTTTATGGGGTGGGGGAAGGAGGTTAGCTGTAGTTTTAAGCTCATGCACAGATTGTGACACACATACCTGTTAACATAGAAGCTACTGTAAATGGGAGATGTTTGGATGTATTACCAATGTTATACTGTAACATACGGTGCTGTTTATATTACCTCACCCTCAATTTTTTTCAGGATTGTCAAGAATAAGAGGAGCCCATGCTCTTGATGCTGGTAAGCACAAAACAGTTTTGTCAGAGATGTAGATTTAGTTCAAGGTATTAGCTAAAGTGTTATCCCAGGCCTGCTGGCTGGACTGATGTACTGTCAGCATGATTGCCAAATGTACAGATATTTTCTGACTATACACAGTTTAGGGTCATACCTATGCTTTTTAGGTGTGACCACAGTGATTGATTTGACAGTACTATCAGGACATTACAAATTGCCATAACAGTAAACTCTGCAGAGTTCTGCAGAATGTCAACAGTGTACATAAGTTATGTTTTGCTCATGAGATTCGAGTTTAAAGAACTTTTATTTTCAAATAATTGCAGATTTTGGCTAGAAAGTAATGTTCTCATGTTCTACTATATGAGATTGTGGGTTATACAAGTCTGTCATAGTGGCAGCAATGTATACAGCTTTACATATATTGCAACATAGTAATACAGAGCATAGTAGTGCAAGTATTAATGTGAAACCTTTCTCTTTATATCACAGGCAATCTGAAAGGCTGGTCTTTGTCCCCTTCATAACCTGATGTCAGTGTCACTTCAGACTCTGATGATGATGATGATGATGGTGACCAAGGTGAGGCACAGCTGGGGGTTGCAGGGGCTGAATCTGTCACAGAGGTTTACAACCCTCATCCACCTTCATTATCACCATACACAACCAGTATGCCTATACATACCCAGTCCCCCGTGGCCATAGATATTGGGCATTGAACAGGGAAGTGTGGCAACTGCGGCTGCAGTGACTGTTGACACTGACCATAGCCAAACAGTTGGTGAGGTTCCAAATAGGCAGATTGATGGGGGTCCTTGTAGGAGGCCTGCTGTCCCTCCACCACCTGTTGCAGGTGTCTCATCACGTGTCAACTTCCATATGTTTAGGGCCATCATGGAAGCACAGGCACACTCAGAGAGGAACTCCCAATGAATGCTCAGGATCATGGATGCAGCACAGTCTGACATCCGTGACTGCCTCCACTTCATTGATGATATCCTGGAATGGTTGACTGATGCAATGGAAAGACGTTGGTCTGAGACAGATCACACACTATCTATCTTGGAACGCACATTGTCTGTGATGGAACTTCTGGTTGTAGTTGAGTGTAGGCCTCATGGACATAGGTCAGCAATTACATTTGCTGAAAGTCCATGTGGCCATGCACAATCACCATCCCATGGTGGGACTATATCCATCGCTCCAGAAGGGAGTGTGCTGTCCACACCAAGATGTGGCAGGCCATGGGCTTGTGGCCCTGGGTGTTCCCATGAAGGACACATTCCCAGGAGACAGCAGTCACCCTCAGGTAGTAGCTTAGCATCTGACCTTGGGCATGGAGGTGCCAGTGCAATTCCAGGCAGAGCCAGTTCTCATGTTTTGGGGCAGAGATGATAAGTTGTCAGTTCTACCATGCATGGCTTAAAGCTGTCCAGCATACAGACATGTAGGGCTAACACTCAGCCTGGCTGTGTTCATGCAGACACTCACACACCACTGTCACATTCCACCACCCACAGACACACACACCACATTTACCTGATCCATCTTGCCTGCTTCCCTTCCTGACTCACACACATGCTTGCCAACCTATTGCGTCAGCCTAGGCTACCTGCACCCCCCCACACAACACCCTGTCATCCTCCTCATCGAAACAGGGAAATAAAGCTATGTGTCTGATGCACAGGGTGACTATGTACATTAATATGCATTTGCTTCATCCATTGTTGCTTTTGACATGCTACTTGCACTGGCCAGTTACAGATATTGTACATTGCCATTTATAATGAGTATACCATAGTAATTTGTGTACATTATGTTGAATGCTGTTGTAATGGCTGTGTAGTCACACAATGAACGGTCTCTCATGGAAATGTTTACATTTCACTTTCAGGATTGTGTAGGACACACCTATGGGTACACATCTACAATAAACTCATCAACGTCAGATCACAAGACTGAATGTCAGTGCAGAAAAAATGTCTTCAGAATGGTAAAACAGTATAGGTGCATGGGTCCAGAGGTTCATATGTGTATAATAGGCTAATAAAGCAAGGGTTTCTTTCAGCCTAGCCATACATCCTTAAACTCTGACAAGGTCTGATACCCTTGATAAGTGTAAGCAAGGTTTTGGGAGCTGAGACATCTACAAGCTGGGGTGTGGCAGATGAACCATCTACTGTTTTCTGGTGTCCTTTAGAGACATTAGTTCTAAACCAGGTATGATTTTCCTGCTCCCCATCCAGTTGTTAACTTGTACTTGATTTGCGTTAGGGCAGAACTCTACTTCACATGGATGGGGAGCCTGTTGCATATAGGGTGTAGTCTCTGAGTTACATAACTGTCTCTCCAGCATGTCCTATTTACACCACAGACAAAGTGTAGGTGTGTAGAGCAGGTAATTTTCGTTTAGTCCTTTCTTGGATATGCAGAAGGTACACAATGAGGTCTGACACCATCCTGCATGGCAGGCTTACACCTTCCCTCCAAAGCATGTAGGAGATAGAAAACACAGTTAGGGCCTTGATGTGGTCTGCAGAGGACATGTTATGTACACCATGTAGTGGTTTAGTATGGAACCTCTGTGGATGTTACAGTTGTCGGATATGCCTGGTTACTTACACACCAACAATGGCATTGCACTCAATAATAAATCTGATGAATGGCAAGTACAGTGGAACAATGACTTCCTTGGATTTACATGCCAAACCTTTGTTTATATGTTGCACAATATAGAATGAATTTCCAAATATGACAAGCCCATGACAATCAAAGGCTATATCACCATCTATGTGTCCATACGTCCCTGACTACTGGGTGAACTGTCAGAGGTGTGTGGTCAATATGATAGTTACCAGGGGTGGATGACTTACCAAAGAATAGTATTATGCATTTCCTGGCATTTATTGTTATTCCATGCCCTGACAACAACTGCATCTCTGTGTCAGCCCATCCTGGATAACTTTTGTGTTAGTGTGAGATTCAATGACAGATCCTAATTTGCAATCATCTGCAAATTTAGTCAGCCAGATACCACCGACAGTGGCCATGAATGCAGAGTATCCAATAAAATGAACAAACAATCCAAATGAAATGAACTGGAAAGCAGTAAAGCTATAGCACAACCAAGCAACTGTTTCAAAAAATGTCTTTATTAGCGCCTTTGTCCAAAAAGCAGGAACTTCTTCAGCTACATCATACCTAACACAGGCACAGTTAAAATACATAAACCAATCAATCAACTTTCAATAAAGTAATTATTCAATAAATTCTCCCTACCTTAGAGATACAAGTCCTGATATTACAATTCCTTTAAAAACTATACAAAAATGACAATAACCTTCTTCTAACCTAAAATACATCCTGAATATTAAAATTTCATTTTATAAAATATAATATTAAATCTTAAATGGATTATAATGCAAGAAATTTTGTGTATGAACTATCTATACAAAGCTTTTATTTTAAGTAAGCAAGGTATAGAACACATATCATTAAGACCTGGCCATTTGAGGGTGTTAAGCTTCAATTGCCATAAAAGTTCTTTTTTCTCCAAAAATAATTCTGAAGGTCCAACCTTCGGTCCTGTAACAACTCTATCAATAGCCTTGTATTTGAAACTATGGCCACTTTGTTCTCTGACATGTTTTGCAAAGGCATTCATTTCTTGTCCTTTTCTAATGGCATATTCATGCTCGTTGATTCTGTCTTTGAGTCTACAATCGGTCTTACCCACGTAAAATTCCATACATACCTGACAAGTAGCCAGGTAGACCGCTCCCTTACTGTTGCGATCAAATTTATATTTGATCCTATATTCATGCCAACCAATCTGAAAAACTTGGCCTGTCTTCATTTTTAAACAGTATGGACACCTACCGCATCTACCCATGCATAGGTTCCTCTCATGTGGAAATCTATTCAAATTTTCCAGCATAGATTTAAAATTAGTACACTTCTTAAATACCATAGCTGGGGATGTACACATCCTTTCTCTTAAATGTCCTTCTTCCATCAGAATGGCCCAATTTTTAAGCAAAATTTTATGGATACCTGTATGATCTGCACTGAATTGAGTAATAAATTGTACAGAATTTATTATTTCAGGAGCTTGATTATGATTGGCTAAGGTGTTTACATTCGTATCCCACTGGTGGTCATGTGAAAATATTGAACCCCCCAGAATGGGACGGAAGTAACCCCTTGTTCTTTTGAATTCCACCTCATTCCTCAAATTATCTAACAGATCAGTGGGATATCCCCTCCTTTCAAACATGAAATACAAAAGATTACATTTACCCTTAAAATGCGCATCCAATGTTACCATTCTTGCAGCTCTGATTAGCTGCCCTTTAATAACTGCCTATTTCTGGCTTAAGGGGTGGGAACTTGAATAATGCAGGAAACTGTTGGAATAGGTTTTCTACCTATGAATTTTTGATAGTAATATCTTTCTCTAAATTCACATCCAAAAATGAAATTACCTTCGTATTAAATTCATTAGTAAATTTCAAAAATTCAGTAGACCCATTAATATATTCAAAAAATTTATTAAAACTAATTTCATCCCCTTTCCATAAAACAAATAAATCATCCAAGTAATGTAAATACAGTATAATATTGGGCAAAAATTCACTGTTAAATACAAACTTGTGTTCCCAAGCCGCCATAAAAAGATTGGCAAATATTGCTCCACAGGAGGACCCCATTGCCACCCCACATTTCTGTAAGTACAAGGCCCCCTCAAAACAAAAGTAATTATTACTACATTTGATTTCAGACAGTCCATTCTTTCTCAGAGCCCCCTTTTCGAGCAAAATTTAAAAATCCCATTTGTGCCTGGGAATTTGGGGTCCTGTCTCGCCCACTTCTGTCAGCCCCCAATGGTTCCTGCCTGGAGGTGGGTGAAAATCCTGAGGGTTAGATTGGTTGAATTGCTGGTGATTAGCCCTTCTCCCTTTTATTCCTTCTGAGCATCTTAGTTCAAAGATGTTATTTTTATTGTTGAAATTAGACTGCTGATTAACAGTTGAATTATGAGAGTTAGCATCAGTTCCCTCATCATTATGCAAGCTATTGTGGTCATTATTGTTATTAGATCTTCCCTTATGCCAAACCTGAGAAGAAGGAGGGGTCAGATAAGCTTTTCCTCTCACATATTCATTACCATCCCTTTGTAACTTCCTCATTTTATTTGTACCCAGTGGTTGGATATGCTGTTCAACACTTGTAAAAATGTGAGCATACTCGTATTTTAAGCAGTCATAGTCATTATGTCCTTTTATAGTGTCATCCATTTGGGACAGATCCTTATTCAATTGATTCATGCCAGACCATCATTTCTAGCAACTTGCAACCTACCTTGTCAAAAAAATGTATAAGCTCATGGGGAAATCAGAATTATTTTCATGGCCGGTGGGATATCGCCACATTTTTAAGCCCCGAGATATTTGTTTCCACCTTATACACTCAGTTAAATAAGCGTTTTACAACTGAAGCTTCTTGAACTTCGTAAGACTGTGGTCAAACTTGTCCAACCAATTGCAAAGATCACCCGAATGGTGTTGCTCCGTCATACTGAATGTAAAGTCATTATCAAGCCATTGGTTGAGAACTGGTACAGGTTAAGAAACCATTGAACCTCAGCCTGTCTGAGATAGTGCAAGGTTAGAAGGAATAAGGCCCATTGCAGACGTAGGGGGAAATTGATTTTCTATCTGGGATCCCACTGCATGTTGTCATGAATGCAGAGAAGTAAATGCCTAAAAGGAGCAGTCTGAAGAATGATTTTGAAGGAGTCCACTGATGACTGGCCCCATTGTAGAGGTGGACTCCCCAGTGCTAACATCTTGGATTCTGTCTGTCAACCACTTGGCTATTGACCTACTGACATACTAGTATGTACCTAACTTCTAGAGTTTATCACCAGTACCTGATTGCCTTGTGGTGTCAAATGCCTTGTCAGGCCATGGTAGGTGGATTGAATCATTTTCCCCTCATCCATTGCTGTGGTTACCACTCAAAGATGTCCAGCAGGTTGAGTAGAAATTATCTGCCCTTGACAAAACCAAACTGGGCTTGGTCCAGTGTCTGCATTTGTACTACATCTTTATTGCATACCACTGTAAAAACATGTCTCTTGTAATTTGTGTGTTTACTGATCATGTCTAAATAACTAAATGTGTCTATAATTTTTCTTTGTGGAGCTTTTCTCCCCGGGCCTCTGCTGAAAAAGGGCCTTTTCAGCTCAGTCAGACACCCCCAGTTAACAAATAAAAAATAAAAAAAAATCAATCATTTCCATGATAATTCTTTTCATGGATTTAAATATCACTCTACTGATACTTCTGGGGACAGTGCTTGTTACTGCATGCTGGGTGTCCTGTGTGCATCTTGGTACTGGAGTTAATTCCATCACAGTTTCCAAGAAAATTGTCACCCAAGGTGTCTGAGTCTGTACAGAGTACTGCCAAACACTGGAGGATAAAATAATATGTACACCCTGTAAAGGTAAGGATGGAGTATTTACACAGTTATTCTGCAATTAGACATTAATCAAACAATGCATACCGAAAATAAATAATTACCTTGTGATGAATGCTGAAAAAGGGGAGTCACCTGAATTGCTGCTGCCTGGATACTACTACTGCTGGCCTCACCATGGCCTCACTCTGCTGGGATATAAAGCTCCTATTTTTTCCTTCTCACCAGAAGCAATATGTTAGCACCAAGCTCAAGATAAGAAGCAGGCAACAGCCTGTTTGTTGATCCATACACTTGTCCCACCTGATGAAAAGCTCTGCAGGCTTGTAGTAGCCTTTTCTAGATAGATGCCTTGATTAGAAACCAGACCAATCATTTGAGTTTTGCATGTATTATGCCTTCATTTCTGAGGCTCATAGGATTTGAGTAGGGTACTGACTTCATGGTGATTAGAAGCACAGCTGCTGTGTCACAATCTAATGTTCAACGTCAGGTGACATAGATGTCCAAGGTTGCTGTAGCAAGCTCCACAGCAGTAGAGATCCATGTCAGGTGACAGTTTCACAACAATTCATGCAGTCTGCCCTTCAAATGTGTAATGGTATACATCTGTGTCACATGTTTGCAAGGCCTACTGCAGAGGAGAGGCCACCTTTGGTAAATGTGTCTGTCCCTCCAACTTGTCCTAGGTATGTCATACTGTAAATGTATGTTCCTGGAACACAAAACTGTGTTACAACATCATTTCACACAACATCCATTTGCTGTCTGGTTGCTTGACAGGCACTGTAGACTTGCAAGGCCAAAGGAATAACTGCAAAGCTGAACAAGTTTTCTGTGCACGAGTGGACATCCACATCTTCACTGTAAACACTGACTACAGGCAGTGTGTTTAAGGCTGTGAACCCCAAAGATGTACCAGCATGACCATTACTTTGCTGGAGTTGTACATTGTCACATTTGTAGGCTTGCTATTGTGACCCTGCCTAATAACAGGATTATGGTTCATGCAAGTGCCACATGCCTAGGAAAGCAGCACACTCAATCTACAATATTATACCACACTGTTAGATACTGTTTTACCTTAGGGTGACGACATAAAGGTGATAACATGTTGCATTTCTGTTGGTAATGGCATTATCATTGACTGTTGATGAGATGTGGAAAGCATCCCCAACCCTCTACTCTTACTCCACACAAAAACAATATGTGAGACATGCGACTATATTACAAACCTTGAATCCATGCTGTCTCACACACTATTCATTACATATGACAATCAGCGGGTTGCCAGCATGCACATCTCACCTCACCTCCTACAACACCCAAACCCACATCACACATACTTACATGTGCAGAGGTCCTTACCAGAAACATACGTAAACACCAGACAGCTCAGAAACCCAAATGCAAGCACTCTACACATAATCATACCTCTGTAGAACACAGTACACATAATAGCTTATGCACCACTGTCTCACCATTCAAACACTTAAGGCAAAACACAAAATAAAACATATTAGTCATAGGTGATTACACCATGAGACACATTGATTTCCCTCTCACCAGGCTACATAAGGGAAAGATCATGGTCAGCTGTATGTGAGGTACCAGGATACGCCACATGCATTGAAGTCTGTCAACAACAGATACTGTTATGACTTCATCATAGTTCCTGTTGGTGCATACTTGAGGCATACCTCTCTGGACTGTATGCAGAGACATGACTGAGCTCAGAGACTAAGTGTCTTAGGCAGATGTGCCCTCGGCCTTCAGTTACATTTTACCTTCACCTAGGATGATGCCTCAATGCAAACAGAAAAAAATTGACTTCAATAATTGCCTTAGTGTGTGGTGTCATTGTAAGGGGATCAAGTATCTGTCAGCCTGGGATGACATGCTCAAAAGACCTTAATGCTTTGCCAGAGATGGTCTTCATCTGTCACCCTGGGATTTCAGCTACTAGCCAAAGCTCTTGCTACCCTCATAGTGAATATTGTAGGTGGTGTCTCAAGGACAACATTTCCAATGAGAAAACCCTATCTACAGAAAGCATCAAAGTTATCCTGCTAAACCCTAGGAATGTCAACATAAAACTCCACTCACTGGAAGCTGTCCCTACTTTGGAAGATGCAGACATTTGTGCAGTCACAGACACTTGGTTCAAGGTGGTGGGGAGCACCACAGCCATACCAGGCTACACCTCCTTCCACATGTTCAGACCTCAAACTTGAGGAATGCAAAGTAATGGAGGTGGTGTGTAAATATTAATTAAGGATTGGCTAAACAGTATGAGTCCCTGGAGAAACTTCAGGTGCTATTGACTGCTTGTAGGGCACCTAATCAAGTCATTGCCAGCTACAGGAGCACCTTTATGAATCAGCATACCCACTGTGCTTATTTGGATCTACTTGAGTCTGTCAAGATACATCCAAACAACATGTTTTTAGGTGACTCTACCTACCCACTGACTGGGTGGATTACTCCTGCTCAAACTCACTTGCCCAAAGGTTAATCAACTTCATTAACTACAATGTTCTGGACCAGCAGGTACACATCCTCACAAGGGGAGCCAAACTACTGGATAGGGTGCTTACCAATAAGGGAGAATACTGTAGCACCCCCACTGTGAGCTCACCCCTGTTGAGATCTCACCACAAATCTGTCTCTTTCAAAGTATCACACATGACACACACACACCTTGCAGCAAATCAACTAATAAACTTCATCTAAGCAGATTATAAACTCACATGGGATGGTATAAATAGCTTCACTACATCTCTCCCCTCAGATTAATCTGGCAACTATGCTGAGCCTTACACCAATTCTTTATACAAGCACCTATATACCTGCATTAACTCAGCTGTACCTGACAGGAGCAAAACAAGCTCTTCATAGCAGAGCTAACCTGGCTGGTGGACAACTGCCATTAGCAGGCTTTACAATAAGAGGTAGACATTGCTGTTTAAGAAGAGGAGGGAGGGAGGTCCCCTAAACTGGAAACACTCTCTCCTCAGCTTAAACAAGCAAATACGTGTTGCTGTGAAGTCCTGCAAAACAAAGTATGGGACCAAATTAGCCTCCTCCACAAAGGGCAACCACAAGGCTTTCTGTAGTTACATGTTTAGCCTAAAGGAAAGGTCCAAATTGTTGCCAAACTCATAGTTAATGATGCCATATACTGAGCTTGTAGACATAGCTAACCTGTAGCCTGACAGGTTCTGTGAAAACTTCACTCCCCTGTCCCTACCACACATACCACATGACATCCCTACAACCTGTCCCATACCTTGTATCTCTAAGAGCAGGTTGTAAGTGGCCACCCTAAGGACAAAAACTCAGCGACTATGGGACTTGATAACATCCCAGGCTGCATCCTACATGGGATCCAACATGAATTAGTAATGCCACTGGTAACTCTTTGCAATCATAGTGTAACCACTGGCTGCATCCCAGTTGGCTGGAAAATAGACACCATTATTCCCTTGCACAGAAGTGTTGCTTCCACTGACCCTGGGAACTATAGACCTATTAGTCTGACTAGCCATATCTGCAAGGCCATGGAGCAAATCATCATGGACCTTATCAAAAATGATATAGATAATCTACAAACAGGTGACCCTACACAGTTTGTATTTGTCAAAGGGAGATCATGCCTGTTAAACCTGGTGGACATCTTTGAAGCAATTACCAAGAAGCTGGATGAGGGGAAATCTGTGTACACAACCACCTGGACTTAGTCAAGCCATTTGACACTACCTTTCATTGACAACCCCCCACCCCAACTAGGCATCAAGCCTTATATCATTAGTGGGATCACTAAATGGCTCACTGACAGAACTGGTATAGTCAAAATAGAGGAATCCACCTCCGTTAGCACAACTGTAACCAGTGGTGTTCCACAGGGTTCAGTCCCAGGTCCTCTACTGTCTGGAATTAATTTCTATGAATTTAAAGCACAAAGTGAATGTCTGTGACTAACAAGGTTTGTTGTTGCCTGAAAACTGGGAGTGGTCATAGAATCTCCAAATTATGTCAACATCATAAATGAGGGTTTTACATAAAGAAATGATTGTTTCAAAGTCATGGCCTTAAACTCCATGCAAATATATGTACTATCATTCCTTTTGGTAACAGCAATGTTCCTGCTAAGTAGCACACCAATAGCAACACCTTGGCTACATACTCAGGGGTGACAGACCTGGGCAAACATGTTTTCAGCAACCTTACCTTTGATCACCAATACACCACAGTGGTAAGAAGGGGATTCTATTTTGCTCATGTTATAAGTGAGGGCATTGCCTCCAGAAAAAGTAGTTATAACCTCCATATACTCTTCCCTCATCAGGGCAATAATTGTGTGCAATGGCTCTTTTGTTATGTACCATTCCAAGCACCAGCGGCAATTGGAGAGATCACAAAGTTTCTTCACAAGGGAAATTCAAGTCTTCAGCATCTGTCCTATGGGGTCATCTGAAATCACTGTACTTTAGTCTGTGTCATACAGGCTACTCAGATGTGATCTCTGCCTTGCAAATGAGGTGATCTTTAACCCTGCTTTATTGGAGATGCTGCATATCCGTAAGGCAAATGGTACATGGGTTACTCACTGTAAAGACCTTAACCTGGTATGTGACATTAATAAAACCTGCTGGAGGGAGAGACTTGTCCACCAGAGTTTAACAGGCCTTGGGAATAGACTCCCACTTCATGTCAGTGCACCTTATTGTCCCTCTTCAGATGCAATTTGTACTACTGAATGGTGATTGTAATTTCACCATGTGGGTTCTGCCTGCGTCTCTCTCGGACAGGGGCAATAGGTGCTGATCATGTAAATAAGGTTAAGAACTTGGCTAGGATTGTAAGGGCCATAGGGTCATTAGCCTAGTAAATTCCAATGATCCTGTAATCCCATAAGCTGATGTAAAATGCTCTGATTAACATCTACACACACCAACTTGATGAGAGTGAAAACAACACCACTAGCAATTTGTTTTCAGAATACTTCACAGCACAGACACAACCCAAGGTAACTGGAGTGAGATTAGAACCCCTAATTATCTAGTCTGACACACTACAAATCACAGCACTTAACGCACATGTCATGGCTTAAATCAGACATTAACATGGCTTTAGGTAGCCTTATGATAGATGACATCAGCAGGCCTTATGGAGGACAGAAGTTTGGAGGCCTGCATCAACTGCAAGGGCCAAAAAGTGCAGAACCATTGCTGTTTGGAAGTCAGTGTGGGATTCACACTTGTTGCATAGGGAGATGCACATACACTCACAAACACACCAAGTGTGCCGGAGTGAGATTAGAACCACTACCTATCTACTCTTACACACTACTTAATGCATGTGCCACAGCTCAAGTCTGCATTATAAATGATTGCAGCTAAACTAATTGTAGAGGACATAAACAAGCCCTGTGTTGAACAGCATGTGAGGCCTGCAGAGTGACATTGTTTGTAACTGTCATCTGCATCTAGTAGTCTAGCAGCCAGATAACTGTTTTTTTATCCTATCTATGTAACAAAAGTTGCCATTTTGGGCATATGTGTCTGTTTTCATTTGGATGGGCAAGCCGGTGGCCAAAAACAATTTGCCCTGTCAATGGGTGAGTACACAACATTATACATTACACAACTTGCTTACTTGTTGATGTATGTGTGTGAGCAGATACAGGGGGTTGTAAGTAAGTTCATTATCTATGATTGATCCCTTACTATTGGGATTTTGACCAACATTATATATGTGTTATAGTGCAGTTTTACTTACCATAATCTGGGTGTGTAGGGCAATACATACACACACACACACACACACACACACACACACACACACACACACACACACACACACACACACACATATACATATATATCCCTGTGATATACATCTATATAGATATATAAATATATAAATATATAAATATATATATATATATATATATATATATATATATATATATATATATACACATATTCACGTTATAATCTCGAAATACTGAAAGGTCAAATTTCAGTATCTTGAGACCATAAAGTTGAATCTTCAAAATAGCGAAAGTGCATAATCGCGAATCCGACTAAGTCAAATTCGAGGTTATGGCTTTACGTTATGTGAAGTCTGGTGTATTGTGTGGATGGTGTCCGATGTATTGTGTGGATTTAGGTGGAATTTTAGGTAAGCGAGTGTTTTGTAAGGATTTTGGGTTGGTGTTTGAGTGTATGTGAGTGTGTTTGTAAGTTGTATGTGTGGGTAGGCAAGTAAAAGTATGAGTGTTTAAGTTTTGGATGTGGTACTGTTTGTATACGTGTGGTGTATGTGTGCAGGTGTGTGTGTGTGTGTGTGTGTGTGTGTGTGTGTGTGTGTGTGTGTGTGTGTGTGTGTGTGTGTGGAGAAATGTAGAATGGGTGTGAGTTTACTGTCTTTTTCTGTTTGTGCGATCTCAGAGATAGTATATATAAGTAGGGGGGTGTGGAGGGTGCAGGGGGGCTTCCCCCCTGCTTATATGTAGTATAGGTTTGTAGATGTGTGGTGTTATGTTTATGTGTGTGTTTTTTTTTTGTATTGTGGGTATTGTGGTGTATGTGTGGTGTGGTGTATGGTATATGGTTTGTGATTTGAAGTTTTGCGGTTTTGGGCTGCCTGTGTTTTGTGGTTTTGACTTTATGGTCTTGAGATAATGAAATTTGACCTTTCAGTATTCCAAGAATGTAAAGTGAATCCATATACACACACACACACACACACACACACACACACACACACACACACACACACACACATATATATATATATCCATTGGTCTACTACCGTAGATCGAAATTACACAATTTCGAAATACGATAGTAGTGTCCCACTAACGTGAAAGTGCACTTTAACGAAAGTGCACTTTCGCGAAAGTCACAAGAATGAATGAAGGGTTAGGGCTTGGATAGTGGATAGCTAGTAGGGCTATCCATTATCCACTATTCTTAACCCAAGCCCTAACCCTAAGGTCAGTGACTATTGCACCACAATGCAGGAAATTGTATTTCCTCCACTGAGCAGTAGTTACGGACCAATTTCCTGCACTGTGGTGTGGTAGTCATGGACCTTAGGGTTAGGGCTTGGGTTAAGGATAGTGGATAGCCCTACTTGCTATCCACTATCCTTAACCCAAACCCTAACTCTATGGTCTGTCACTACAGCACCACAGTGCAGGAAATGTCCCGTTTAACTTAGGGGCTTTCACGAAAGTGCACTTTCGCATTAGTGGGACACTACTATCGTATTTCAAAATAGTGTAATTTCAATCTACGGTAATAGATCCACATATATATATATATATATATATATATATATATATATATATATATATATATATATAGGATCCCTATTTAATTTCAAAATACTGAAATCCCGAATTTCGAAATTAAAATACCGTAGTCTTGAAATACTGGTAAACGAGAAGCGTGAAATTCAAAATACTGAAGTATGGAGATGTTGAATTAGCACTTCTGGTGTTGTGGCATGTGAATGGTAAGAAGTGATGTTTGGGTATGTATGTATGTGCATGTCTGTTGGTTAGGGGCTTTAGTGTCTGTCACTGTGGGTTTTGACTGTGATATGTGTGTGCGAGGGTGTGTACAATGTGTGGGAGTGAGTTGCTTGTGTGTGTCTGTGCGATCTCGGAGTTAGTATATATAAGTAGGGGGGTGTGGGGTGCAGGGGGACTTGCCGCAGCTTGCCCCCCTGGTTATCTGTAGTGCAGGATATTATATTTGAGTTGGGGGAAACTTGTGTATATGTGTTTGTGTGTGATGTATTTGTAGTGTAGCGTCGGGATTTTGAATTTCACAGTTTTAAGGTTTCGGTTTTGGCATTTGGTGTCTTCGGCTATGTAATTTAGAAATACTGAAATTCGGGATTTCAGTTTTTCGAAATTACATAGTGACTCCATGTATATATCTATATATATATATATATCTATCTGTATATATATATATATATATATATATATATATATATATATATATATATATATATATATATATATGTGTGTGTGTGTGTGTGTGTGTGTGTGTGTGTGTGTGTGTGTGTGTGTGTGTGTGTGTGTATGTTTATGTATGATATGTATATGTGTTATCTATATATATGGGGAAAGACAGCGCTGTATATGTGTATGTATATATTTGCATATATATATATATATATATATATATATATATATATATATATATAGGTTCATAGGTTCATAGATTAGTACTAGGCTAACTGCCCTTCAACCCCATGTATATATATCTATATATATATTGGGAGAGAGAGAGATAGTGAGAGAGAGAGACACATGTATATGTATGTATCTATATACATATATAGACATGTACAGCTAACATTTTCAAAGTAATTGTGTGAGGAGCAACGGATTTGCAGTCTACTTAACTAAGTGTATGAGCATGTGCAACATGATTTTTGGCTTCTATGAATGTTGCTGAGTAACTCCCAAACGAGAGGTGCATTGTTTACATCTGACACTTACTGTTCCATAAACTGACTCCAGCCCTCAACTAGATGTACTCCAGTCCGGGATTTTATGTGCTACACAATATGACATCTGTCCCTGTTTCTGCACTGCTGCACTTCACTCAAATTGGCAAAGATTTTCTAAATTTGTGTTATGTAATTAATATGTGAAAGAGGTTAATAATAATATAGCACACAGAAAGTCACAGTCTGTAAAACATAACTTATTACTACCTCACATCCAATAAAACAGGATACTTTTGGATTAAAATCATGACCTACATCACAGAAGGTAATTGTCTTAGTCATTTGAGCCACAGAAGCTGCTTGACAGACAGGGAGTCCTTCATCACACAATCACCTGCATAAATATGTACACTGCTGTTCCTTAGTTACCTAACACATACAATGTAAGATCAAATTCTAATATTACTGTCCTGAGACTGTGTGAAATGCTGATATACCATTGATGAGTTACTGATATAGTAGTTACAATGAGACCATGCAGTGTTGGGGGTGGGGGAACAAAACCACATGTTCTGCTGAGACACACAATAGTCTAA
The DNA here is from genome assembly GCF_019279795.1 of Protopterus annectens. Taxonomy (NCBI): domain Eukaryota; kingdom Metazoa; phylum Chordata; order Ceratodontiformes; family Protopteridae; genus Protopterus; species Protopterus annectens. Next base: position 1,596,013,949 of record NC_056735.1, on the reverse strand, counting down.
CTATCATTTAACCCCACTCTCTAACATCTCCCTTGAATGATGTACTAGAAATCTGTTGCAGTAGGACTGAATGAATATTCCATGCATGAGGCCTACTAAATACAAATGGAAACATAATATTTGAATGGACATCTGTAGTCCTATATGGATATTATTTCTGTCCAACTAGCCCACTATAGTTGCTTGCATAATGTACCAGGTCTATGCGTATAATGACATATCATAATAATCCTGTAGACTACTGTGTAGGTTACAAACTTACCTTGCAAATGCAGTAGTTGAAACAACTGTAGCTCAGGGCTGACTCTATCTGATCCAAGCAGTACACAGCCAATACATGAATATGTACAGGATGTGTGAATTACCTGGCATCAATTTTAATATATGCATGTGAGTAGGAGTAAGGTGTCCATCCCTAGGTCCCCAGATTGTCAGTGAATGTGCTATGCATTGTCTTTTATCCAAAGCCAGGGAATACTGAGCACACCTACGTCTGCCTACAGGGACATCAGCAGGGGGTTCCTCCTCTGAGTCCTCCTGTGACTGTGGCCATGGTGACCTAGGCACTGATGGGGGCTGTATATCCCTTCCATTTGCTGATCCCGCTGCAGCTGTTTCCACATGATCAGATTGTGTAGCATAGCACATACAGTGAATATCTGTGCACATGTGGCTGCAGTATACTGCAGGGTTCCACCAGATATATCAAGACACTGGAACCTTGACTTCAGAAGCCCACACACACACTCTATGATGTTACTAGTTTGTTCATGTGCCTCATTATGGCATTCATCTGTGGATGTGTGTACATTTCTGATGGGTGTCATCATCCAAGGTCCCATGGTGCAGCCAGCATCTCCCAGTAAATGGCCCTATGGGATGTCCCGTCTAGGAGACATCTGACACACCTGTGATGTGTGCCAGATATGGAAGTTATGATAACTGCCAGAGTTACCAGCACACACATTCAGGATAATCCCCTGGGCATTGCACACAACCTGGCAGTTGATGGAGTTGTACTCCCTGGGCTTATCGTAGATTCTACCCTGCTCACCAAGTGGTGGCTTGATATGTACATGAGTGCAATCTATGGCACCTAGTGCTTCATGGCAGTGTGCTACATGGTAGAAGTGTTGCATATTACTGGCCTTCACCTCAGGGGAAAGGGGAAAAGATATGTGCTCACTGGCATGTGGAAGCATAGCATCCAGTAAATGGTACAGTGTACTGGATGCAGATGCCTGTGACACCCCTATCATGTCCCCAGTTGGTATTTAAAATGTACCTGTAACTAGTATCCTAAAGGCTACACATACATTTTTTTTCACTGGGATGGGTTCCCCTCTGTTACCTCTGGCTCTGAGATGAGGGTGGCAGAGCTCAGTAAGTTCTTGTAATATGTCCCTGTCCACCCTATTGTGCTCTACAATCTCCAACTCATGTAGCTTCTGGTAGGTTACCCTGGGCCTGAACACTCTTCTTCTTCTCGGCCTAGGCCTATTGTCAGCAGCAGCAGCAGCATTGACTTCAGCAGTGGCTTCAGCATCTAGCACATACAGATGTAGTATAGCTACAGCAGCCCCTAACATCATCTCAGTTAAAATTCCCACGTCTCTACTGTAATGGTTCAGAGTATTGAGGAAAAATCAGAATGTAGGGTATATGCATACTTTATACAGTTCTGCTGCAGGTCCACCATGTGATATAGGCTAATTATGATGCAGTTCACCTGCCTAGGATGTAATTGACATGATTTAAAGGTCCTACTTTATTGTGCAATGCAGTGCTCTATGCAGTGCCTCACAGCATAGCTTATATAAAAATCCTAATTATTCATTGAATATATTCTGTTTTAATTGATTACTGGCTACTTCATTGGTGTGACATTTGTGGTCTATAAACATGAACACATATTAAACTATGTGCATTGCCATGCAGCATAGCTTATGCAAAAGTCATAACTGGTCATTGAATATATCTGGTTTTGATTGCTGCCCATGTCATCACTTTGACTTGAGTTTTCTATTCACACAAACACGCTAAGCTATGTAGTACATCATGAAAACACATGCGTTGGGCAATAAAAATCCAGGACAGCCCCCTGATATTATCGATATACAGTGGGAATATCAACATCATGTAGGAGCCTACATGAAGTGGATATGCGGAGAAGGATGCTCCTTTTAACAATTCAAGAAATCCACCTCATTTGCATACATATCCATGCTTACAGCCTGGAAATTACATGGTTCACAGCTGTGTGAACTTGGTAACAGCACAAATGCACCATTGTATGGACTTGACCCAAGGTTCTAAAGTACATTTGTGAAAACTACATTATAAATGTTAATTTACCTTTTTTTTATTTTTTTCTGTTACGCATGTTTGCACAATCTGATGCATAGTACAAACATATGGAAATTATTTAAAAAAAAATATTAGTAATTTTATATATTTCCTTTCTCTTTCAGACATCCACAATGTACATTTTGCACATATATGTATGTGATCTAACATTTTCAGGGGTGTTATGTCCTTATTTGTGGACGTTTACATCACCTTCTGTCCGTGTAGACTCCTGTACATGGAAAAATCCAGCATACACTATGGACACTAACACGGAGTCTACACGGATGCCTTTTGGTTCGTTGTATGACCACACCTGCTTAATTTGCAGAAAATTCACCTGCTTATGCAGAAATATGCATTGCACTGGTTTCCCTGTTTGCCCGTACTTGTATACTGCTAAGTGATGTTTACTGAATATAAAATTGTTCACTCTCGTGTATGCATTGCAGTGCTATGCATGAATGAAAAAAAATGTGCAGGCTTTAATGAATTCCCCCTTATATCCAGCAATGAATAGAGTAGTTACATTATAACTTAACACATTCATACTTTTAACATCTGCTTTCCACATCATAAATTGCATTTCTGTTTCACATCATCAGGTCTTCATGTAGTGGCAATTATTGAAAAACAAGACACACATCAGTTGATGCTAGCTCACTTTTGATACAGCATATACAAGTAATAATGGCAAACATTTAAATGGACTATCTTACTGCCATAATCACTACTTGGGAGACATGGGTAAGTAATCTAGCATTTTAGTATATGTATTTACACATTCCTCATGTTACTGATTTTCTGTTATCACACTATGTTAACTTTCATATTTTGCATAGTGCATATCAAATGTTGTTATTAATAATATCAATAGCTGAATTTCCAACAACAAAATGTTAGTAACAACAGCTCACAAGGACTATAAGTAAGATATTTAGAATATATCACACAGATTTATGCTCTTCAATTCATATACAAAAATGTTTGCCTATGCATAGCCTGACCACATTAATGAAAGTATCAGTAGTTTATATTTGAACCTACCATTACTTTAGTTGATATTTCTCACTCAGTGCATGTATAGCTTGTGCTACAGAGAGAGATTGCTGACAGGTGCTTTTCTTAACTCAGTTATGCGCAGAGTGCTAACAGAAGTGCACCAGCACCGGATGTATTTCTGTTAATAATAGCATTTTAAATTAAATTTTTACGTTTTTGTTTTGGGAAGCAAACCATTTTTCACTGCTAATGACCACTGACACTATAATGTCAAGTAATGATGAAGCCAAAAAAGACCACCTAAACTGTCTCTTTGTGCTGTTTTCTCAACTTCATTGTCTTATAACATGAAAATATGCACATCAAATATCACTGCTTTCACATAAATAGCACACTATACAGTCTTAGACCTTGAAGCCATGGCATTAGCGTGACACATTTGAGATTATTTTATCACTGTGCACCACAGACACAGACACAGACATATTATGAGGAAGAGAAAATAGATTTCTTATATTCAAGTTAAGATGTAACATTGTATCACTTTGCATTAACAGGCCACGATAAACATTTTCTCACAGCTGTCCTTTGTAATGTCCTAGTATATGTGGAATGAGATATTTGCAGCAGTTAAGCTAATAATTCATGTCACAACAGTAACAAAGTTTTCAGTACTACAGTTATTTTCTCTTTCTTTTGTGAGCATCATTCTCTTTTTTTATGCATTTCTTAAATGAATACAATGTCATCTGGATGTATTGTTATTTTGATATGTGTTTGTATATTTAACTGTCTTCTGCAGACAATGTTTTACACACAGGCACAGTTGGTTCATAAACATTTAGTAATAAAACTGTTCTTTTTTTCCCTGACTATAAGATTAATCAGTCACCCTTATAAGCCCTTATCAAGCAACACTTCTCAATGCACATTATTGTACTGCTAGGGCATGTGCACTGCATTCTGTAGATCATCATACCATTTTTACCTGCCCAGCACTTCATGCAGATTGTGTGATTAAAAAAACTGAAAAAAGTGCTTCTCAGGAAAAACTAACCGTTCAAAAAATCAATTAAAGCAACATAAACAGAATGAAATTGTATAATATACACAGCTCAAGAACAAACCCACGCAGATAACTGTAGTCAGCATAGAAAATGTCTGTTTAGACCAGGTACAAATGGTATATCCAAATCTGAGAAGTGAGCTGCTACCACAACTTTTTGATAAAAAACAATTCTTTTATTAGCAGATATCTGGTAAGCACTTTCGCCAAAGTGGCTTCTTCAAACCATAAGAATACAGATCAGTTCAGTACACATCTTATATATATGTGTGTGGACATCTTCAATTACATTTTCAATTACATAATGACATCATAATTAGTTAATATACAAACTAGATAAATGATAGATAGTACTGCATAATTAAGCAAAGATATTTCATAAATTCATATTGTATAAAAAGCTAATACTATATAATGGTAGAAGGCACCAATTTTAAAAAGTATATAACAGAACAATGGTAACCCATCATTAAACAATAAATACAGAAAGTTTATTAAAAAATACTTAAAAAGAAATCTCCTATTCTTGAGGGCTGGTTTTATGGGGATCTTATCATTAGGGCCAGGATGAATATGTGCCTGGAGTCTAATGATCCAGTTTAGTTTCATTTCTTTCAGTAAAGTTTCTAACATCCCCTCCCCTCAAGCTAGGAGTATTAATATATAAAACCATGAACTTAAATGTGTGTAGACTATTAGTTTCTAAAATATGTTTAGAGAGAGCATTTGTATTAGATTGAATACGGATTTGATATAAATGTTCCCTCACTCTGTCCCTAAGCCTTCTGTCAGTTTTACCGACATAGAAGGCAGGACAGGAAGAACATAAAGCAAGATAAACAACATGTTCCGTATTGCAATTAGCAGTAATATCAAAGCTATAAAACTGAGATGTATTAGGATGAACAAACATATTAGAGTCACATATATAAGAACAGAAATTACATTTATTGCAAGGTTTTGTACTTATGTAATTATTATAATCATAAGAAGACATAAGATTTGGGTAACATAGAAGTCTGTGTAGATTTTTCTTATTTTTAAATAAAAACTGTGGGTGTTCACCCACAATTTCTTTAATATTGGGATCAACAATTAATACATTCCAATGCTTACATATGATATCTCTTATTTGGTAAAAATCATTTGTATAAAATAATATTTTCTGTGGTAGTATATTGGTATTAGTGGAATTACCTTTTATAATTTACTTTTCATTGCCTTGCTCTGAGAAATAGGGACATGCTCTGCCTAACCTAACATGCTCTATACTCTGAAAACCTGTTGAAATTTCATCTGCTCTATACTTCCTTGTTAGTAACCTGTCATGAAGGCCTGCCAATTCTATCTCAAAAATACCTTGCATAGGATTTAATCTGGATGCTCAAATTCCTGGTCTTTAATAATGTTAGTAAAGGCATATCTAGGATGCATGCTTTCTCTGTGTAATAATGTATTTTTATGACAGGGTTTCCTGTTTACACCTGTATTTAATTTGCCATTACTTAGGCATTCGATAGAAACATCCAAGAAAAAAATGCTACTTGATGATACTGTCATAGTAAATTTCAAGAAGTTTGTGAGGGAATTTATCTCCTCAAAGAAACTGCTTGAATCACTTTTGCTACCTGTCTAAAGAAGAAACAAGTCATCCACAAAACGTCTGTAGAAGATGACATACTTCTTGTAGCAAGGTAAAGGGAACAATTTATTTTTCTCCCACATAGCCATCACTAGCTTGGCATGGCTATTGGCACAAGATGTGCCCATAGCCATGCCATCCCTCTGCAGGAACAATTCATTATTGAAGAGAAAAATGCTGTTCTCTAACATCGTCTCCAATAGCAAACAAATAAAATCTATCTTGGAATCCAAGGTGTCGGTATAGTGTGTTAGGTACTGATGAATACTATCTATACCCTGCTGATTAGGAATGATAGTAAAGAGGGACTTAACATCCATCGTGACTAATAAATAGGAAAGATTATTTGGTATACTTGCTGTTTCCTTGTAAAGATCTAATAGAAATTGTTTGGAATCTCTAAGAATAAATGGATTCAAGTCAACCACTGGTCTCAACATTTTCTCTATGTATACTGATAAGGGTTCAGTCACCCAACCTCTACCTGCCACTATGGGTCTCATTGGTGGTTGTATGGGATCTTTATGAACTTTTGGCAAACCTTGGATGGTGGGAATTAGTGGATTTTCAACCCATAAAAATCAAACATTTCTGTCTTAATTATCCCACTTCTATTCAAATCATCCAGTGTATTATATACCCTTGAAACATGTTCATGTACATCTTGCATAGTTATAAGTGAATAGAATGTCATATCACTCAACATTTCCCTCATATAAAAATTATAGTCATCCCTATCTAACACCACTACCGGACCACCTTTATCGGCTGGTCTAATTGAAATGTTCCTATCTTTCTAAAGATTATTTAGAGCCTTTTTCTGCCGAAAAGTTAAGTTGTCTTTCTTAAAATTAGTATATGACTTCTTAGAGGTAGTGTAAATATAATCTTCGATCATTTTACAAAATGCATCCACCAAGGGATGAAAACTGGGAACAAAAACACTAGGTTTACAAAATTGTGATGGTCGAATATTACTAACATCATTGTTGAACAGCAACTTTAATTGTATATTACGAGCAAACAATTTAATATCTAAGATAGTATCTGTCATGTTGCTGTTAGTAGTGGGTATAAAAGAGAGACCCTTATTTAAAACTTCTAACTCGTATTTATCTAAGGGTCTATGTGAAAGGTTCCACACTAAGTTGTTGTTATTTTCTCCCACATTTTCTTCAAAGTGGGTTCTTTCAACTCTCCCCCTGGGGCTTTTCTTTTTTGCCTTCCCCTGCTCATAGAGCAACTTCTTCCCCTTCTGTATGTGTTGGTAAGTGGGAAAGGGGCAAGATGTTGGGCATTACTAGAATTACTAGAATATAAGGTGGTTTTTCTGTGAACAACTGATTCAATATCTAGAGATATAGAGGCGGAGGGCAAGTTATAATTGTGTTTAATCTCTTGTGCAGATTCAGTGCAGCTAACTCCACTTCTACCATTCTCTAAAATGGCATTATTAATAGTAGTAGCATCTATATTAGGCTCTAGAGACAAATTCTCATTGTCTACTACATTAGTAGCTGAATTCACAATGTTATGAATATCAGAACTTATAGTAGTGCAACTATTATTAACAACATTGTTAACATTTTGTGCAGTTACATTATCTAGATTTCTACTGCTATCTGCAAGGTTAATACCTGTGGAATTTGAAACAGGTACATGTAAGAAACCGTTACTATTTCCACTATTACCTTGCCTGTTATTAGTACCATTCCTGGGCCAAGTAAAGACTTGGCCGTGAGAAAAGTCATATATGTCTCTTTGGAGCTTGTGTTTCTTCTGTTCTAACAAACGTTTTTCAAACAGAGAAACACTATCTAAAAGGCGTTCCATCAATGGCTCAACAACAGTGTCAGAAAAACTTTGATATAAGTCAATTTGTTGATTTTGAATAAGTTCTCTCAGTTTAGTTTCTTCCGGTGCAAAAAATTAATTGAGAAGAGACATATAACTAATGCTCACCTGAATATTAAGCTGTTGATAACAATACAATAATTCCGGGTAGGCGTTTCCTGTGGTAGGCATTTTTAGGATTCTAAGTCCTCTCGGTATTATTCTTTTATTAATACATGCTTCAAAGTGGAAGCGTTGCATCCAAAAGCGTTTCAGCTTCAATAAATTAGTCTCAAGCATTGAAAACGCTTCGTTTAAAGCATTAAAGTCAATGTTGCTTTGAGTCTCTTTGCTTCCTAAAGCAGTAGCTTCAAAGTAAAGTAACGGATTGACGTCACCAATAACACAATCCAAAAAACATGCGGGACATTTTTACTCTCACTGTCTTATTTGGGTTATAAGGCAATTCAACCGTGTTGTCAGTAGAGTCTGCCATGCTCTTCCTGTAGTGACTCCAAAAGACATTTGCAGAAATAACCAGAATAACAATTGGCACCACAGGAAAATGTGCATTCTTGAGCAAAAAGTAAAAGAATAAAATTGTATAATATACACAGCTCAATTAACAAACCCACGCAGATAACTGTAGTCAGCATACAAAATGTCTATTCAGACCAGGTACACACGGTATATCCAAATCAGAGAAGTGAACTGCTACCACAACATTTTGATAAAAACAATTCTTTTATTGGCAGATATCTGGTAAGCACTTGCACAGTTGGCTCATAAACATTTAGTAATAAAACTGTTCTTTTTTTTTCCCTGACTGTAAGATTAATCAGTCACCCTTATAAGCCCTTATCAAGCAACACTTCTCAAAGCACATTATTGTACTGCTAGGGCATGTGCACTGCATTCTGTAGATCCTCATACCATGTTTACCTGCCCAGCACTTCATGTAGATTGTGTGATTAAAAAAACTGAAAAAAGTGCTTCTCGGGAAAAACTAACTGTTCAAAAAATCAATTAAAACAACATAAACAGAGTAGTGTGCAGCAAAAACAACAATTTAATAAATAGATACAAGATTTCAAGTACAAATGCTTCAAGTAGTAGGCCTATTTCCACTGCTCCATCAGTGATTGAGGTGCCTACAACTAGATATAGTAGGTCATGTGATCATGGTCATGATCATGGATGTAGTCGTGATGATAGCTCATTATACAGACATCATTCATGCTTAGATAGCACCCCACCTACTAGCCAGACCATAGAACTACAATTGTATTTTCTGGCAGAGGTAGTCCTCATAGTTGGGTGCTGCAGTGGTGAACTGACCACTCTACTTTGCATGGCTCACATCTGTCTGAGTTGCCAGTATGTAGTTCAAGCACAAATGCTTTGATTGTGTTCATGCAGAAACACACGTTAAAATTTCTTGGCCATACCACCTCAGGCATACACAAGTATATAAACAATTCAACTGAAGGATATAAATGTGTTGCTGCTGTCCTTGACAATGAATAATTGCTGATCAAATGGTTTCTCACTTGCACTTATTTCTTTGGTATTAGGCTTGGCCACCTTTAACACCACCTAACCTCTGCAAGTGATGATGGCTGTGCCCTGCCCTTTGCAAATTGCATTGTGAGTTAGTGTTGCCTTTGTCTGATACTCAGAATGGATAGCTAATGCTTGCTTACTGAGATGCTTACTTTAATGGAACTTATTACGGATTTTTTTTTTCATTTTTATTTTTCCTGCTCAGTTCAAAATGATTTGTCATATACTTCTTGATTATCATTGTATATTATATTTTTACTAATGCAGTCATATGACTTAGTAATTACTGCTTGCTAATAAACTTGAGAAAATGATGCAAAAATTATCTTGGTCACTGTTGGGGTGTCTACACTGGGAAACTAAATGCATGATGCACAGTATTGGGCAGAATCATATATGACTATTATATATTTCAGTCATGATTTAGTGCTGATATTACTCTGGAGTTGAGCCACATTTCATCTTAGCAACAGAATAGTTGCTTATCTCTTTCTTACAAGTTCAACACTTACCTTGGTTAGTACTGATGCTACAAGATGTGTCTTTTGGGGGTTGACTCTGTCTGATGCTCACAGAATACAACCATTGCATGTGTAAGTAAAGACTAAGGAATTTTGCAGGCATTGCTTTTAACATTTGTATCTACTTAGCATTTAGGTTTTTACTTATGTAGTGAGTGTGCTATCCCCTGCCTCTTAGCCAGATCCAGGGCATATTGTGCACACCTACTTCTTCCGGGATCATCAGCTGATGGTTCTTTCTCAGATTCTTTATCTGTGCCTTCTGAAACTGCTTGCTCTGCTGTGGTTCTAGAAACTGCAGTCCTCAACCTTGTTTCCTTGCTGCAGCTTTTTTTGAAAATTATGTTATGCAACATAGCAAGGACTGTGAGTATTTTGCCCGTGGTGTATGTGTTGCAATGCATGGCACCAGTGGATGTGCCTAGAAACCAGAACCTTGATGTGGGCATGTCAAATACACATTTTATAATATTCCTTGTTTCAGCATGGACATCATTGTGTCTTTGCTCAGTAGGATTGTTTGTTTTTTCGTAGTTGTCATGAGACAAGGTATCAGTGCATAATCTGAATACCCCACTAGATGCCCTTTTGGAAAGTCACCCCTGGCAAACCTTACATATAGGTCACAGGTGTGCCAAATGTATTAGTCATGAAACCTGCCAGGGTAAACTGCACACAATGTAAGTTATTACTTGGGCATTACAGACTACCTGACAGTTTATAGAGTGGCAGCCTTACCTGTTGATATACCTTAATTTGTGATCACTGCCTAGGGCTTTTATTTCTATATGTGTGCAATCTATGGTCCTCAAAACCTCAAGGAAGTGTGCTATGACATTGATTTCATGGTTATAACTCTCTCATCTAGGGTATGCAAAAACCAAATATAATCCCTTGCATGTGTTGTTATTGCATTTAAAAATTGATGTAATATTCCAGAAGCAGAGGCCTGTGACAGTCCTAATATACTCCCTGTGAGTTTCTGAAATGTACCTGCAGCTAGTATATGTAATGCTACACATACTTTGGTTTCTGCTGGAATGGGTTCTCCATGATTTCACCGGGGCCTCTGTGGAGGGCAGCAGAGGTTGTATATTTCCTATAGAGTATCCCTGTCCACCCTGTATCACTCTACAGTTATTGTTATTTGCAATCCATGATAAATGAAATGAGGTCTGAACACTCATTTCCTTCTCAGCCATTGTCTAGGATCAGCAGCAATACCTTGTAATAAAGACTGCTGCACATAAAGGTTAATAATGACAGAATCAACTCCTAACATATGTTTTCTAAGTTTCTTTGTGGTTGTATTTCCAAAAGGGAAATTGAGGGTTAAAGAGAGCATCATGTGTACACACTCCCTTTATACGTCCTGAAAGCGCCACCATGTTGGATTGCTTGATTAGCATGTATTTCAGTTATTTTTGCCTTCCTTAGCATGCTGTGTTGCTTACCCTTATTTTGAGGGTGGGTGGATGCAAAGTGTAGAGCTGTTTAATAAATAACAAAGAGAGCACTAATCTGAATATGACCCTGTGTCTTGACTCTATTTTGTTTAATAAATCATGGATGCATAGTCGTGGCATGTTAAATTAATTTGTCTAGCTTTGTTTTTATAAAATTAAGTCTCATTTTAAAAATCTTTAACACCTGTTCTGTTTGTTCTTTTTCTAGTGAACAATACACAGCAAGAATGCATGTTGGCTGCAATTTTAAAGTATTTCTTTATGTGAAAATATACGATGTTTAAAAACTATGCAGGGAAGACTAACAGAAGATTATGTGTCAGAATATGCAAACACTTAAATGTGACAAAAGAAGCAATATGGGTGTACTTCATCACATAAATGTTCAAAATGGTGTCAATGTTTTTTCAGGGTATCTGTTTAATGTTATGGAATTATTGAATAAAATAAATTACAGAATTGTGGGGAGTTCACTGTGCTATCTTAATTTTGCCAGTACTCCATTACAACTCTTCCAATCAACATTTACCTAAACTGATGTTATTTTTATGTAGTCAATGCTGACAATAAGCAAGAGTTAAAAGAATATTACTGGTAGATAAACCTAGATGCTGTAATGTATACAGGAATTGATGCAGAGGATTATGACTCACTTGCCAATAATGTATACAGGACTTGATACAGAGGATTATGATCAGTCACCAATCATAACTGGCTTATTATTTGTTTGAGTCATGGATGCCAAGAAATTCACCTCAACAGCAAAGCTTGAGAGGTGAATCTTGGCATCAGTGTTGACAACACATAAGAATGGGTTATGATCATAGACCTAATCATAATTTTTTGTAGTACATGGAGCTTTATGTACTCCATGTACTACTAGTTAAAGCAAAAAAAAATTCCAAGTGTTTGGCTGGCTTTCACATCTGTAATGCACTTTGCGAGAGCTATCAGAAAGGCAATAACATACTCTCTTATGTTACTGAAAGTCAGGGACAGATTAATCCAAGAGACAGCAGGCAGAAACAAATTTGTTTTCAATTCCACCACTGTTGTTGCAGGTTAGTACTGTCAGGTTTAACTGCCTGGCACAATATCCAATCTTAATAAGTAAAGTAGGGGGCACTTAACATTTGTTAAGATCAGCCTGGAAATTCATTAACGTGTTTACTCTTTGCACTAAGCCTCCTTGTTTGCTTGGCATTATGGGAAGATCGGAGGTGCTCATTGAATATGCAAGCTGCAAATCAAGTCTACACATTTAGCATCTGTTCATGGTGAGCACAAATGTAAGCGACCACAAAGAGGTGCATTGAGGCTTGAGCATAGTATGTAAACAGCAAGTCATCCATACACACAGACTCAGTAAGTGAGCATCCATAAAGAGTATAATACAAGGCAAGGGAAGTTGGAACAAAAGAATTAAGGTGCAGGTAAAGTTAAACAAGTAAACTGTACTCAGATATAATTAGATTAGTGCACAAACAACAGTATTTAAATAACTATTTTTATTTGTACATGTGATCGTGTTCACTTAATGACACATATATGCACATAAAAACAAACTGCTGACAAAGAATATGAGAGGAATATAAAGCCAACAGTGTAACAAATAGGAATTAATGTGATAAATGTTTATAAAATGTTGATTTAATATAACACAAAGACAGTAGATACCTTAGAGTATATTTGTATATACTGCAGTTATTGCATATCAGATTTGAAGTTAGAAAGTTATCTGTTGTAACTTACAGTATGCTGTATTCCTCACCTATCATGTAAAAACAAAAATAAATGATCCCTGTAACTGTTGTATCATGCATACACTTCAGAAAGGGACATTTTTTTGGCCATCTGTTGTCAGTTGTAACCATAGAAAGGGTATTATAGATTTACACATGTATAAGCTAAGCATGTGTTTTATATTAATGAAAATTATAAACGCAGGATAATTGCAGTCATAAACACTAAATGAATGGTTGCCACTATACATGGTCTGTGACATGATCAGTACCATTTGTGTTACTCACATGATTATATTGAGAATACATAGCTACATCTCAGTGGCAAATGTAAGGAAGTACTCTGCCATTATAATGTATACTGTGCGAGTGATCAGATTTAATAAATTACATCCAAATGATTGGTGTTAAAGCATACAGGTTAAAGAATTGTAAGGCTGCCCTTGCCTTATATGAATGAAGGAAACAATACTGATGGCTGTTATGGCAGTGTACACAATGTGAAAATATTAAGATGAATCACAGGCAATTGTGCAATCATTCCTATAATAGTTGTATTAAGTGATGAAAAAAGCATTTTTGCCAGCAACCTGCATGTTGTGACTAGTATGTTTGTCACTGTTCATGCACACTGTGTATGTAGCAAAATTCAGAAGGACATGCCACATAGATAGATGTGTCACATTTACCAAGATAAAAACAGAATAATGATCTGATATACATAGTACAATTTTTCTAACTACAGCAGATGTGACATATATACATGCAAAACACAGCATGATAATGTAGCTTATGTGAACATGCACATAAAATAAGTTACAACCAAGTTTAATCAGAGTTGTTTCTGAATGTCATGATGTATATCAATATGTATAGGATGTATTTATGTGTATATTACAAATGTATAAATAGTTGACACAAGACTTGTGAAAAACAAAAGTCCATACCAGCATTATGCAGTTAATACATCAGTTAATGGGCAAATGTAGCAAATGTAAGGCTACAAAGTTATTATGACTATGATGCATTTCTGTTACTGTAATCAATGATATGACTTGTGTCTATCCTGGTGCAAGTGCCCCACCATACATGCTGACATAAATAAGTGTATCAAACAGTAAATGTAAATGCAGTATATTGTAAGTGATATTTAGTCCTGGAGTGAGTCTTAATAAAAATAATAGTAAGAAGTGTCTGACACTGCAGTAAGACACATCTCACCCAGGTGAAACATTAATGTGTATTACTAAAAAGACAACTGATGATTTATATTGTACATACATCACTGTACAATGGCCTGTGGCAAATGTTGTTATCCTCTGCCTGTAGGTCACTAATTGCATTTTCCAGAAGTTGGTGAAGTCAGCATTCCATAGACTAATTTAATTATGTCCTGAAAGGAACAAATGGCAATAAATGCCTCATGACATGGATAACTTTTAATGGTCTGTTTGCTACTACATCATTATATTGGCCATGTTCACAAGGAATCATGGCAATGCTTACAATAACATCAACTATCCAACACAAACCTAGAAGAAAGTAGCATCATACAGGCCCACTCACATTTTGTGATGATTTTGCAGCATAGTACACATTAAGAAATGTTGCATAAGCCCTCATATCCTATAAAGCCCTAGAGTATGAACATAACAAATTAGATCTGTGTAGTAACTGCATCTGCCACACAAAATAATGAAGGTTGTCATAAACATCACAAATCAAGGTGTGAATTAATACAAAGAACAAAAAGCATGCTGTTTCCTCACCAGAGAATTACTTTACTGAACTGTTGTTTAACCTCTTTCTTCTTAAAATCTAAGACTTCTTCTGAAAATAACACCACTCTAACAAGCACTCCATTTCAAATATATAATGATCATGTAATGAAAGTCATGTGCTAAAAAAATCAAGTGATAAAAAAAGTGATGAAAACATCATGTGCTAAAAAAGCCATATGACTTCTACAAACACAAAGTTTTATACAATGACTTTTGTTTTTAGCAACTGAAGTAAATATTGCAATACTGAAATAATCATTTATATTCTTGCTGCCTTTAGCAATGCTAATCGATTCATTTAAACCTGAAGGATGGTTTGGTACTATGTCTGAGCTGACAGTAGAGGCAACAGTATTCCAAAAAGTTTACCAACATACCCTGCCCAAAGTCATGTTAATTTTTTCCACCACTAAGAATGTGGACGTGGAAAACATCTTCAAGCAACCAGCATGTTTACATAATGCATTATTAGTTGCAACATTTCTAATGTTGTTAACATGCTCATATATTCCCTTATACTTCATTCAGTTTTGCCAATGGACAATGCATCACAGGATAAAAAATTAACTTTGTATATAACTGTTGTGAAAATAGTATCAAAAACAAATTTCTTTGAAGAGGTAGCTATGCTAATGATTACACAAATGTGAACATTCCCAAATCACTGATGGCTGGCCAAGTAACTCATTTTAGTAGACATTGTTTTCTACAGTCTCACACTCAAACCACATTCTAGCTGCATAGATATGCTATAAGTCAGTATCAACTGCATGTGCCACAGGAGCACTTCTAACATAAGAATCAAACAGTGCCGATTTGACTACCATGAAATCCTAAAATGTGTTCAAAGGTATTTGCCCGACATGAAAATGGATAGAAACATAGATGCAATGTTGCAAGTGTCACATCAGCACACTCATATTATGCTGCCCTTCACAAGAATTGATCCGCTGCCTATGAAAGTCCAGAATTATGAAATGTGCATTAATGCATGCAACACAGGTAAATTCTTACCAGAACTGTGAGAAAAAGAAACAACTAAGTGAGGTTATAACATCATATTATTGTGTTGCAAAGCAATTGTTCACAGTAAAAGTGATAGCGGAGCACCTCTCTCACTGTGGTTGTACACTGTACAACTACGGTGGATGTCATTCATACATAGCAGTATACTGTACATACTGATATTATTCAGTCACTGTGGAGTTTGAACAACTACCTCTGTGACCATATAAAGTACATGACATTGTGCAGACTGAATGCACCACAGGAGAAATCTTAGTACAATTGTGAAATAGTGTGCATTTTAAGGCATTACATCATCTTACTGCAGTAAGACATATGCATGCCTGTAATTTGGTTAAAAGAGTGGTGTGATCCATCTTCTTGTCTCAAAATATTGAATAATACTAGGTATATACAAAAACATTTGTTGCATAATGCAGTCATTACTATGATGGTAGAATCATAATCATGCACAAGATGATCAAGGATTAAACTCATGGCTTATGAAGGTAACAAACTACAGAACATTACATTATTTCCTCACACACAGGAGACGGTCTCCTCCTAGTTCTAGAAAAAGCACATTTCAACAAATTGCATCATTAGTGTACAACAATGCAGTTGTATTTGCTAAAATGGACAGAAAGCATTAAAAGAGAAACCTCCAGCTATATATGTACACATCAGATATGTAGGTGATAGCATTGTGTCTTACATGTGCATTCCCACTTATACTGACACAACTGAGTCTAAGAAGTAATACCTGGTTTTGAAATGGCTACCTAACTAAGGTCAGAAACTAGAGAACATTTCATCAATTGCAGGCACCACACAAAATGTTGGTTTACAAGTGTGACTATGCACATTTGAATGGATGACATCATCATTGTTTTAATGAAGAGATGCGTCTGCAAAAAAGGAATGAAAGTGGTTGGAGACCCCAATAACATTGCACACTTACACATCATATATGTATCTGAAGCCATTTGTACACATCATGAGACAGATATTCACATTCACAGTAGTCATTCATTGCTGGATTTAAACCACTTACCTATCTACTTATACAATCTAGTGAATAAATACCTGGTAAGTCAGCAACCATAAAATAAATGATACTCTGGTCTAGAAAAACACTTTATTAATGCTCAAGAGTTTCACCATGTTTTCGTCTGTCAAACAGGACTTCATCAGATACAATACAGTAAATGCTTCTGCACTACATATACCATCCCTACCTATTAGTAAACCTCTAATTGTTAAATGACCTCAACCTTCCATCTTAAAGAAATAAACTCTAAAAGGTAGTGTTTAAATGTAGTGATTAAAATAACAGAAACACATAGACATAATTTCACATTTTCAAACAACATAAACCACCCTTAATAGGTATGTTATTTAAAAAAAATGTGCGAACAAAAGGCATATTACCTACAAAAGTTTCCTAGCCATGGGACCAAGAGAATACCATTGCCGTCCAATAGTCATAGCCCAAAGGTAATTAATATATATTTATACGAGTGGAACTTCATATCAAAAATGTTAAAAGTTAAATATCATTGCCCATATATAAAAAAAGTTAAAAAGGTTAAAAAATAATAATAAACATTACAATTTTGTGGCCCTACATTTTAACACAGGGGTCAGAGAAATATTTTCATGCAACACTGGGAATCTATTTACTTCCAGTACCATTTGCCAGAAAACTTCCCTGAATTCTATCTTTGTTTCCCAGGGTCCACTTCTAGAGTCACATTCAAACTTCTCTAACATGAAAAAGTTATAGCTCACATTTGGGCAGACTAAAATGTGCTTATAAAGCCATTATTAATGTACCCTTTCAGAATGTCATATAAATGTTCATAGACCCTTCTTTTCAACTTCCCAATTACCTTCCCCACATAGAAACCCCTACATTTCTTGCAAGTTGCAACATAAACCGCTCCAGCACTATTACAGTTAAAATAGGAACTAGCTTAAATTAAGTTTGAATGTGACCCTAGAGGTGGACCCTGGGGAAAAAAGATAGAATTCATGGAAGTTTTCTGGCAATTGGTACTGGAAGTAAATAGATTCCCAGAGTTGAATGAGAATATTGTGTTAAAACTTAGGACAGCAAAATTTTAATGTTTTTTATTATTTTTTAACCTTTTAAACTTTTATATATGGACAATGATATTTAACTTTTAAATGTTTTGATATGTAGTTCCACTACTATGCATATATATTGTTTACCTTTTGGTTATGACTATTGGACGGCAATGGTATTCCCTTGGTCCCATGGCTAGGAGATTTTTTGTAGGTGATATGCCTTTTGCTCGTACATTTTTTTTAAAATAACATACCTGCTAATGATTGTTTATGTTGTTTGAGAATGTGAATTTATGTCTATGTATTTCTGTTATTTTTAATCACTACATTTAAACACTACCTTTTAGAGTTTATTTCTTTAAGATTGAAAGTTGAGGTAATTTAACAATTAGAGGCTTATTAATGGGTAGGGATGGTATATATAGTGTGGGAGCATTGTATCTGATGAAGTCCTGTTTGATTGATGAAAACATGGTGAAACTGTTGAGCATCAATGAATTGTTTTTTCTAGACTAGTGTATCATTTATTTTATGGTTGCTGACTTCCCAGGTGTTTTGGCTGTTGGTTATTATTTTGCATTGGCACCTATTGTTCCTCCTTTCTTTTTGTGGTTTATACAATCTAGAAAATACCACATCAGTATTCAGTGCCACAGGAATAGTCTGATTACAATTTTAACATGTTGCAGTTTTGAAAGCATTATCTTATTAGTGTGTTGGCCAAAATGGGTTTTGCCTGGGGATGCCATAATTTGATAGTGGATCCTTCTTTCCAGTATTAGGATGTCTCCTAAGTGGAAGTGTACACAATGGATCTTTTGGCTGAGACAATTCTATATGTCAGTACATGTATATACACACAGTCATAGTATTTAAGCAATGCGCAATTTGAATCACCTACATATAAAATTACACAGGCTAGAGAAAACATCAATAAGAAGCACTACAAAAGAAATCAGATTGCAATGCTGAGAAAGTCACATTTGAGAGGATGACGTCATCATGTGCCATTGAATGTTTTTGGCTACAAACGTAGCAGATTGATGGAGAATAGTCTTGCAGTGTAAATATGCCTAGTATGTGGAAGACTATGCAATGGATATTCTGAGGCAGCTAATTCAAACTGGCACTATAGACACATACACAAACTCACAGAATGTATGCATTGTTGAAGTTTATCTACGTACCATTCCAGTTACACAACCTAGAGAACACAATATTGAGCACATGTGCCAGATGAGAAGTCTGACTTCTAAAGTGAGGGACTGCACTTTTCACAGGAAGGTCTCATCAGTGTGTCTCTAACACAATGTTTGTTTTAACAGTGGAATAAAGTGATGGGGAAGTCTACTTTCAGTTTAAATGTTTCTCCTGAGTGGAAGTGGAGACAACATATCTATTAATGAAGTTATACTTACTAAAACAAAGTTCACACACAAATTCAACACTGATTTGAACAATTTATCTGGCTATGCAACCTAGACAACATAGTACCAGCCACACATGCCACAGGAAAACTCAGACTTCTACACTAAGGGAGTGCACTTTTAAAGGGATGACCTCATCCAAGTGTTGCAGTGAAGATGTTTGTGTTAAAAGTTGGATAAAATAATTAGGGAGGCCTCTTCTAGTTCAAATGGTTCATCTGAGTGGAAGTAAAGAACGCATTTATGTCAATGAAGCCCTACTTACCTGACATTAGATCCACATACACAAGCTCATCACTGCTGGATTTGCACAGTCTACCTATGTAGTTACACAACCAAGACAGCACACTGTCAACTGCATGTGCCACTTGAGAAGTCTGACTTCTACAGTGACAGGGTACTTTTGAAAAGATGACCACATCAGTGTGTTGCAGGAAAGATGTTTTCGCTAAAAGTGGGATAAAAGTAATGAGGGAAACTTGTCTCAGTTTAAATGCTTCTCCTAAGTAGAAGTGGCCACTCACCCTCCCCCCCCCCCCCCACACACACACACACACACACTTACACAATCACACACTTTTCACAACTCTTGGATTTGAACATCTTGCCCATCTAATTACACAGCCTAGAGAACACAGTATCAACAGCATATGCCCACAGGAAAACTCTTTTCTTCTACAGTTTGAGTGTACTTTTCAAAGGTTGACCTCACCAATGTGTTGCAGAGAAGATGTTAGCATTTAATTGGTATAGTGTGTGTGCGTGTGTGTGTGTGTGTGTGTGTGTGTGGGGGGGGGGGGGGGTACTCTTCTAGATTAAATGTTTCTCCTGAGTGGAGGTGCACTCATCAGATGCATAGGAAAATGCAGTCCTCCATACAGTACAGATGTAAACACACACTTATGAAATTCAGTCTGTGCTATATTCAAACATCTACATCTCTATTCCCACAAGCTAGAGAAGACAGTGCTAAAAGCAAACACCATGGAACTCTGATCATGCTAACTGTTAGAAAATGCACATTTGTAAGGATTACTACATCAGTGTGTTGCAGAGAAGTCAGTGTGCATCACACGTTTGGTGAAAAGGGAAGTGTCTTGACAGGCAAAAGTAACAGCAATGTGCTGAACACAAATAATTACATAATGCTCAGATAACCTGTCTTTTCATTCATGTACATTGTGGTAGTGTGAGTGACATGTGCCTGTTTCACATGTTTCACAGTATGGTGTTTTGATGACAATTACACTTGTGAAACACCAGACTGACAACCAAGAATTCATGAGAATTCAGCTCGGGATAATAGCATGCAAACCTTTGTGTTGTCATTTTCAACTGTATGTGCTCACATTTGGACAATGTGCAGTCTAAATAAAAGCAAAGAGATCAAAAAGTTGACACTGAGCTCTTCAATACCACAGGTGATGTATGTGTGAACAGGACCCACACTATTCTACATTTCCCAAGGTAAGTGTTGGAGAGCAAACAAAATTATACACATTGATGAGGTCATCCACTATCTTAAGCACAATAATCTATACAGAAGTAATACAAGGCCCTCACATTATTTCTTTTTAAATTTCTCCCTAAGCTAAACCACTGACAATATTATTTGTGTGATCATTAGCAAAGTATTGATTCATGAGTAATTACATTTTGAAGTTTTGAACTGTGAAATGGAATTAACAGTAGTCTATGGTGTTCCTTGTCAGCCTTCCCTCAATTAAGGAGTATAGACATGTAAACAGGTCAAATTCTGATAAAATCCAGAACAGAGATGCATTTTGTTAAGGCTGTATATTTCATGCCACTTGCAGTACACTAATATGTATACAGAACATACAAGTGTAAAGCTACATCACATATCTGGTGGCTGCCCATGTATTTGAAGCATGTTGCAATTGTTATGCAACTGTATGTGTTTGTATGGCTTGGCTGAGTAATGAATTCAATGCATGTATAACAGACATGTATGTATCATAATTAAAATAGTTCAGAAGCTGGATGGAAATGAAGCCATATTGGTCATATAACCTTATGTGTGTAGAGCAGCAGTATTTTCCACGTGTGCATATTATACTATCCTTGTAAATGCATAAATCTTTGATTACACCTAATGTCTTGCAGAACTTTCTGGAAAAATATGAACATTTTGTGAATAATTATGAAACACACAAGGGATCAAACATGTTAATTGCTGGTGCAAACGGGAACTATGAAAATGCTATGAAGCAAAGATATTGTTAGCAGCATGTAAATTACACTATTTATAATTGCAACATCCCATATGGTGTACATTCAGTTCTATAGCCTGTTTAATATACGATATTGACCATCTCGTCATAGTGCCAGCAGCCTGTGTTTACAGAGTGCAGCAAGGCTAACCACAGCAGTGTGAGGGTTAAACCGCACACTAATGCATCAGAAGGCAAAATACCACAAGAGTTTGCCATTAAGCTGACTATTGCCATTTCCTATAAGTTCCATGTGTTGCTTTATGCCAGTCATCATGCAAATGTTGAGGGGAACGGCAGAAGGGGTGGGAAGAGGGATAGATTTTGAAATAGGGATACAACTATATAGAGAGACTTGTTTAAGGAACAGTTGTGCACATATTTGTGATATGTTACTTTTAGGGTTGCCATCAAGATTGCTCTCTCAGGCTATGTACATACAACATTAAAATATAATGGGTAATAAAAAGCAAGAACCTAGGAACAATTTTTAAAACGACTGCACTTATAAACTTAATTTTTTTTTCTAGGATAATGCATTTACTGACCTATATTGTCTGAAAATCAAATGTATAGCATTACTTAATGAAATCGGTCCATTGTGGTTTGCTAGAAATATACATATTTCATAATGAACATGCCACAAATTAAGATATAGAAATTTAGACATTCTTTGAAATTCTCTGCACTTTATATGTATTGCTCCATACAATAAAGTGTTTCCAATATGAATCAAGAAGGAATGCTCAGGCAGGCAGTCACACAAAAGATCAAAATGCCGTTTCTTTCACTAGTTTATTAAACTTTATAAAGTAGATTTAGAGCTTTTGTGTCTCCACTGGAGACTTCGTCAGAATGAACACACATTCAAATGACAATATTCAAATACACCAAGAAACAAACATGATTGGGTGAATGATAAAATAATTAAATATCTCAATCACACAATAAAATATTTAAAGAAACACTGCAGTGAAAAAATTATCACCATAAAAACAATAGGTGGATTCAATAAAGCCTACATGGTCATTTTTGACCATGTGGAAAATGTGGCGGGATGCGCACATTACCACAAATAGTTTTAGAGTTAGTAAACTCTGCATAGCAACTTGCACTCAGGCACAAACACAAAAATGTCCATGGCCTGCAAATTACAGCATTTCTAATGAATGCTAATGAAGCAAATCAACACAGTGGAGCAATTCAACAAGCTGTAAAGCAACTGTGTAGACTGCATGCTGGTATTGCCCGTGTATTTGAAAGTTTTCCTAATACAGCCACAGAAAGGAGTCTACATAGAAACAAGACCAAGTAAAAGTCCATTGATGTGTACAGAACAAACTGTAACATGCAAGCCCACACACATTATGACATTATCAGATATGGTAGATTCTAGAAAATTAGATTAACAATAGCAACAATTCCTTTTTAAGTGCCATGACATAAATGCAGCTTTGCCCCCCACCACCCCAAATGAAGAATGTACTCATAACTAATGTAGACAGCTAAAAGTGTAAACCCCATGTATCAAAACCTGCATTCATCTGTGTAGACACATACCGCAGTAATACCCTCCCCTGAGTGTACAACATTGGGCTCTCCTTCAGTTTCCCTGCCTACACAGTTACCAACCATATAGATTCAGGGTTGTCAGCATGGTGAAGATGTAAATGAGGTCAAAACACATTAAAATGATTGATTCTTGGAGGGGCAGTTAGACGGTACATTTCAAGGGCTAGTCTATTCAAGGCTGGGGTTTGTTTCCACATAGGAGGGTTAGTTTGTTTTTTGCCTTAGTCTTTGAGGATTTACTGTTTAATTCTTTTTATTGGGTGTCTATGAGTTATAACTACTTTGTTACATCAAATGAAAATAAGTCATTCTCTTTAGATCAGTCAGTGTGCTTATTAGTTAAAATATATACAAATGACTAGCAGTTTGATTGGTAATAATTTAACTAAGAAATGTATTTCCAGTAATGTAAATAGTTTGAATAATAATTGTAAAAGGGGAAGTCTCTTAAAATATTTGAATATGTTTAATGCACATATTATTTTCTGCAAGAAACACACCTTATACAAGAAGACAAAAATAAAATTAAAACTATACAGTTTTAGTAAGTTCATGCTATAAACAAAAGAAGAGAGGAGTAGCAGTCTTACGGAAAAACTCAATCTTAATGCCAAGAATTTTAACTACATATTATGACAAAACATGGATGTTTTGTTTAGTAACAATATCCATAAATGGGAAGATATATATTCTAGTAAACATGTATTGGATACCTGCATTAGGTGCCAAAGTAGCCAAGCAGCATTTAGAAGACATTGTACACCATGATAAAGGGGAAACAATGATAGCAGGAGATATGAATTGTATAATGAATGATAAGGACACTGATGCTATAATCACACAAAATAAAACAATTTCTAAGGTGATAACTGATTTAACTGAAACTTTTAATATCATAGACATTAATGAATATGCTGATCCTAAAACCTTATTCTTTACACGTTACACTCATCAACATGGCACACATTCAAGAATAGAGTGTGCATATCAAAAGATCTAACTACAAAGTTGGATAAAGTCAAAGTAGTCAAATGCCCATTATCAGACCATAATGCAATTACTTTTGATTTAGATTTAAAGTACAAAGCAAAGAATAACTGTAACTAGAATGCCTTCATACATAACAAATTTAAAGGATTTTAAGGAATTTTATGTTAAAGAGATACAAACATTTTTAGACATAAATGTTACTAAAGACGTGTCAGAGATATATATTTGGGACTCTTTGAAGTCATATTTATATGATAAAGCATTAACATGGTTTAAAAATAAGAAAAGGCAATGGACAAGACTTACTGGAATTCCAAGCAAGAACTGATACACTAAAGCTAGGCAATCAGAAGGGAAAGAAGAATTTAACAAGTGAATTAGATGACATGAATAAAAAATATTTAGAGACACTACATCATAAGACAATGATAAATTTAGAGACAATCAAACTATTTTCTTATTCGATGAACCCCAGAAATCAGAAAAGAATAGCAAATAGGACTAAAATATCATAAAAGCTAATGAAATAAAGAAAATATACATTCCAGATACCAGAAAGAAAGTATCAGACTTAGAAGGGATACTAGAAGCATTTAAATTATACTTTCATAAAGTTAATACCCAAAAGGAAATAATAGAACCTCAAAACATGTTAAAGTCTTTCTTTAAAAAACATATCAAAAATACTGTTTTCTATAGTCTATGTACTTAGGTAGGTAGGTATGCTATTCTCAATGCAGTCAACTGGTTTTGTGTGTGTGTGTGTGTGTGTGTGTGTGTGTGTGTGTGTGTGTGTGTGTGTGTGTGTGTGTGTGTGTGTGTGTGTGTGTGTGTGTGTGTGTGTGTGTGTGTGTGTGTGTGTGTGTGTGTGTGTGTGTGCGTGTGTGTGTGTGTGTGTGTAAGCTGTTACTTGACATTACAGAGAGCCTTTTATACCAGCATGTGGGACACCGTTATTACCATATGTTCAACAGACAATGGTTATGTCATCGGCTATATCAGAGCATTGTATATGCAGTCATCTCACCAGGTCATGACCAGACACTGGTCTGGAGCCCAGGCAGATGTCACATTAGATTTATAGGTTTATAGGAGGTTACTAGGCTATCGGCCCTAAGCCCTTTATAAGCCTAGCCATATTATGCCCTTGTTCCCTTATTGACCAAGTTGTATGGTATATATTTGCAGCACAAGTCTATGATCAGCACTGACTACCTTTATCCAAGAGGGACATGGGTGACACATTGTTGTAAATTTACCGTCTCCCATTCAGATGTCTAAGTTACTCTTAAATGTGGTCATTGAGGAGCTCTGTTTTACGTGAATTGGGA
The DNA here is from genome assembly GCF_019279795.1 of Protopterus annectens. Classification (NCBI taxonomy): domain Eukaryota; kingdom Metazoa; phylum Chordata; order Ceratodontiformes; family Protopteridae; genus Protopterus; species Protopterus annectens. The sequence continues at coordinate 1,595,988,337 of NC_056735.1, read as the reverse complement.
GTTTGTTTCAGAGGAATAGCAATCTCTGGGTGACATATCTGTTTCTCCAGCATGTTCTGTTAATGTTGCAGGCTAAGTTAAGATCCCTAGAATGAGTGAATCTTGTCCCATGTGATTTGCGGATGTGCAGTATTTCCATTAGGGCAGGGTCTAAGACTGCTCTGTAGGCCAGGCACAAATCACTTCTCAGCAGCCTATAAGATACAGAGTACAGTGACAGGGCCTTCAGTCTGTCCATGTAGGTCATGTGTTGAAGGCTCTGAATTTTCTTGGTAAGAAACCTCTGAGGTCTCTGCAGATGTCTAGTGAGGTACATACAGAAGGGAGCATTGTACTCTATTAGTGATCTGATGAGGGATGAGCAAGGGGGAGTCATAACATCCTTAGCTCTGGATATGATGCCCTTACCTATGAGATCTGCAACATAGAAGGCCTTTGTTACCACTGTGGACACATTGTGATCAAAGTTGCTATCAACCTGTGTTTCCAAATCTCTCACAACAGAGTTTGAGCTAAGGTGGTACTGTTAATATTGTAATTTGTAGGGACTTCCCCTTTGCTGAAAGGGATGATAATGTATTTTTTGCATTTAATTTAAGTCCGTGGCTTTGGCTTTGGTCATTTGTCAGTGTAAGCCCTTTTTGTAGCATGTCAGCATTGTTGGGGGACTCAATGATTGCACCCAGTTTGAAGTCATCAGTGAACTTTGTAAGTCACAGGCCATTTATTTTCACCTGGACTTCTGAAAAAGAGATTCTAAACAGTAGGGGGCAGCACATGTCCTTGTGGTACACCACTGGTAACTGGCCTGCTGGTAGAGGTGGAATCTGCAAATTTGACTATAAGCATTTTGTTGGTGAGACAGCTGGCTACCCATCTGATGACATATGGGTTAATTCCAAGCTGGGTGAATTTCTCAATGATGCCTGAGTAGGGGATTGTGTCAAAAGCCTTGGCTAACTCAAGATATGCTTTACGTGCTGTTTTACTTTCATCAAGGGTTTTGGTGACATTCTCAAAGAAGTCCACCAGGTTTAATAAGCATGATATCCATTAAAAAAGTCAAATTGGGTTGAGTCAAGAGTTGAAGGTCACCTATGTCTTTGTTGATAAGGTCCATGATGATTCTCTCCATGGCCTTGCAGATAGGAGTGGTTATGCTTATGAGTATTTAGTACCAAGGGTCAGTTGATGGACCCCTTTTATGCAAGGGAATTACTGTTGCTGTTTGCACTTTGCTGAGACAAAGCCAGTACTTAGACTGTGGTTGAAGAGAGTGCCAAATTGTCCTGCTATGTCCTGTTTTAAACCATTTTGTAGGTAGTCTGGAATGTTATCTTATCCCATAGAGACTATGTTTTGGCCATGGAGAATGCAGTTATAGCCTGCTCTTTTGAGATATTAGGTAGAGGACTGGTGACTGGTATGCCTTGGGGTATGTCTGGTGGGGCAGGGGGGGTGAAGTTTGCACCAAATCTGTCTGCTAGCAAGTTGGTGATGTCCTCAGGGTCAGTATGAGTGGTACTGTCTTCTACTAGTTGGCACAAAACTGGGCTTTCTCTTTTAGATTTCTGATGTAGCTAAAGTTTGTCTTGTGATTATCTTTAGCTACAGATGCTAGTTTCAATTCATAATTCACTTTAGAGGACTTTACAAGATATCTAATTTGCTTGTTCAAGCTGTGGAGGGTGTCTTTCCTCTGATGAGTCAGTTTGCGCTTGTTCTTATACATTGAATGTAGACTCAGATTAAGAGTCATTAGATCTGAAAAGGTAAAACATAAGTAAGTCCAACAAGTCAACCACTGCAGTTGCTGTATAATATCATGGATTTTATTCAAAGAAGGAAAATAAAAGCTTAAAAGCAAGGCTAAAACACATATAAGCACTTTTATTTCTTTTGAAACAGGCGGTTCATCAGATCTGCTTATCTTCTGTTACAAATTCCTGTTGTTGAATAACCTATTTATGCTTGTTGCCCACCTGGGTGGCTTGTTTTTTGTGAGGACCCTGTTTTGATCCACTCAGGTACAGCCAAGTCTACATTTGTATAGGTGTTTATAAAGGGCATTTGTGTACACCTCTGTATAAGAGTCATTGTTGACAATAATAGCAGGGGATTTAAAAGTATTTATACCATTGCTTAGGAGGCTATAGTTTGCTTTGGAGACATTTTTCATCCTTTTTGCTCTTGGATGAGGGGAGAGTCATGTATGATCATTATTTCAAACAAGACTGATATATGATCAGACCTTACCAGGGAGGCCAACACACAGGAGGTAGTGCAGAGACCCCATGTGTTGGTGACTACTAATTAAAGGACATTACAGCCCCACATGCAGGTGCAGACTACCTTATCTAGAGCAATTGTATTAATAAACATTTGTATCAATAAAGTCCTGGACCCATAGGGTGAACATGTTTGTATTCATATATGACTCCCAATCGATGGAAGGATAGTTGAAATCATCCATGGCCAAGGTGTTTGGCTGTATAGTGAGTGACTCATATAGGTCCATGTAGACAGAGTGGTTCTTGTGGTTCATGGTGGGAGATGATAGGAAGGGGGTTGTGCCTACAGTTAGTTTGACTTGGAGCAACTCTAGGGAGTCATACTGTTTAACCAGTCTTGAGGTGTATTTATCTTTAATGAAGATGGAGACACCTCTGTTTTGGTTCTTTCATGCTCGTTTTGAGGTCTGAATGTGTGGAAGGCATTGTAGCTTTGCATGGCCAAGGGGCTCTCTGTGGCCTTCAACCATGTTTCTGTGACTACAAATGGATCAGCATTTTCCAAGGTAAGGAGTGCTTCCAATGAGTGCAGTTAGTGATTTAGACAGCTAGCATTAAGCAGCATAACCCTGAGTTTGTCTCAAGCGGATTTTTGTACATCAGGAATTTTGTTATTATGATGTTGCCTAAAAAAGGCACTATGAGGGAGGCAAGTACCTTTGACAGTAACTAAAGCCAAGAGGTGACAGGTGAAAACCATCCCGGGCAAAGCACCATGGTCTGTTGAACATATCTTCCCAGGCTAAGAGATACTGGATTCCCATGAACTGACACCAGAAGCTAAACCAATTGTTGAAGTCCATCATTTCTTGTTTATATTGAGGCATTATCCTGGGTGAAGGTACAATGCTGCTTGTGGCTAGGGACATACCTGCCTGGAACACATAATCTTAGAGCTCAGTCATGTCTCACTTCATATAGTCCAGTGAGGAATGTCTCAAGTCATTCACTCCAATATGGACTATGACAGAGTCATAACGGTACTTGTTGAGAGACTTGAGTATCTGTGTCATCTGACAGATCCTGGCACCTGACAGGCAGCTGACCTTGTCCTTCACCTTGTCCAGCCTGGTGAGAAGGATATCTGTATGTCTCATTATGGAGTCTCCTATGACCAAGACATTTTGTTTTCAGGTGTTTTGCCTTAGGAGCTTATTGGCTGAGACACTGTTGTGTGTACTATTGTGTGTAGTGGATTCTATTGGGTCTGCATTGTGTGCAGTAGGTTTGCTTTTGGGAAGTCCCTCATCTTTAAGTAGACTTCTAGCAAGTACCTCTGCTTATGTGGGCTTATGTATTGTGTGCTTGGTATGTGCAAGAGGTGAAGTGTGTGTGCACACAACCTGTTTGATAACTGGTTTGTTGATATGTGAGAGAATTTATTCTAAATTTATAGTATAAATATAGCTCTCACATATTGTATGTCATTAATTTGGAAATAACTTGTCAGTATACAAGAGGTCATTTCTACATTGCCTCAGGATGCCCATGCCAATCAGGCTAGCTGGAGAAATGGTGGGAAACTGTCCATCCAGTATGGCATGTATATACTGAACTAACTAGTGGGGAGTAGGCTAGATGGACCAGTTTTTGCTGTAAGGCTAGCAAAAGTGGTTATTTTATGGAAGGCTAGGTGCAGCAAACTATGTCAGTGCTTCACAATGCAGAACTGAGTTGCTCACAGGGCAGCAATGCAATCTCTGAGCCACTCTGGTAAACTGAGCAAAACCCACACAAACACAATGCTTTAATACAAGCAAAGTTAAATGATTATAACAAATTGAGCAAAGGGAAAGCCCAAGACTGAGTCTTATTCCAGCAATCCCCAACTCAGATGAGTCCTTGGTTGTGCACTCCTGCCACAAGGGTGCAGGGGGGCCTTCATAATGTAAGATGGATGGTTTTAGCGCTGAAATGATACCAAACAGTCTAGATTCAATAAGCCTAAATCTGGCCTATGCTGTAAAATGCAGCAGTACTAGAAATTCAAAGTCCAGAAAATCACAGTCACAACAGCAAAAAAAAAAAAAAAAAAACAAAAAACAAAAAAATAATTTCAGTAAAGCAGCAATTCAGGAGAATACTCCCACAAGTGTGTAGATCACAAATTGTCCTAGTGTAAATAACTGGTGTGGAACCCAAGTGTTTATACCAGAGAAAAGACACTTAAAATAACAAGTATAATAAGCCTTCATTAGCAATTACCAGCTTTGAAGGGTGTAGGCTACACTCTCCTGCCACAAGAGTCTAGACCACAAACCTTCCTAATATAAAATAATTGCTTTATAGCCCAAGTGCTTAAACCAGAACTAAGACAGTTTCAGAACAATAGACGCAATGACAATTCAACCAGCAATTCCCAGCTTAAAAAGGTGTAGGCTATCCTCTCCTGCCAAAAGAGTTTAGACCACATATCATCTTAATGTAAAATAACTAGTTTGGAACCCAAGTACTTAAACCAGAACAAAGACCCTTAAAACAACAGGGACAATAATTATGGAACCAGCAATTCCCATCTTAGAAGGGAAGAGTCAACCCTTTCCTCTCACATGATTGTAGACTAGAAACCTTCATAATGTAAAACAACTGGCTTGAAGCCCAAGTGCTTCAACCAAAACTAAGAGGCTTAGAATAACAGTCACAATTTAATGCAATACCAGACAGATGGCAGTGACATGTATTTTAACTCATTCATTCCAGTGGAGCTCTGGAAGTTTGCACTGTAACTTCCAATGGGCGCAACCTAAGCTTATTGACAGAATCAGATTATGCCTTCTCATTTCAAACAAATGTTTGTATCTCTGGAATGATAAGGATTATTAAAGAAGTATAAAAGGCAAATTCTTCAGTACAAACTATTTTTATAATGGTAGTATTCTTTAGGTTCTAGGTCTTAAACTGAAATTTATAAGTCACAGTGAACACAGTAACTATTATATTTGTAATATTTTGTAAGCAACTTACAATACCTCAAAAACCACTTAAGTTACACATATGCTGCCAGCTGCATTTTATTTATCCATCTGAGAGGCCAAGGTGTTTGGTCCATGTTACTTGGTTGAGTTATTTAGAAAAAAGTGAAAATTATATTTATGTAAATTAATATTATAAAAACAGCAGATGATATGTCATTACCTGCATTAGACAGAGGCCAAATATTAATGCAGTTGAGTTTGCCATTATGTAAGCTTTAAGATGAAATATTTAAAAAACTTGTATATAGCATGGTTTTGGAATTATTGATGTAAATTTGAACAAGCAATATTTGATGACTAGTGGCATCAGTAGGTATTAACTGCAGATGCATCTGAAGCCATCACTCAGATGTAATGAGTTAATCTATCCACATACATCATGGCATGGTTAGTAAGCCCTGTGTTATCTTGATGAGAAAGCCCTGTGGTCTGTTCAGCTGTTGCATGTGCCTGGTGAGATTCATGCAAAAGAGAGCATTATATTGTATTACTGTTCTGATGAGTTTGACTACAGTGCTGTCATACAGTCCTGAGAACTGAATGTGATGGCAGGTCTTATGATATGCACCATACATATGTACTGGATAATATTAAAGAGAAATGTTAGAAAGTAATGAGACACATTGCAGTTCCTGACTTCACAACCCTTACAAGAGAATACACTAGAAAGCACTGACATGATGATGCTATCCACTGTATAATTTAACAAAGCAAATATAAGTGACAGATACAATCTTCAGTTCAACAACACAAATGCAGACATACTAGGGATTAATGTAGCTGTGAAGCCAGTGCATCAGAATCAAAGCTTTTATATCCTTGAATCCAAAAGAAAGAAAACTGGAATATGACACAGTTATCATCACTTGCACAGGGTGTTGTGTGCGGGGCAGTAGGCCTAGGCTGACACAAAAGGTGTGTGTGAGTAAGAAAGGGAAGCAGGCATGCTGAACCATGTAACTGGTGTGTGTGTGTGTGTGTGTGTGTGTGTGTGTGTGTGTGTGTGTGTGTGTGTGTGTGTGTGTGTGTGTGTGTGTGTGTGTGTGTGTGTGTGTGTGTGTGTGTGTGTGTGTGTGTGTGTGTGTGTGTGTGTGTCTGCATGAACACAACCAAGCTCAGTGCTAGCTCTACATCTTGGTATGTCAAACAGGTGTGATCCCTGCATGGTAGAAATGGCAGTTCATCATCGTCACCCCTAACCATGAGAACTGGCTCTGCCAGGAGTTGCACTGTCACCTTCATGCCCAAGTACAGATGCAGTGCTGCTGCCAGAACTGACTGATGTCTGATGGATGTGCTCCCTTCATGGGAATCCATGAACCATGGCCTGCCACATCTGGGTGTGGACAGCACACTCACTGACTGACCAGTGGAAGTACTGCCACTACAGGAGCGTGATCATGCTCAGCCACATTGGCTGTCTGCAGATGCTGTGTCTGACATATGCCCACAAAGATGCCATTCCACTCTCAGCAGATGTTCCATCATAGATACTGCTCATTTCATGACAGACACCCCTCAGTCCATCACAGGCACCCCTCATCCCAACTTATCATTAATCTGATCCAGTGAATCAGCAGCACAGTGGAGGCAATCACACATGTCAGCCTGTGCCACATCTACAACCCTGAGCATTTGTCTGGAGCACCTTTCTGAATGTGCCTGTGCCATGATGATGGCCCTAAACATATGCTGAGTGACAAAGGAAGAGACACCTGCACCACATGGAGGAGAGACAGCAGGCCTCCTCTCAGCATCCCTGTCAACTCTCCTGTGTGGCACCTTGCCAACACTTTGGCTATGGCCAGAGTCAACAGACACTGGTGCCACAGTAGTCACACCTCCCTGATCAATGTCCTTGCCCTCCACCTGTACAATATCTGTGTGCTCAGTGGGCTGGGTAGGCATAGGCCTACTGGTTGCGTCTGGGGAAAATGAAAGGCTTGGATGGATGTCAACCTCTGTGTCAGATTCAACCTCTTCACCCTCAAACTATGCCCCAGTTTGGCCGCCATCATCATCATCAGTGGCTGATGAGTCACTGACATCAGGTAACACAGGGCCCACACTCCCACTGTTATGATCATATCTGATAAAAAGGAAGAAACACAAGCATACATTAATACCTGCACTACTATGATGCAATATATGTTAAACAACTAACAGTGCTGCAACTATTACAGACAGTACAGCAATGCACAGAACAGGCCTAAAATGACACATTATGATATATATTTTAAATTGATCTGCAGTATTGGCATACATGTATTTGGCTTTCCATCTGCAGGAGACATACATTGCTGGATTCATGACAGTCCTGAAATAAGTTGAACAAGAGGTAGGATAACATCATCGCATTTAGCAGTAACCTCTATATCTGCATTAGCTGGACATTCAACAAGCATGTGGCTGACAACTCCAAACTGATCTTATCATTGTACCAATCTTTAATCACCCCCAAAAAAAAGATGTGGCACAGAAGTAACTTTTATTTCAATTGGTTTAGTATGCAACAATTCTCAACTGCTCATATAACAAAGCCTACCTGGAAGCTCCTCCTGGGACTCAGAAGGAGTGGTGCCCATGTCAAGTAACATACTGTGGTCCATTCTGCTGTGAGCTCACATGTTGGATATTCACTAGGAACCCTTCATTGTGGTTAAGAGGTGGTTCTGTAGCAGACCTTCCTCCTTTGGTCTTGGGCAAAAGCACCTGGTTGCCTCCATGGAGAGGTAATCATGTCAGTGGCCCTGTGGTGCATGCATTCATTTGTCCAGATGTGGCTGCCCACAGAATTGATGTTGGCAACAATCTGCAGCCATATTCACAGCCTTTCTTGCATATTGGGCTGACCTCTTCCCAAGAAAAATGCCCCATAATTGACAGAGAGCATCAACAATGATTTTGTTATCCGTTTCACTAAATGGGAGGTTTGTGCCTCACTGACATTGTTTGTGCCCTAAAAGACAACATTATCATAAGTTCATAGGTTCATACTAGGCTATCTGCCCTAGGGCATTTATAAGCCTAGCCAGAGTGTGTTTGGCTTTCGCCACCCATTTTAAATGAATTTTGCTATGCCATTTTTCGAGGTTAGTATACTGTGCCTCTGTCTAACAGTGGCACAGAAGTGATACTCGGGGTAAACCTATGATCTCTCATCCACTCATCAAGATTTCTCTTGAAGAGAGTCAATGAGGGACTCTGCCTAACCTGGACTGGGATTTTATTCCAGAGTGAAGGGAGCCTCTGGGTTATGAATTTGTCCCTCCAGCATGTCCTATTTATTTCAGTGCTGAGGTTCAAGTCTCTCGAGCACGTAGCTCGATGGGATTTGGATTTTCTGAGGTGCAGCATGTCCATTAATTCCGGGTTGGACATGGCTTTATATGTCAGGCACAGATCGCCTCTGAGCAGGCAGTATGCCACTGAGTAGAGCCTGAGTTTCTTTAACCGGGCAGCATATGGCATCTGTTTGAGCCCTTTGATCCTCTTGGTGAGGAACTTTTGGGGTCCTTCCAGTTGCTGCAGGTGTCTGGTAAGGTACATCCCAAAAGGGGCATTGTACTCAATTATGGGCCTGATGAGGAATGAGTAAAGAGGCGCGATGACCTCCCCTGATCTAGATGTGAATCCCTTCATGATTAGGTGGGCTATATAAAATGTTTTTCTAACCACTTTGGCCAAGTGGTTTTCAAATGAGAGATTGCTATCACCTTGGGTCCCAAGGTCCCTAATTACTTCTTCCATACTTAATGGATTACCACCTATGTGGTAATTTGTGGGCACTTTGTTTTTGCCAAAGGGGATGACTATACACTTTTTGGCATTTAGCTTGAGGCCATGGCTCTGGCACCAGTTGTCTGTTTCTATGAGGCCCTTTTGTAGGATGCTTGTGTCGGCTGGAGATTTGATTATGGCACCTAGTTTGCAGTCATCTGTGAACTTGATCAGCCACAGTCCTTCCGTGTTGGCCTGTACCTCCGAGAAATATATACCGAACAAGAGAGGTCCCAGGACTGAGCCATGTGGGACGCCACTTGTAACTGGTTTGGAGTCTGACATGGCTCCAGCAATTCTAACCATGTGGGTTCTGTCCTTGAGCCAGATTGCAACCCATCTAGTGACATAGGAGTTTATGTTTAAGCTGGTAAGCTTATCTATAATGCCCGAGTGGGGTATTGTATCGAAGGCTTTTGCGAGGTCCAGGTAGGCTGTGTGGATTACCTTCCCCTCGTCAATGGCCTTGGTGACTGTTTTAAAGAAATTGACCAGGTTTAAGAGGCAGGATCTGCCCTTAACAAAGCCGAACTGGGTAGGATCCAGTGTCTGTATCTCCCCAATATCTTTATTTATGAGGTCCATGATGATCCTTTCCATAGCTTTGCAGACCTAGCTAGTCAGGCTTATGGGGCGATAGTTTCCAGGATCCGTTGAGGCACCACCTTTGTGGAGAGGGACCACTGTTGCTGTACGCCACTCTTTGGGTGCATATCCTGTAGTAAGGCTGAGATTGAACAGTAGTTTTATGTTTGGGTTTAGCTCTTCTTGGAGTTCATTTAGGACACAGCCTGGGACACCGTCTGGTCCCATCGATGCTGTGTGTTTTTGCATTGGAGAGGGTGGCTCTTACCTGAGCATCTAAGATGTCAGGGGGGCAGCTCTCTGCTGGGATAGATATTTGCCCTTTTGGTGGGGAGGGGGGGAGAGGTTTGTGCTGAACCTGTCAGCTAGGATGTTGGCAATGTCTGTGGGTTCGGTGTATTTTTTGTAATTTTGGACTAATTCTGAGCATATCTGGGAATTCCCACCCAGGTTCCTAACATAACTAAAGAAAGCCTTGTGATTATCCTTAGTGTCCTGTGCAATTTTTCTCTCGAAGCTGGCCTTATACGATTTTATGAGTGCCCGTAGTTTTTTGCTAATACTGATCAGAGATGCCTTCCCTTTTTGGAAATTTGCTCTATCATGTAGTAGCTTCCTCCCTCTATTGTATAGTTTGTTTATGGCTGGGGTCCACCAGACAGGACGCCTGCCTTTGGAGGATTGGGTCTTGGTTTTATTTGGGATTGCATGATCCATGCATTCCTGAAGGTGTTCATAGAATGCATTTATAAAGGATTCTGCGGTCTGGGACGTATTTTCCACAGGCCTGGGGGCTTTGAAGGATTCCACCTCGGTTTTGAGGTGTGTGAAATTTGCTTTAGAGAAGTTTTTCACTGTGGTTTTCTGGGCAGGGGGTGGGGTCGGGATGTGAATATCCAGTGAGATTAGTTTATGGTCTGATCTTACCAGTGAGGGATACACTTCTGGTCTGGAGCATAGAGCCCCCATGTTGGTGATGATCAGATCCAGTATGTTTTCCCCTCTTGTGGGAGTGGTAACAAGTTGTTCCATAGCATTTGAGTTTATAAATTCTAAGAACCTTTGGGCTAGGGTGTTGGAGCTAGAGTAATGCTCCCAGTCTATGTGTGGGTAGTTGAAGTCGCCCAATATAATGGTGTTTGCAGAGACCTTCATATTTTTCAGTGTTCTCAGGAAGGCCAAGTGGGGTTCCTGGGTTTGGGAGGGTGGTTCGTAGCAGGCTATAAACTGGAAGGCAGTTTTACCCACTGTTATTTGCACATGGATAGTCTCTGATGCTTCGTGCTGTGCCACCAACCTGGAGGTGTGGGTATCTTTGACGAATATTGATACTCCCCCTCCTTTTGTGGTTCGGTCCAAGTTTTGGGGCCGAAAAGCATGGTATGAGCTATAACCTGGTAGTGCTGGGGTGCTCTCGGGAGAGTTGAACCAGGTTTCTGTTACTGCACAGATATCAATGTTCTCCATACTAAGGAGAGTTTCAAGTGCATGCATCTTGAGGTTTAGACTTCTGGCATTGAGTAGCATTACTCTTAGTTTCTTATCCCTTTTGATACCTATGGAGGTGGGTTTGTCTTTTGAGCCTTGCCTAAAAAAGGCATTATGGGGGTGGCAAGTGCCTTTGCCAATATCCTAAAGCACAGGGGTGACAGGTGCAAGCCGTCTCTAGCGAAGCATCGTGGCTTGTCGAGCATGTCATCCCAGGCTGACAGGCATTGGATCCCCTTTGAATGACACCAATACTTAAGCCAATTGTTGAAATTGATCATCTTGTCTTCATATTGTGGCATCATTCTTGGTGAGGGTAAGATGCTACTCAAAGTGAGGGTCATACCGGCCTGGGCTACATGCTCAGAGAGCTCCTTTATGTCTCTTTTCATGTAGTCCAGGGAGGTACATCTCAGGTTATTCACACCAGCATGGACAATGACTGAGTCATATTTGTTCATAATATACTTAAGTATTTAGCAAGTACAAAGTAATTGTTTCCAGATAAAACAGTAAAAGTAGGCAGTCAGTAATACCCACTGGAAAGACATAAAATAGTTTACATATGTGAAATACTAACAACAGGCAAGATGGAAAAAAGGAGAGTAGCAAGTGGAACATATCCTTGTATGTGCCATAGCAGTAACTCAACTGGGCTCCCCCCCCCAAAAAAAACTGTCCATTCTACTGTGTGACATAACAGTATATTATTCTTTGCTCCCCCAACCACAAAAGAACAGAAACATGATCCATTTTGCAAATAAAACATCTTTGGAATGCTAAAATTGCTTTCAAAGGACCTGTCCCTGAAACATTTGTACATATGCATCACACAGTTTTCTATTTTCATGTATCATCAGTTATGTGTACCTCTAAAATGGCTTAACAAACATGTCCTTGCCATCAGTACACTTCTAACTAATTCATACATATAAAAGTGTAAAAGCCTTTGCTTCACATTTTTTTTTATTAATATTTTCTAGCATATGCATTATGGATGTAACAAAATGGGAGCATAGCTCCTAGAGTTCAATACTCTTCTGTAAAGATATGTTTGGAACAAATTTGCTTTTGTCAATTCCTGCAAACATGTAGCAAGTGTCCTCACCATCTTTTTGTCTAGCTACACATTTGCCTTTTTTATAATAGAATACATTGCTCATGGCTTGCCTCTAACTTAGCCTGCATTTCAGAGATGCTAATTTCAGCACAAGCAGCTGAATTGCATGCTAATCAACCAATCTGTTGGAGCTATTCAATAAGTTATAAAGCAGCCATGTGGACTCTATGCTGGTTTTCCTGTGGATTTCAAAAGTAGTGGACTACAGACACAGAAAGTCTACACAGCCAGAATGTTAGGAGCTGCTGCTGCTGCTTAGGCTGCAGACAATGCTGCTGCAGCAGCCAATAGGCCTAGGCTGACACAGAGAAGCATTTCTAGGCCACATTTAACTTATCACAACATACACGACAGGGATATTGTAGAGTGCTAGAGGGTGGACAGGGACATAATAAAGGAACTCTGTGACATCTGCTGGCCTCAGGTCAGGGTCAGACCCTTTACCACCCCATGTATTGTCTGTATACTGCGTGCATCACAAGCAGCCCTGAACTAACACTGTGGCAACTGCTGCATTTAAAGTACAAGTCCTGAACATGTATAGTGTTGCATAATAATATTATGGCATGTCCTTGTATTTCATCATTTGGTACAGCAAGCAAGTAAAAGGTGGAAGATTTGTACACAAATTAGCATAACAATTGACAGCAGAGAGTTATTTGACTTATATGCATCCATTAGCAAGTAGTTGCCTCAGGACTCAAAGATTCAGACATTTACACTGATGTTCACTGCATGACCTCAGTTTAGCTCCATACATTTGTAATGGGAAATCATAACAGATAGAAGTTAGAAAGTAATGAGACACAGCCGTTTCTGACTTGACAACCCTCAAAAGAGCAAATAGTCAAGATGCGAAATGGAGAGTAACAAGAGCAACATATCCCTGTTTTTGCCATAACAGTAGCTCAGCCTGGGTCCACCCCTCTTGAAAGAAAATTGTACCCTTGCAGTTGCCAAACCAGGAATTCATCTTTGGTTTTCCACCAAAAGAGCAGTCTATGTTTCTTTGTTCCATCTAACTTACTCTTCATCTGATGGCAACTGCATATCATAGTATTCCCAGTTAATATCCTCACACATTTAAGGCAATGATAGAGACTGGCTTACACACTGCATGTCTCTGACTACTGGTCAGATAACTGATGAATGACCAAAAAACACAGAAAGGAAGGAAAGAGCTGTATATTTGCAAGGAATAATCATAGCAGGTTGTGTGATCACTAATTGCACTACATCCAAATATATTTCATATAATACATTTGCAAATAGGTTATGCCTTATATCAGTGTGCCTTCAATTGCACTGGTAGTGTGAGAAATTGTTTCATTTCTTTGCTGCAGAGCTGTTTGTGTGGCAAAGATGGATAAGTCAGCCACCCTGTTTTCTTAAGGTGCATTGGAGTGAGTGTTGGGATTCGGATATATGTAGGCATATCTCATGTTTACTAACATTTTCTACTGTATATGTCATAGATTGAATTTCCTCATTTCAACTCTTTCTCAGTTTTTTATTTTACTTTTTTGTGGGGGGGGGTTCTGTTTGTGCAATGCCCCTTTTAGCACAAACATGTTTGGCTATGCTCATCTAGTTTGCCTATAGAGCGTCAATGCACAAACCAGTCGAATGCCCCACCCAGGCAGCAGACAGGACACCGACAGCCACACACATAAACCTGATGAAGTCAATTAAGAGTGGTGGCCATTGTGCAAGCACTTCACCTGGCAGTGCACACTCTCAAGCACCATGTTTGTATGATGGTAAGTGATGCACAATACTTTCAAATGTTGGCCTGCAACAGAGCAAGAACAAAAAGTGTGCACTCTCAGTAAGCGTAATGAATGCAGTTGGTGGGAAGACACAATTCTGCATTGGTCTTGCTCTGTGGTAGGGATAGAAAGCATTCCTGGAGAAGTTTTGAGATTCTGTGATCAAAGATAGTGTGTCCAGGAGTTCAAAGTCTTTGTTGGATTCCTAGTGAATGAACATGGGCCAAGGCTTTTCTAGATGGACTATCATGGGTCAGATAACAAGTCAGATGCATAGAGTAGTCTTGCCTGGGCTTTGACCAGTGCTACCAGTATCTGATGCACTGGTAAACAATGTAAGAATCACTACAGAGACCTCCAAATGAGGAAGAGGGATACCCTTGACCACTGGATCGTGGAATGTACAACTGGGGACACCCCACAGATGTGTAACCATCACTTACAGAGACTACTTAGAAGAGTTAAAAGCTGGATATAGTCAGTATTGGTATTCATAATGGTATCCTGTTCTGTTCTGTTTTTTTCAAAGCCATTACAGATCAATAAATGAATGTTAAAACCCATACCACTAGATTGGCATGCATATGAACAGTACTGTTATTTTAGCATTAAAAGGAAAGACACCTTTCTTAGTTTATTATGCAGTTGTATCAAATTGAGCATTCATCTCTCAACTGTAACAGAAAAGTATACATGCATTAGTCTGGTGGCCAAAACAACAGTTCAGTATTAGAGAGTAGTCAGAGGTTGTGTAATCAAAAAACACACTTTCCAAAAATACATTACTGTTAAGTTTCCATCAATATTGCAATGTAATGTCAGACCTGTAAAGCAGTAGCACCAAAGGCCTGCTGTAAACTGTAATCAGTATAATTGGAACATGCATATGTCCATTACAGGCACACATCAAGGCTTGCTTGCTGCAATCTGTAGTATAATGTGCATCTGTTATGAGCTGTGTAGTCTTAACAGTAAAACAGTATTTGTTAGGAGTTGGTAGTTTTAGAAGCAAAGGTAACAGAACAGATTCAAATAATTGCATCAACGCATTGTATGTCACATATGAAGGCTAATGTTCTCCATTGTTTTTTCAAACTATAACCCTTATCTTCTCTTTTTTTTATTCTTAATTTTTTACCCCACAGCACAGCAGGGTAGAAAACAAACTAAACCTTGTAAATCCAAAAATGAGGCAAGATGGTAAAAAATCCCCACAATTTAATGTTAGCGCTTTTGTACACAAAAATGATATGCACTTCTTCAGACATTATTTCCCCAAAATGCACCTACTCAAAAAGGTTACAAGTTAACTACATAATTAATCAGTTACCAATCAATTAATTAGTTAATTAACTACATTAAATCACAAAATAGTACACTTTTAAAAAATTATACATTTTTAAAAGATACATTTATGAATTTCTGCCAAGACTTCTATCCAAAATCATTACATAAATATAATGTTAGAATGTGTTTTTTATTTATATGTGTGTTAAATATTGCTATTAGAAAGGCTTAATGAACTTTCACAATCGGCATCACCTATCTAGAGCTTTTAATTTTAAAAGGCACTTGATGGAACATGTTTCATTAAGTCCAGGATAAGTGCATGCATTAGTCTGGAGCTGCCACATTAATTCTGTTTCTTCCAATCTAAGCCCCCAAGGCCCACCTCTGATGTTCCTCTCAACTTGTTCAAGTATAGTAAAATGAAAACTGTGGGACTGGAATTCATTTATGTGTCTAGCAAGAGCAGTAGTACTGGAAATTCTACCTATATTATACAAATGTTCATATATCCGCTGTTTGAAGCGGCGGTCCATCTTGCCCATATAAAAAGCTGGACAACGGTGGCAAGTAACCAGATATACTATACCTTGACTGCCACAATTGAATTTCCCTTTGATGTTATATTTTATCCCACGTATAAATACATGTGTTCCTGTTTGTATGTGCTTACAATAATGGCATCAGCCACATTATACATACCCCAAGCATGGTTAGTGGTCGTGCTAGGTGCTTCTAATAAGGCTTTTAAATTTAGCCCCTTCAGTAAGTGACCAACGGTCTCATACCTAATATGTTCACCATTGAGCGATCTTCTAAAATAAAATTCCAATTATTGAGTAGCACATTCCTAAATTCTATGGCATTAATAAAGAAATCAGTTGAAAAATTAGTAACATAATTACTAGTATTGCTACTATTCAAATTTTGCTTATTTACCGTGATAGCTGGTAACCCTGAAATGACACACTGCATATCATGTCCCCTAGATAGGATTGGCTTAAAGTGGCCTGACTGTCTTTCAACTGATTTCTCTATTAATGCTGTAGAATTTTGGAATGTGCAACTCAAAAAATTGGAATTTTATTAGAAGCCCCTAGCACGACCACTAACCATGCTTGGGGTATGTATAAATGTGGCCGATGTCATTATTGTAAGCACATACAAACAGGAACACATGTATTTATACGTGGGATAAAATATAACATCAAAGGAAAATTCAATTGTGACAGCCAAGGTATAGTATATCTGGCTACTTGCCACCATTAACCAGCTTTTTATTTGGGCAAGATGGAGTGCCGCTTCAAACAACGGATATATGAACATTTGTATAATATAGGTAGAAATGCCCTTGTGAGACTCATAAATGAATTCCAGTCCCACAGTTTTCATTTTACTATACTTTAACAAGTTGAAAGGAACATCAGAGGTGGGCCTTGGGGGCTTAGATTGGAAGAAAGAGAATTGATGTGACAGCTCCAGAATAATGCATGCATTTATCCTGGACTTAATGAAACACATACTAAGATTATATTTATGTAATGATTTTGGATAGAAGTCTTGGCAAGAATTCATAAATGTATCTTTTAAAAATGTATAATTTTTAAAAGGTGCACTATTTTGTGATTTAATGTAGTTAATTAACTAATTAATTGATTGGTAACTGATTAATTATGTAATTAATTTGTAACCTTTTTAAGTAGGTGCATTTTGGGGAAATAATGTCTGAAGAAGTGCATATCATTTTTGTGTATGAAAGTGCAAACATTAAATTGTGTGGATTTTTTACCAACTTGCCTCATTTTTGGATTAGCACAGCAGGGAAGGCTTGTCCCACAGAATCCTCTGATCCCCACTCCACCAGCTATGACACCAAGTGCCAGCATGTCTGGGACACAACCTGGTAGCACCCCCTCTGCTGACCCTTCACTAATTGGCCTTTCAGGTAGTTTTGCCCTGCAGGATAGTACAGTAGTTCCCCTCCAGGAGCAGTGGTAGAGGTGGTGATTTTATTACCCACAATGAGCTGAAGGGTTGATGAATAGGATTGTGCACCACATAGTTGGTGCACTTTTACTGGATGGAGAAACTGCTCTCCATCATTGTAGTGAATACACATGGAGACACGGACATCAGACACTGCAGCCACTAGCACACTGAGGTGACAGTAAGGACAGTCCAGTGGGTGATGACTTGATTCTCATCATCACCCAGTTTGACATCTGTGGGTTTGCATTGTCCTTACCCTCATCCCTACCATGTTGTTCACCCACCTCTTATATCCTTCACTATCTCTGTGTCTTGTCTTGTATGTCCTATCTGTCTGCAATTGCTATCTCACCTACCTGACCTAGACACTCCTATGTCACTTCCCCAACATTCCTCTCTCTACCTCTCAAAAAAGGGCACCTGTCCCAAAAAGTATTGTCCCATACATAGCTCTCCATTTCACACAATTGGCTATGCAATATGATTGTGTTGTGGTTACCCATCTCTCTTGGATTGGCACTGTAAATTCAGCCAATATTGTGCATATCTGAACATTTTTTACTTTAGAAGAAATGGGTAGCTATGGTTCTGTCCTACATCCCTCTTGCACATTTCTGCCCTTCTTTCACTTTGCTCTTCTCCCTGCTTGCTCCCCATTTCACCACTTTCCTAACTTTACTATTTCTTTTCTTTGAAGCATAACTGTGTGATGGTGCACATCATGCAATAAGGTGTGGCTATGGCAAAAAACAGGTAAATGTGTTATATTCAGTTGTATTGGAAACCAGTACCATCTAGGCATATTTTAGACACTCTATACCAACTATCACACTTCAGAAGTTGGATTTCCAAGTAAAAGTATTTGAAACTGTTAAATGCACCTGGATTTGAATCCAGATGGTGCTACAGACACAGTTAAGTAGCATCTGTGCTTTTGGCACTGAATAGCAAATGGCAGGCTTAACTACTGTTGCATACACTTACTGGCTAACTGACTCTAGCGCTGCAGGTATTAATTCACTTAATGCAGTAATAATTTCTTTTTGGGGACAAGATGGTACTGGTTTCAAATACAGCTGTAGCTAATACACTGAACTTTTGTATTACCAATGCTTAATGATGTTGCTTGATGCACATTATTGTGCACTATTGCACACTAATGTTTTATAAAACTAAATAGGTATCGCACCAATAATGATTTATAAAACAGTACTGGGCATCGCTCAATGATTCTTCATACTAAATTAATGGTGAAGATTTGACATTGGTGATATGAGGAGCAAGCATGGGGGGAGTACAAAGGGAATCTTTGCTGAACTGTGTCAATTACTATTGATTGCATAAAATACATCTGCTACCTAACTGACTCTGTGGCAGCATGCATTAATACATTGTTGCAAGAGGCAGATTTTACTGGGTTTGAATATGAGTGTAAGTAGTAATTTATCAAGTGTGTATGATACTTTAAATACATCCACTTATATTGCTGACATTTACCTTTGCTGCATGTTGGTGCGCTAGGCGCACCACAACATCTCACAGTAATTCTTTAAAGAAAAGAAATGGGGAAGACAGGAAAGCGGTGATATGCAGAGCAAGTAAGGAGGAAAACAAAGTTAAAGGATAGCAGGAAGGATGTAGAAAACAACCATAGCTATCCATTTCTTCAACAATAAAATAGGATCATATATGCAAAATATTAGCTGAATTTAGAATTACACCTCCATAGAGAGGGGTGATCACAACACAATCATGTTGTATAGCCACATGGACCAAATCAAGTGTGTCACAAAGATGCATGCGAAATGGAGAGCTATGCCTGGGATAATTTATTTATTTATTTTTTAAGGGACAGGTGCCCATTTTTTTTTTTTTTTTGGAGAGAGAGAAGAATGTTAGAGGGATGTAGGATTGTCTGGTTGAGATAAGTTGGGTAGTTGAGGAAGCAATTGCAAACAGGCAAAACAAACAAGACAAGAGACAGAGATGGTGAGGGACCCAAGAGGCAAGTAAACACTATGGTTGGGGAGAGGCTGGAAAATCATGTTCCCATGCACGTCAAGCTGATTGACAGTGAAGTCTTCACTCATAGGACTGTCGTCCCTGTCACCTCACTGCACCATTGCCTGCAATGCCTGATGTCTGCATCTCCTATAGGTATTCTGAACCAGTATGGAGTGCAGGCTTTCCATCTTGTGTAGGTGTGCATCCACAGTGTGGCGCACAATCCCTAGCAGTTCTTCTCTGGTGATAAAATCACCACCTCCACCAATGCTCCCAGAGAGAACTACAGGCCTATCCTCTGGGGTAGAACTAACTGAGGGGCCAGTTAGTGCAAGGTCAGCAGAGGGGGTGCTGCCAGGTCACACACCAGACATGCTGCACAGTGGTGCTGTAACCAGTGAAGTGGAGACAGGAGGATCCCATGGGACAATTCTACCCCACTGTGCTGTGGGAAAAATAAAAAAGAGAAGAGAAGGGTTGGGGGAAAGAACAAAAGGGAGAACACTAGTAACATCATATGTGACATACAAAGCCTTGATATAATTATTTGACTCTATTATGTTACCTTTACTTTTAATACAACAAACTCCTAAGATTTTTTCACTAGTTTTAAGACTACCCATTTCATAACAGAGGTACACTATAGTACAGATTGCAGCAAGCAATTCTTGATCTGTGCATATATTGCACATATGCATGTTCCAGTTATACAGATTACATTTTACAGCAGGTCATTTGTGCCACTGGTATAGAGGTCTGAAGTTACATTGCAACAGTGATGAAAACCTAACAGTATTGTATAATTGGGAAGTGTTCTTGAACCCACAACTGCTGACTACTCTTAATCTGTACTGTTATTTTATCATACAGACTACTACATGCATACTTTCCTTTTACAGTTTAAAGATGCATGCTCACTGTAATTTGAGAATATGAAACTGTTGCTTTGTGCTGCAGACTAAGGCATGCATGCTTTCTTTTGCAGTTGAGATATGCATGCTCAATTTGATACAACCATATTAAATATCAACTAAGTTATCCTTAACCTTTAATGCTACCAAATTACTAATAAAATTGATATTATTATTAAATTACTATGTAGATCAGTACTGTTCTGATGCATACATAACACATGCTTCTCACATCCTTAATAAACATGTGGCATGGGTCCCCACATTCGAGGTTCACTCTGTGGCAGCCATGGAAAAAACAGAACAGAATACCATTATATATCTTACAATTGCTCACTGAAATTGATACATGCACATCTTTGGGGTGTCCCCTCTACTAAATTCCCTGATTCAATGGTGCGAGATATCCAGTTTCCTCTTCTGGAGGTCATCAAAGTGATATCTGCATTGCTCACCGATGTGGGGATGCCTGTAGCTCTGTTCAAAGCCCTGGGAATACTATTCCAGGCTTCAGACTTGTATTCTGAGCCTAGTCATGCTGCAGAAACTGGGGACAATGCTCCTTAACTAGGAGTCCAATAAAGACTTTGGACTCCTGAACACACCAACTCTATGCTCAGAAGTGCACTCCATCACCAGCAACACCAGACATGTCTGCCATAGCTCAAGCTTGATGTAGAATGAGCATTTCCTGCCAATTGCATTTTGTATCCTGATGTTGTCCTGCTGATTGCATATCTCACACTTTCTGAAGGTGAGCACATTTTGGTTTTGCAACATTTGAAAATGTTGTGTATCAGTTATCCTCTCGCAAAAATGGTAGACGAGGATGTGCATTGGCAAATGGTGTATTTGCATGATGGTAAGCAATGAGTAACAGTGGCAAGCACTGCAATTTCAAGATTATTTGGTATATAGGCAGGGGCGTCTCGTCCTATCGGACTGCAGCCCTCCCACCTAGAAAAAAATCAAAACAAAAAAAACACGAGTCCCGATCCTCTGCGCAAGCGTGGACAACTCAGATTGCCTTTATCAGCAGTCCAGATATGGGCAAAGAGGTACCCAGCAATCATATGAGATAACAGGAATCTGTGCGGTGAAAACCGCACAGAACAGAGGAGCTCCGGACTGCTTCAGCCGCAGTCAGAACCAATGAGGAGGACTGAGCTGCTCTCGCAGGACGTTCAGTGCATGGGCTTCATGGATTACTGGGAGTTTGGGCTGGTAGGTGAAGGCTTTATATTGCTGGCTGGGGTTTTATACTACTGTTGAACAAAAGGTGTGTGTGTGTGTGTGTGTGTGTGTGTGTGTGTGTGTGTGTGTGTGTGTGTGTGTGTGTGTGTGTGTGTAATGCCCCAGTTACTATATACTGGTGGCTAGAGAGAGCAAATGGTGGTTGGTAGAGATACTTAGGCTTGCACCCTGTACCTTGTATGCAAGTGTTAAGGACATGAATTCCCTACCCACCACCATTTGTAAAAAAAAAATTGCAGATTTTTGCCTCATATTTGATCTGATCTGTTCCTCTTACTATCTGTGGTTTCTAAATATTGCACTGCTTGATATTTGATGGTGCAGTGGTAGCATTGTTGCCTCACAGCTGCAGGTGCTTAGGTTTGATTCTTGGCTGGGGTGCCTTTTGTGTGGGGTCTGCATCTTCTCCCTGTGTTTGTGTGGGCTTGCTTTTGTGTCCTCCCATGTTACAAAGACATGTCTGCATGATTTCTTCCTGTGCCTCTGCTGAAAATTGTTTTTTTGTTTCAAGTCAGACTGTCCTGATTAACAAATGTTAAATAAAATTGACAGGCATTTGAATTTCAGACTTCAGTTTTCTGAATGTTTAATTCTTTACATATTTGATGGTGCAGTTGTAGCATTGTTGCCTCACAGCTATAGTTTTTCTGGTTTGATTCTTGACTGGGGTGCCTTCTGTGTGGAGTCTGCATCTCATCCCTGTGTTTGTGTGGATTTGCTCTGGTGTCCTGCCATTTTACAAAGACATGTGTCTGCAGTATTGCTCCCTGGGCCTCTGCTGAGAATTGTTTTTGTTCCATCTGAAGTAAAATTGACAGGCAGTTGAATATCAGACTTCATATTCTTCAGAAAATATATAGTAACACAACCTTTTATTCTAGCAATGTTCTAAGTTCATAAGATGAATATTTGAAATTTGTCCTTATTTTTGGGACTGTATTACCCCATTATTGGCTTTGTCCAGGTTTTTTGTGCTAAGGTTGACAGCTATGGCAAGAACTGAATTCACTGAATATGTTTTAGGGCTGTATTCCCTCATTACTGGGTTTGTCCAGGTGTTTTGTGCTAAGTGGTTGACAGCTATGGTGAGAACTGAATTCATTAAATGATAGCCATTTAAGTTTCAGTCTTCCTCTCTTTCACAAAGCAGCTGATTTGGCATAGTGGTATGTTGCTCTGACTGTTTTGTACAGGGACCTTGGCAGTAAAATGTATGGTGGTAACACAGAATTTTTCTTTCACAAAGCAGCTGATTTGGCATAGTGGTATGTTGCTCTGACTCTTTTGCACAGGGACCTTGGCAGTAAAATGTATGGTGGTAACCCAGCATTTTATTCTAGCAACTTTCCAAGATTATACACGCAATGTTTAATGTGTCCCTGGTTTTTGGCCCTTTGACCCCCCCCCCCCAATAAATTTGGCTGTTTCCAGATTTCTTGTATTGCGAAGTTGAGATGCAGTTGAGTACTGAGTAGATTTTACAAGGAGCTGAGAGCTGCAGGGGAAGAGGAGTTTAGTGCTGCTTATGCTAAGTCAGCTTGCATTGTTAATAGCACAACAGGTTGTGTACTTGCTTTTGATGCAGAAGGTTGTTGGTTCTACTCCCACAAGGGGTGAATGCTGCCATACTGAAAATGTTAAGAAACTAACTATGAGCCTGTTATCAGTTTGCCATCCATTTCCTATTGCAATATTACTAGCTTATCATTTTTAATGTAATATATGCAATTTATTCCTTAGGGGCATCAGACACTTTATTTTTCGATGAAACCATGAAATATAAAGGTGTTTGCTAGCAGCAACATCTTCATTAGTTACAGATTTATTTAATGTGGAATTATTTAGATGACTTTTTTACTTCTTCAGAGATTGTGCATATTTACTGATAATGGTGGACTGTAGAATTGTGCATATTTAGTGATAATGGTGGACTGTAGAATTGTGCATATTTACTAATAATGGTGGAATGTAGAAGTTTGTGTAGACTTTTATTATGGAAATATTCTGAACTGGGCAGTTTTGTCATTATGGGTGCATGCATTTTGTTTCATTGTTTACTGGAAAGATGTTCTGAATTGGGCAGTTTTGTCATTATTGGTGCATGTGTTTTGTTTCATTGTTTACTGGAAAAATGTTCAAAACAATAGGAAGGTGTTTCAAAGAGCACATGTATGTTTCATATGCAAGGGGCCTATGATTTGAAAACAGCCCAGAATTAATCTTTATCTGCCACTGGTAGAATGTATTTTCTTTGAATGTGGGTTTCAATGCTATTTCAGTGAATGTGAGTTTCAAGGGCAGAGAAGTTTTAATGCTAAGTTTGTTTAGCAGATGTCTTAGTGTTTGTGCTGTAAAATGCAAAATACAACTTTCAAATGAAGTCCAAATCATCATAGAAGTAAATCGGTATGCACATTAGTGTTTATGGTAAATGGAGTGAAATAGCCAAGTAATGGATCATTGGAATGGCTGCAGGGGGAGGCTCCATTCGACCATGATTTTGTGAGGGGAAAGGGAGGCAAACTTAAAGACAGCCCCAGCTGAAGTATACCTCCCAAATGTCCAGATTTTCAAAAAATGAATAGATTTTGGCTTCTTATTTTTGGTTGTTCCTCATAAAATTTGTGAATTTCTGGCAAATTATTTAGGAATTAAGTGATTAAATAATGACACACTGAGTTTCAGACTTCATAACCTTCAGAAAAATGCATGCTAAAGTAAGACCTGTTCTATCAACTGTCTCACTTTATACAAGAGCAATTTTTAGTACTGTTTATATGTTCCCCCAATATATTTGGCCTTGTCCAGATTTATTGCATTAACAGGTTGAGAGGTACATGCAAATAAATTGCTTTATAGAATTAGGCATAGCCAAACCTCTCAACTGTCTGTGATTTTGGCTCAAAACATTGCTCTTCCCCTTAATAATCCCTCCACAAAATAGCAATTTTGGAAGAAAACATGGAGGGTTTACAATTAAGAAATAACTGTAATAATCAGAGTTATAGATTACTTTTATTTCAGAAATGCATGCAGATTCTTTTATTTTGTCAGCTGCTCAAGTTAGCAGTACTAATATTAAAGTGTCCCTACTTTGACAGGTTCCCAGCTGTATTGTGTGGCTATTTTATATTTTTACATCACATTTTTGGTCCATTTTTCATAAAATTGTGTTTTTTTTTGGCAAATTAGTGACAAATCATTAAAAACTGAAGTTAGAAAATAATGACAGATATTTGAGTTTCAGATTTCATACCATTCAGAAAATTCATACTAATGCAAGACCTATTCTGTTATATTTCTAAGTTTATAAGAGCAATATTTAAAAATTGTCCTTATTTTTGGGCCTTTGTCCCACTTCTTTGTATGGCTTTGTCCAGATTTCTTACTCTGAGGTTGAGAGGTATGACAAATGTGTCAGGGCCATCACAGTCAGCCAGAGACATTACAAATTGTGACATACTTGTTGCACCCCACTCCCCCATGTAGTGACTCTGGATGTGTCGCAGCAAGACAAGGAGTAGTTATGCAGTGTAAATGTGCAGAGTATCCCCCCATCCAAGGTAGACACAAGTACTAGAGTGGCTTTTCATCTGTCCCTGATTTTTGCAGAATGGTCTAGTTTCTGTCATATTTTTTGTACTGTTGATTTATGCTTATTACTCAAAGTGCCTGTTGCTCTGTGTTTAAGTAGCAATACTTTAATGACCATCAGGTACGCTTGGCTGAGATCGTAAAATGCAAGTAAGCTTTAATAAGCATACTGTTAAAGAATAACCAACATTGAAAGCCTTTCTGTTGTTGCCATGTAGAGAATACTTAACTAGATAATGTATAAGCCTTGGGTATTGAAATGCATATGACACTATTTGTAATAAAGGACAGGATTACATTATTTTAAGAAGCTCATTACAGATGGAGACTTCATGTCATCTTTGCAGGCTTTACCCGTAAACTAAACAGAATGTCAATATTGTGGTCCATAACCTGTACAGTAATCCTTTTAAGCAATGTATCTCAAGCGTATTTCTTGTTTGCTTTTCAATTTTTACTTTGATCATGTTTTCCTCATGAAACAAGTAGATAATTGTCAGGCAGCAGGTCTTTTTTGGATAAGAAACATTTTTACAAGTGGAGGCATCAGAGATTTCTACTTTCAGCATGTTACTTGGTACTTTAATAACGCTGAATATAAATTATAATTAGAACTGCAGTGCAAGAAGTGGTTTGAGTTGAGTGCTGCTTGTTTTTCTTATACTTGATTTTGACTGGCATTCCATTAATGTATTTAAAAAGTAATTTATTTTTTCATGCCTCACAACCTTTTGTTTCCATCTAGATGGGAAGGTTCAAGGCTTGGGGTAGATAGAGTTTATTTTGAATGTTGGGAGTGCTTATAGGGGGTGGGGTACTCTTGAAGCAAGAAAGGAGATGGAGGATTTGGCTGCTAGTTCAAGGTATTTTAAGGGATAGTAGTATTTGCAAGATGGAGGCAAGTAGTGGCAAAAGTATTAAGGGAAGGTTTGGTTTTAATGGACAATCAGGTTTGGGCTTAATTTGATTGAGTTGAGTTGCTCATAGGGAGGGTAGTATGTAACTTTACTGAGGAAAGTTGATTTTTTTAATAAAGTAGATTTTTTTTCTTTTGGTTCTTTTTATTGTTAATTTTGTTTGTTGTAGGAATTCTTTTTAATCGTTAGTTTTTCTTTGTTTTAATTGGCTTATTTGTGGTGCTTTTTATTTATTTCTATAGGCAAGATTTATTTCTTATTTGGATTAGTTGCTTAGTTGTTTATCATTAGTTTTATTAAGTTTAGTTTTCTGGAGTGCTTTAATCATTTTTCTTTTTTTATGAATAGTGAAGCTTTTAATAGATGGTTCTTTTAAGGTTGAAATATTAAGCTTGTTAATTAACTGCTTATTTAATAATTGTTGCTAAGGGAGTTTTTAATTGGGTTGTTTAAGTTGTTTTAGTTGGGCTACTAAACTTGTTGTTTTTGCTACGTTTGTTTATTTTAGAGTGTGGTCACTAAGGTCATCTGGGGAATCACAGTGGTATTATTGAGGTGTGTATAGTGTCATTATGGAGGGTTCGGAGGTAGTTTTTATTATTAAGTTTATTTGTTCTAGGTTAAGAGTTTATATTGTTTCTTTTGGATTAAGTATAACTGTTAATGGATTAAGCTTATTTGTTGCAGCCAGTTGTTATGTGTTACAAGAGTGATGCATTGCATTGTTCTGGGAGGTTAAGTTTATTAATTTAAGTCTAGATTTTTTTTTGTTAGTTGGAGGTTTTTTGGTGGGGGAGATAGGTTTGTTATTTGTGAGTTAATTTTGGATTATTTTTTGAGCTTAGTTGTAGGGGTTTAGTGTTATTTGATTAATTTTGATTTAAGATGTTTTTGTTTAATTTGTCTTTGTGTCTCCTAGAGAATTATTACCCCTCTTTGTCTTTTTTTTTAGGGTTTTCTTTAATAATTTCAGTATCTTTGGTTGAATAATATTTTAAGGTCCAGATTGGTTACAACAGCTATTTGTGTGGGTTTTATCCAACATTGTGGGCTATGAGAGGATGAATAATTGGTATTTTGGAAGTTTGCCGTTGATAATACGGATAAGATTGATTTGGATTTGTGGGTTGGTGTTGGTGGGTTTTGATTTTTTTTGTGGGTTTGTTTGTTTGGGTGGGCCTGGTGTGTGGGGTTTGGGTTGGGCTGGTGAATGTCACCATGTGTTAAGGTGGATGGTTTTGGCCTTGGACAGTGAATGGAGTTTGGTAAAGTGGAGGGTTGAATTGTTAGATGGCTTTTGAGAGGTTTATGAATGATGGTTGATGTGAAATAATTATTGATGAAAGGTGAGTTTGAAATGTTATTTTGCAAGCTTATTGAAAAAGCTGGAAGAGTTGTTAGGAAAAATTGGGGAAGTGAAGAAGAGAGAGGAAGTAGGAGTGTCAGTAGAGGTTAAGAGGTAGGAGGTTAGGGGGTATTGGTTATGCATAAGAATTAGTAGTGGTGGGTATTGTTAGAGGAATGCAGTTGGTTAATGTTGTGGTATTGTAGGCAGCATGTTATGCAGGTAGAGGAGAGATATTGAGGAGTAGGAGGATAGTAGTGGGAGGAGATTTATACTTGAGTGTAGAGGATACTTGAATAGGGTGGGAGTGTGATAGGTTGTGTGATTAGATGTGTGGAGGGGTGGGGTGGGGGGTGGAGGGAGGGAGAGGGAGTGGGAGGTGGGGGAGAGGGAGGAGGGGGAGAGGCGGAGGGCAGGATAGGCGGGAAGAGAGTGAGAGCGCAAGACGGATGTAACAGGAGAGATAAGGAAGAAGGAGCAGGTAGGTGAGAGATGGAGTGCAAGAGTGTGGAGTAAGTGTTTAGCTAATGTGTTAAATATTAATGTTAATATGTAGAGTTAATGTATGTGGTGTTATGGTAGGAGGAAGGTGAGGAGGGAGCAGGAGGGAGGAGAAGGAGAAGGAGATAAAAAGATAATTAGTAAGAAGAAAGGAGTAAGGAAGAAGAAAGAGAGGAGGAGCAGAAAGAGTAAGAGGAGGCCACCTTGTGGTGTAGATTTAAATTGTGCCGACTGGTTCCTGAACAAGGGCTAAAGAAAAAAAAGGGAAAAAAAAAAAATTGGTTAAAGGAAAAGAAAGTAGGGGAAGGAGTAGGGATTAGGAAGTAGTTTGAGATTACTAGGAAGAAGAAGAGGGAAAAGGGGTTATTGACTGCTGGCTGTTTTTGAGGAAAGCTAAACTAACTAAACTAACCTTAGAGAGTCTAGTTTACATACAACAACATACAAAACTTTCACTGCTTGTTGTCTTAGTTATCTCAGGGAGCTGAAGGGGAGCGCTCAGCTAGAGAAATTCTGTGCTCCAGAGAGCAGGGTAGTAGGGGTCAGGTATAGTGCTGCTTGAATGGACCAGATAACCAAGCTAGTATAGGATAGGAAAAGAGAAAGGTAGTGAGTAGATATTAAGTAAGCTGTCATGCAGCCAATGCATTGAAATATTTTTATTCTTCTACACTTTATTTTGTCTTGATTGGACTCTCATAATGACAGTTTGGCACCCAGGGCAGTGTATTTAGTTAGTTTTTGTGGTTTTGAGCATAGCTCCTCCCCTTTCTAGTTGGCCACACCCCTTCCCATTGACCCCACCCATTCAGCTGTCTCCTGCAGCCCCCCTTTGATTTGAAGTCACCAGCCGCCACTGTATGTAGTCGCTTGTGTAAATGTCCAAAGAAACAAACCAAATGACCAACAATAGCAGAGACACACTAATTTTATTAAAAAATGGGTAAGCACTTTCATGGTCTAAACAAGTGCTTCTTCAAACCATAACCAAGCCATTAAAAACAAATTTAAATACCAAGGTTCTAAAAGGTTGCTATCACTCATTGGTCGGCATATACCATGTGATCATTAAGAAATAATGGCTACATTAATGCAGAACATGAAACATATTTAAAAAAAGATTCATATTAGACACATTGTTAAAATACTTATATAAATTAATTTAAAGTATTATAAACTTACTAAAACATTCAATTTAATACCAATCATTCAGCAAAAGACATCTTCAAACTCTTTGCTACATGATGGCACTAACAGACCCAAATCCAAATGTGTACAATATGATGTATCGTGTTGTCAAGGCAACACAATATAAACATTTCTGCTATTAAAGCAAGTAAACAACTAAGATATGACAAATAAATGATCAATGAACCTAATGCTTCCTAAACAATAATACATCCAGTTATTATAAAAAACTAATATGACCAAAAAAATAATTTTCAAGGGATTTTGTGCTCTGTATTATAAATATAAGTGCAACTCATCATGATGTCATGGGAACAGCATAAACGTCTACTTGTAGGTAAACAACACTAAGCATCAAAATACAAGTTAAAAGAAAATGTCAATGCACAAAAACATTACAAAAAACATCTTTCACATGGCAAAATAAAATAGAAAAGACTGGCAAACAGTCAGTACTAATTTAAAATATAATAAAGAAAGCCAAAAAAAAAAAACTAACATAAGAATGAGTCTACCTTTAAGCATACTATGAAGTTGTGCCAACAAGGACAGATTGTATTCCGTAAACACAGAGCATGACATGTTTAACACTATAATCTGCAATGTCAGAACAGTAAAACAAAGTTTTCACACCCTCTACTAGAACCCTAGATCATGTACCCTTCAGACCTACACTTAACACCTGCTGCCACAGGATTAATGATATGTCATTCCCTGCCTTAGTATTCATTATAAAGTGCACGCTGTTAACCACAGCACAATGCAACTTACAGTGTTTGAGCAATGGCCTCTAGTATTAATTGAATGCATCTGGTTTATGTCTGTGGCTGTCTGGGTCCTGTCTGCAACCTGGGTGATTCATCCCTAATGCAAACTAGGTGAGCACAGCCAAAACATTTGTGCTATTGTGCTAAGTGGAGCATCACGCAAACACTGGCTTCAAGAAAAAAAAATGGAGACATAGTTGAAATGAAGAAAAACAATCTATGGCAGTGCCCCAAACAACTTTTAATAAGGAAAATGCAAGTAAGGGAAAAGCAATTGCTGTACTGTCCTGCAATCCATTTTGTGGCCAGTAACCTTACATAGAAATGTCACCCACATCGTACCTCCAACTGTCCAGAATTTTGCAGAATGTTCAGATATTTGCATCATATTTTTGGGCTGTTACTTGTAAAATGTGTGGTTTTCTGGAAAATCACTGAACATTGAAGTCAATATATAATGACATACAGTTCAGTTCCATACTTCATATCCTGCAGAAAATGCATGTTAACACAAATCCTATTATTTTACCTACTTTCTATGTTTATAAGAACAATATGGTAAATTGGTCCCTAGTTTTGTACTTTTGTCTCTCCATTATTTTAGTCTTTGTTCAGATTTCTTCCTGTAACAGGTTGGGAGGTATGATCCTTATTCACATTATAGGTTTCATGGCCATCAACATGGGTGCAAGCTACAAAACCTTACTTACGTGATATGCATGGTGCAATGCTGCATGCTGAGCAACATTGTATATGCAAAAACACTCTCCCCTGGATTCTGCATGCCTTGCACTGTGTGCAGAATTAGTGCAGGAGCTCTAGCAGGCAATATGTTTGCCATGCGAGCCAGGAACAGCCTGCAGGGGCATGCACGAGCACTCCTGCACTAGTCCTGCACGGACTAAGTTCCTGTATGCAAATCACCCCATTTGCAGGAGAAATCCATGCAAATGAGGAGAAATTGTGATCCAGGAAGCTTGAAACCAGCCGTGCAAGACTAGTGTAATCTGCAGAAATGTACTATCATATACCCGAAATGTATTTGGTCGACTGTTCACATGGTCGACCGAGACTGTGCGAAATTCACAATGTCGAATTGCCGAAATACATGTCGACTGCTACCTAGGGATGGGTTTTAACATGGGTCGAGATAGGGGTAGATGTGTATTTCAGCAATATCAGTGTTTGACATTGCCTATGGTCGACATTCTGATTTTTGAACAAAGTGGCATCGACTGACTTCACTTCGAATAAATGATAGTAAACCGTACTAAGTTAGCAACTGAGTACATTTTTGCAAAATCCAAAACAAAGCCGTGACAGCTCCAAATAAAAGCATATCAGTCAGGAAGCATGCCAATGGTCAAGTATAAGGCCATTGGCAATGCAAACAGCTTACAAAATGAAAAAATCAACTTTTATTTTTTTTTTTAGCCGATCTTGGCTGTTTAAGCATAGGGCAGTTTTGGGCAAATGGGACTGGGGGGAAAATAATAAAATAAACCTAAAATAAGCATTCTAAATAAAATCAATATTCTGCCATGAAAGTCAATGGCAGGCAGAAGGCAACCTGGCCAGTGAGTAGTGTTTGCTAAGGGGGAAGGTTCAGTGTGAGACATGTAACTATGCATTAACAGGCAATCCTATGCAAATGAGGGGAATGATAGTGAATTCCGTTTTCCCCAGCTTGCTGGTCAGGTCCCAACAGTGTAAGAGTAGGAATACCTTGGTGCAAGCCTAGGAGTTATCTGACATCATGGGGGGATGTGTGTCAGGCATACTGTAAGCGGATTGGAGCCCTGTAACTCAGGTTTGCTCCTAGCTAAGCACAGCTAAGCAAGGGGGTGTGTCTGAGTCTGCCTAGCACTCTTTATATTGCCTAAGCGAGTGTGTGTGCCACACACCAGACTTTAAAGTAAAAAAAAAAGGTAAAGCAGGAAATAGCAGCTCTGTGCAGATTTGAGCACTCTGTTTGTGCGGCGTGCCATCGGGCTTAAACAGGAAGGCAATGGGAAGGGAAAACAGCAGTAGGAATGTAATCAAGGAGAACTAGCAAAGCTGCTAGGTGAAATGTTTCAGAATCAGTCAATTACACAGGCAGCAGACCAGCCCAGCCCAGAACACTACTATAAACTCTGCAAACACAATCCCTTCTGTTTTTTCCCATACACTACACCACTGGTATATACAAGCTGGGAACTTTTAACAAACAAAACTACAAAATGATAGGGGCTGCAGCAGGCAACATAGAGCAACATGTGCAAGAGGCTAAGGGTGGTGAGGATGTGAATGCTGCTGATCAACTCACAGTGAGGAGACAAAGAAGAGTTTACAGACCCAGGGTAACCTACCAGGGGCTACATGAGCTGGAGATAGTGGAGCATTATTAGGGTGGACATGGACCTTCTATAGCGAATTGTTGAGCTGTGCCAGCCATGCCCGACACACCAAACTGACCAAGGGGAACCCATCCCAGTGGATAACAAGGTATGTGTAGGCCTATGAATACTAGCCACCGGTACCTCCCAAAGCTTAACTGGGGATGTCATGGAGATCACACAGGCTTCAGCATGCAGAGTATTCCACCAGTTCCTGGATGCCATATCAGCACATGTCAGTGAGCATGTATATTTCCTCAACACCCATTAGCTGTTGACCAGCAATGTGCGTCTCTTCCCCCAAATAGCAGAATACCCTGAGGTAGTGGGTGCTATCAACTGCACACACATATGCATCAAAGCACTACCCAGTGATCTGGGTAGGGCTTACATCAACCGTAAGGGCGTCTCCTCCATCAACTGCCAGGTGGTGTGCGATGCCCAAGGCATTATAATGAATGTGTGTGCTGGCTGCCCTGGAAGCTATCACGATTCCCACATCTGGCATCTGACGCAGCTGTACCAGAGATTTGCCAATGGGGATATCCCTTACTGCCACCTAGTGGGGGATGCTGGTTACATGCTGGAGCCGTGGCTGATGACACCCATCAGAAACGCACACACACCTAAACAAGAACGCCATAATGAGGCACACGCACAGACCGGACATATAATAGAGCATGTGTTTGGGATGCTCAAGTCACAGTTCTGGTGTCTGGACACATCTGGTGGAGCCTTACAGTATTCACAAGCTAGATGTACTCAAATTGTTATGGTATGTGCCATGCTACACAATGTGATCATGCAGAAACAGCTGCAGCAGGAACAGCACGGGGCAGGGCCACACAGCCCCCCACCAATGCCAAGGCCTGCACAGGCACAGAGCGACTTTGAGGAGGACCAACCTGAGCCTGCCCCAGTAGGCAGATAGAGGCTTGCCCAGTATGTCCTGATCTTGGCAAAGAGGCAATGCATAGCACATACACTAACACAGTAGGGATCCAGGGAATGACACATCTCTCTGACTCGCACATACAGTAAAAGGGATGCCAAACATGACACTAACTGTGCTCAAACATGTATAGGGAGTGTATTATGTGCATCTGACATAGACAGCCCTCCAGCACCATCCTCAATCCTGGCACACCCACAAGGTAAGTCAATCAACCTACCAATTGCCAAATCGAGTATAATGTGATATTACCTGTATCTATGGTAAGGATGTGAGCATGCAAGGGAACTGGGTGGCAGAATGTTATGGTAGCAGATAGTAGACACCCATAGTTGCACCATGACATCTGTAACACATACTGGAGTCACATCAGTAGCCAGTACTGCACAGGGTGACAAAACCCACTGCAGGAAATGTGCTGGGTGACATGTGTGTTCATATGACTCACACATGCCAGTCAGGGAGGTTATACATACCCAACAACAGTCTCAGTCAGCAGGACAGGTGCAGACATACCCAAACAGAGCCTATGCTATGGCCTCTGAATTATGCCTATGGGTACCCCCCCCCCCCTCAGGCCTACACAGATAGACTACAGCAGGTCAGGCAGAGGGATGTTAGTTCTGAAGGGTTGGAAGTCAGACACTAATATGTAGGGCAACCAAATCTAAGACCTGTAGTACACTGATATGCCTCTATTCAGTATGATAGGTTAGAATACAGAATGAAATGTAGTGTCTGACATACCAGTACAGTCATAGCAAATGTATGGAAGTGCCAGGTGTGCCCCCATCCTATGTAGACATGTAGAAGCAGTAAGGTGTGGCCCCAATCATGTGTAGAAATGTAGAAACAGTCAGGTGTGTGTCCCCCAATCCTGTGTAGAAATGTAGTAACAGTCAGGTGTGCCCCCACAATTCTGTGTAGAAATGTAAAAACAGTCAGGTGTGACCCCACACAACCCTATGTAGAAATGTAGTAACAGTCAGGTGTGTCCCCCCACTCCGACGTAGATGTGTAGAAACAGTCAGGTGTGTCCCCCCAATCCTGTGTAGAAATGTAGTAACAGTCAGGTGTGCCCTCCCAATCCCATGTAGACATATAGAAACAGTCATGTGTGTCCCACCCAATCCTGTGTAGAAATGTAATAACAGTCAGATGTGCCCCCCTAATCCTGTGTAGACATGTAAAAACAGTCAGGTGTGAACCCCCACAACCCTATGTAGAAATGTAGCAACAGTCAGGTGTGAACCCTACTCCCATTTAGACATGTAGAAACAGTCAGGTGTGCTCGTACTGCCAATCCAGCATAGAAATGTAATAACAGTCAGGTGTGCCCCCCAAGCCTATGTAGAGACATGGAAACAGACAGATCTGCCCCTTCCCCAATTCAGTGTAGAAATGTAGTGACACTCAGGTATACCCCCCAGTCCTGTGTAGAAATGTAGTAACATGTATGAGTAGGTATAATACGATTGGAGCACAGATGCCCACAGGTGGCCAAGGTAGCAGGATAGGTTGTAGCATTTGCACAACATGCAGGTCTGTGTGTGTTAGGATGGTGTGTGTTTCATAATGTGTGAGAGTGGTCAGTATGTATGCATATTGAGGTAAGACCTGGTGACCATTGGCCACCACTGCTGATAACTGGGACAAGTCCTTGCAACTGCAATGCCAAAGACAATCCCCACCAGTATAACACATGCTAGCAGTAAGCCATTGTAAATGTATGGTGGTAATATGTGTCATAATCTGAAAGACTGATGTGGCACAGCTGTTGAGCTAGATATACAAGCAGTACACAGGGGAAAGTACCCCAGACATACAGTATATATAGTGTCAATGTGAAATGGAGACACCTTTGGATTTGTACATATAGCTATGCATCACAGTAACTGGACCTGTAGTAGGGAATACCAATGATGTCTGCCTGAACACCTGCAGATCACAAAGGAAGTAGGACTGATCTATTGGGGATCAGCTGATGTATCTGCACATGCCAGCATAACTGTAATGCCCCATGCATTTCTGTGTGTCAGATGCAAGTAGTGTCCATAGCACACATGCACCCAGCCACGCAAGCACCACCCACAAACACCTCTGTGGGGAATGGGTACAGTAAGATCCCATCTGTATATGGCAATAGCGGAAGACTACAGCACGCAGTGCAGGTGTCCCATGCAGGTGTCTCCCTAGCTGTAGGTAGCACCCTGCCAGCATCCACACCACCTGATCAAGACTGATAGAAGGTATTGGCATGAACAACTATCACACCTACCCTGTCACCCCAGGGGAATATACTGTATGGTGGTCTGGGATTGTAGGACTGACAGAATGCAACGGCCTGCCACATCTGGCCTGCACCAACACCTAATTCCCCACAGTCGTCTTCCAAAGGCCTGTGTCTCACACGTACTGCCAATGCATGTTATGTCATGGACACCCAAATAACAACATACACTCCACATAAGCCATATGCAAGACCATGTGGACAAACCACAGTAGCATGTCCACCATGTTCCACTGCATCAAATGTGGGCCAACACTAGCACACACCTGTGATGTGGTGATACCCTTAGGGAAAGTATCAGAGAATGTATGCATAATGTATGGAAGAGGTTAGAATAACAGAGGGGGTGTGGGAGCATGGGCAGCATGGAATGTGCAGGTCCGACACCAAGCTGTGTGCACACACTATCCCCTGGCTGCAAACACATAAATAGGTGGCTACACACCTGCCTGTACACTACAATAGGGTATATGTCCTTACCCATGGCCCCTGCCTCTGGCTATCCTGTGCAAATCTGTACAGCTGTGAGGCATTGCCACAGCAAGACAAGGCCATACTGCCATGTTGATGGGTGGACAAGTATGGGATCCTCTGCCAGCATTGTGACAAGGTGCTGAACTGGATACACAAACCCAGCACCAAGTGTCTGCAGATCCCCCTCCAGAATGGCATAGCTTACCATGAATACGTAGCGTGTCTGCCCACAATACTGGACACAGCTGCAGTCACCCTTGTCCCCCAAGTCATCACTGTGAGCAAGTATGCCCACCTGACAGTACATGAGGACAGAAAACATCACTGTATATAACAGTACACATGTCTGAATATGTCTGCTAACAGCAGTACCATGCAGCTGAAGCAGCACAGACACAATCACCTACAGTACACAATATCCCCTGCACAGTTTGTCCCCATATTTTCAAATGATCAATGGATACCTTGCAGAAAGAGTATGCTACGTGTAGGTGTGCAGCACAAAGGTCAGCATTGCAGTACAAACTACCTGGAATCGATCCACACATTCAATACAGAAGGGCATACTGGGCATGCTCGCACACTTAGAGAAATTAAGGCAATGTCAGCCAACAACATACTGAAAGGTCATACTGGGCATGCTCACACACTTAAACAAATGAAGGCCATGTCTGCAAACAACAGTGGAACAGACATATCTGGCAGTTGCAGATGTTAGTGCAGACACTCCTCAGTATGCAGCACTCATGCTTTACACACACACTGGATAGGAATACAGGCATATACCCAAGGACAACGCACTATAATAAGCCAAAAGTAGATGTACACAGATGTGTGGAGCAGAGTGACTTTCACAAGGGGCCATCCATTATGAGGCCTGCCCCACCTAGCACACAGCCAAATGGCTACAAGAACATGAGGTTCAGATGCCATTTACTGTAGACCTTAGCCACTGGTATCTATCAGAATTACGGACTATGTATTGCAAGTGCTAGTTGTGTAACATGACTGTACAAGGAAGTAGTCATCTAGCAGCTGTATACATGTACCTGTGGAATATAACCCTGCACGTGCCCACATATGGTGTGTCAACCTCTAGATGAATGGGTTATGGCCCATGCACACACACTGCTTCTCCATAGTCATACTATGACAAGCCTGCTGAGGTCATACACTTTGAAATACACCCTTGTAAAAGGTATAGGCCAGTAATCTCCATGACGCTTCCTATAACTGCGTACTGCTGTAGTGTGATAAACCAGTTAGGTAGAAGTTGTAATTCCAGACATGGCAAGTGTGTGTGTGTGTGTGTGTGTGTGTGTGTGTGTGTGTGTGTGTGTGTGCGTGTGTGTGTGTCTCTATCTGTGTAGAGAACAATGCTTTTTAGGCTAGTCACACTCACTACTATTGAAATGCCTTACTTTGTCAAGGCTGCTGATGTCATACACTGTGAAATACACCTTTCGGAAAGCTTTAGCCCAGTAATCTCTGTGGTATGTCCTATAACTGTGTACTGCTGTAGTGTAATAAACTTGTTAGGTAGGAGTACTAACCCCAGACATGGCAAGTCTGTGTGTATCTGTGTATGTGTGTGTCACTGTCTGTGTAGAGAGCAATGATTTTTAGGCTAGTCACACTCACTACAATGGAATTGCCCTACTTTGTCAAGGCTGCTGATGTCATACACTGTGAAATATACCTTTTGGAAAGGTGTAGCCCAGTAATCTCCATGGCGCGCCCTGTGACTGCGTACTGCTGTAGTGTAATTAATTAGTTAGATAGGAGTTCTAATCCCAGACATGGCAACTGTGTGTGTGTGTGTGTGTGTGTGTGTGTGTGTGTGTGTGTGTGTGTGTGAATCTCTGTTTCAATAGGGAGCAATGCATTTTAGGCTAGCCATACTCACTACACTTTAAATGCTCTACTTTGGCTATCCTGCTGATGGCATCCATTGTGAAATACACATTTGGGGAAGGAGTACTCCAGTAAACCCCATGGTGCCTTCCTATAGCAGCATCATGCTGTAGTGTGATATAGAACTCTGTTAGGGGCTCTATTCCCACACATGTCAGTTGTGGATGTTTTGTGTATGTTTTAATGTCTGTGTAGGGAGTAATGCATTTTAGCCTAGCCACACTCATTACAATTCAAATGCCTTACTTTGGCAATCCTGATAATGTCATTCAGTGTGAAATACAGCTTTGAGGAAGGAGTACTCCAGTAATCGCCATGGCATGACCTATAACCGCATAGTGCTGTAGTGAAATAAACTAGTTAGGTAGGAGTTCTAATCATAGACATGACAGGTGTGTGTGTGTGTGTGTGTGTGTGTGTGTGTGTGTGTGTGTGTGTGTGTGTGTGTGTGTGTGTGTGTGTATCTCTGTGTTTGTAACTCGTATCCTGTGTGGAAGTGGGTGTGAGTGTGTAAAAACTGGGCTCAGTGTGGAGCAGGTTTTGCCAATTAATATGGTGGCCCTAGTATATATCACAATGTCCACTGTACAGGGATACCAGATGTGAAATAGCCAAGAGGCTGTGGTGCAAATCCATACCCCTACATGTGACATCAAGGCCAGGCAAACAAAGTTAGCAACCCTAGTATTACCCAGAGAACACTCTCAACCCATGTCTCTTACACACACACAGTTGCCTAGGCAACAGCCACTATGTTGGTAGTACCCTGCATATTGCCCACTAATAGTAACCATGGTGTGATTGCAGTGGGCTACAGAGAGTATGGCACCCTGTCCATCTGTCCAATAGGCATGCACATGCTGACAGTACACTTTCACCATGTTCCCCACTGGACACCTGCAACACCTGTGGTTCCATCAAATGTGACCCACAAAGGACATACTATGCCTGAAAACATGCCCTGTATAGACAGATTCCACTGACAACAGGGAATGTCAGTATCATGATATCATGATATCATGTCAGTATCATAATATCAATGTACGTGCAGGGTAATCCTGCTGTCCATTACCAGTTCTCACCACATGAGGCCAGGACTGGTACATCTGATGATAATCTGTTTACACAACATGGGCCAGACACCCCAAGTACAGTTCTATATGTCACTATACATGCATGTGGGAGGAGTGCACATCCCAGACACCGTCCTTGTCATGGACTAAGGAACACAGACATGGCAAGCAATGCACAGCAGTGGTCACACACAATAGTCACCAGGTGACTGGATGGTGAATACAATACCCACCTGTGTGGGTAAATCCAAAAACTGCACCCCTGAGCCACAATGGAGACCACTTTCACGTGGGCTGATGCCAAGGTATACCCATCACCTAGCCTTGTATAGCTGTCTGGCACAGTCGACTACTACACACCCATGAAGCAATGCACCCATGCATGTCAGTACTGGCACCCTGTGTATGTGTGTGTGTGTGTGTGTGTGTGTGTGTGTGTGTGTGTGTGTGTGTGTGTGTGTGTGTGTGTGTTGTATGATGTGTATGATCACATTCACACTCACTACAACCCCCATTGGCATACTGAAGCATGCTGTCCAATGTCAGACACCTCCACATACCCTTTGCCCATATAACCTCTGTATGGCCCCTGTGGTGCATGTGATAACTGCACAGTAATGTGTTGTGGCAATCTCACTAGTGATGAGTTGTATTCCTGGCCCTGCCATGTGTGTCAATGTGTGTGCATCCCTGTGAGAGTGTGGCTGTGTTGATCCTGGCACCTGCTCATGCGGACAGGCACGTGTACTGCACCTACAGTATAGCTACCATATCCCTGTTGCAGATGCCACTCACCATCACATATACATTTTGAGGGCTCCTCAACATGTAACCTATATGGTGCATCTGATAACTGCATAGAAATGTGATAGCATGACATACTCATCAGGGGTTTGATACCCTGTGCTGGTGGGTGTGTGACACAAACATGCTTACGTTTTATTCTCCTACCCCTCCCTGACATTACTTTGCCTCTGTCTGCCTCTTTCTCTCCCTCCCTGGTGGATGTGGAGACCTACACCTGCTTTGCTAAGGCAGCAGTATGTGCATTTTAATTGACGCTTATGATCAGCTGATGGCCACTGCACACGTTGCAGCCCTCTTTTAGCTGATTGCTTGTGGAATAGCTGTGGTAACATTCCCATTGCCAATTGCATGGAAACAGACTCCAAAATCATGTTGGTGTTGGACCTTTTCATTCACTGTGAGAAGGAACTCATTATTTTGTTTAGCAAACAGCATCTCAGATGGATTGGGGATTTACCTATACACCATGGAAACAGGGCAACACACAGGAGGGGGGTGTGCCTGGCCTGACTACAGACTGTAAGTGCTGCTATACTGTATTTCGAGTAATATTGATTTAACAGTGTGTGTGTGGATATGGCTGTCCAACATGTTTTAATAACTGCCATGTTAGTGCTATGTTTATAAGGGAACCCCATCTGCAGACAGGGCAGTGTGTGGTGCCTTTTGTTCCATGTGTTACCCACAGAGAACCTATCTGTGGAGACTGTAGATGGTTACAGCCGTGAGAGTTACTGACTTCATATCCCTAATAGGACATATGTTGCAACAAACCTTGTTACAACAGTAAATGTATGAGGTTATCACAGCAACATGTCAATATTGGCCCTGTGTATGTGCCTCCAGCCACAACTCTGTCAACCTTTGTACATATGTCATGCAGTAAGAGGTGCATATATGCTGTACACCATAATTAGTGACATCATCACTGATAACAAGCCAGTGAGATATCAGACTGCTACACATCTTATGTATAGTAGGGGTTATATCTGATGGCATCACCTGGACATTCTGTGGTTGTGTGTACCGTACTGAGGTCTGTGTACATAAGGTGAATGTCGACAGTGTGTGTATTGATAATATGTACATTGGCCTGTGTACAGACTGTGGTAGATGTCATTGTCCTTGGTCCCATTCTATGTGATGTTACATGCTGCACCACTGTATGTTGCCCTATCGGCTTACATGTTTGTAGGGCCATACACACACATGTCCTATACCACAGATAGGCATCAGACCACACCGTGTAGTGGCCCAGTATATGTAAGGTTAGTGTATGAGTGGCACATATGAGGATGGTGTTGAACAAATAGTCCATATACTGTAATATAAAGTTAGCGTACCGTACGTGGCTGTGGCTGTGTTCACATTGGCTGTGGTTATGCACTTTCACATTGATGTATTGTACTCTGTGCTGTGACATGTCTGTAGAGCCTGCTATACACGCAGGTACATGTGCATTCCCCAATAGGGAATGTAGGCCAATGTTGAGCCAGTCTGCCTGTAGCCTGCACAGTGCTTTGTTACATGCCTAGCAGCTTAGTGTACGTATCCAGTGAGATGTCATATCCAGATACTTGTCAGATATACTGCTGCCAGTGATGGTGTCAGTTATGCCTTGTTATGTAACAAATACATCCCATTGTGTCAACTGAGGTTTTTAGCCCTAGGGAATGTGTGCAGAGTGTAGATAGAGGCTGCTGAACTATACATCTGCATTAGTTACTGTTGATTGTTTGGTATCCTGTGGCCCAGTCTGTCTTCACTATTGTACTATTTGAAGGCCTCGGGCAGGACAGCAACATTTGTAAACCTTTCCAGACTACTGTATTAGTATAACTGTTTCACAGTTGCATTACTCTGTTTATATGGATGTCAGTGTCCAAACAGCTATATGACATGGCATATACAACTGTGATAGTACACAGATAAAGGTTTTCTATTTACACAAACCTGTGTATGGTGTTATATCCTATGACTTCTTGTTAGTATATGTTGCAGGCAACGATTGTGATTTGTATGCGTGGCTCATACAGTGACCAGTTGTTAAGGTGTTAACTGTAGGCATAGTGGCTGTTCCATATTGTGTGCACTTGCTACATATGTATCTTACTGTACATATCTCTGCATGTTTATGTATGTGTGTGTATATATATATATATATATATATATATATATATATATATATATCTGCATATATGTGTCTATATATATGCATCCTAGGGATGTTGATAGCTTCCACATTGTACATTTCCTATGGGAGCCAGACTGTACTGCATGATATTTTACCAATACCAGCCTGACATCCTACAGGTGGGATGTAGTACTGTTAACATCTTGTGCCCATGGCATGTCAGGTCCTGGTTATGGGATCTGCAACACTTAGTGTATTGCAGGGTGGACGTGTTTGGCTGTGAGGGGGTATACCTATCTGTACAAGATGTATAATGTTTGGGGCCTCTCAACCCCATTAACGGTGCATATGGACATATATGTTTTAGTTATTTTCCCACTGTTATCTACAGATGTATGTCCGTATATATATATTTATATATATATCTATATATCTATATATATATATATATATATATATATATATATAAATATATATCTGTTTACATAACTATAACTATGTCCGTATATACCTACAGGTATATATATATATATATATATATATATATATATATATATATATATATATAAAACTTGCTGTATATATTTAGACATATAGATGTAGACATATATATATCTATAGATGCAGCATTTGCATTTATATGTTTTTATATATATATATATATATATATATATATATATATATATATATAAATATATGTAAATATATGTAAATATATATGTGTAAATATACATATATATATATATATATATATATATATATATATATGTATATATGGATCTAGGATAGTTGATCGAAAGACCAAATGTCCGAATCCAACCCTACCGAACACCATTTACCGAAACTGCTTTCACCGAAAAAGCAGTTTTGGTAAACAGAAGGTAAAACACACACACACATACACAAAAACATAAAAAAAACACACGCACCATGTTTCCGCCCCCCACACCCCCGTACTTTTATATTCTCACTCCGAGATCGCACTACAGTGGGGAAAAGGGAATATCCCTTATCCCCACTGTAGTCCAATCTCGCCCACTACCACTTCCCCCTGATTCCCTGTACTTTTACGAAAGTTTCGCAAAAGCACTTTTTTCATTAAACTGTGATAGCCTGTTTCACTTTCGGTGAAACAATCTTTCGGTAGACTGTCCTAGACCCATATATATATATATATATATATATATATATATATATATATATATATATATATATATTTATATATATAGATATGTTGTATCTGTTTAGATATTAATATATTTACACACACACACATACATCTACGTGTTTGAATATATTCTCTGTACTGTTGAATGACTGGGCTGGATGATATGCTTGT
Organism: Protopterus annectens; assembly: GCF_019279795.1. NCBI lineage: Eukaryota > Metazoa > Chordata > Ceratodontiformes > Protopteridae > Protopterus > Protopterus annectens. The sequence goes on along the minus strand of NC_056735.1, from coordinate 1,595,945,211 downwards.
GTATACAGTACGGTTATGTACATCTGACATGGCTTAGTGGTAAATCACTTTTTGTATGTTGTGCAGAGTCCTGGATTCGAGCCTTGCAGAGGCTTTTTATTTTGTTGCTGGGCAGAACAAGGGCCGTTGGATACAGAGTGATTAAGGCACTTTTGAGCAGTTGTAAGGGTTTTGTGTGGGTTTGCATGAAGGTAAGCACTGCTAACTTCCGGTTACAGTTTCTTAGAGTCAGTTAGCTTCTAAAGTGGTTAACCAGTGTAGGCATTGCTTACTTCCATGCAAACAGGCTTAAACCCTCTTACTGCTGCTTAAAAGTGGTTACTCCCACTTACCCCATGCTAATTTCTTTAAAAGAAAAGAAAAAGGGGTTGATAGGAAAGTGGTGAAAAAAGGGGCACAAAAAGGGAAAGACAATAGGGTTACTAGCCAGGGATGTGCAGGAGGGGTGTAGGGACATTCCATAGCTGCCCATTTCTTTTACTGCAATGGCTGTGCATATACACTGAATTTGGAGGTAGATTTGGACAATCAAACCCCTGGGAGGGGGTGAGGACAACAATAATAAGTTGTGATGCCAATTAGACCAGATTAAATGTGTCCAGTGGACACGTGTGCGAAATGGACAGCTATGTATGGGGCATGATTTTTTTGTGGGAACAGATTGCCCTTTTTTTTCAGGTGAGAGTGGGATGTTGGGGAGTGGTAGTAGGTATATTTGGGGAGGTAGGTTGGGTAGGTTAACAGACAAGACAAACAAGATGCATACAGGGCATATATGGGGGGTAAACACCTTGATAGGGAGATGTGTTGAGAAATCTGAAGCCCATGAGCCCCCTAGTGGAAACAGTGGAACTGAGGTTCCCACCCATGAGCAGTCACCACTGCACCTTCACAGCACTGATGGTGGCTGTGCTGCGGGCTGAGTCGCAGAGCCAGACTGATGCTCTAGTTGTGACACGTGGCCCTCTAGCTGGTGTAGAGGATCACCAAGCTGCTGTTTGATCTCTCTATGCACCAAAACCCCAACCTGGCGACGGGTGACAGGTGCCTGTCCGCACCTGCTCCCAGGTTTGGTGAGCCCCATCCCTTGAGGTGGTTCCACCCGAAGGTGGTGCAGGACCAAGAGATAGGGAGGTCCAGGGTTGGGCCTCAGACATGTTGGTGCCTGGTGTCATGGCCAGCTGAGGTGGGACAGTTGAGTCCGCTGGGACCAGCCTTCCTAAGCGTGCTATAGTGTTTAGATTTCATCATCATATGTGGGTTAGTAATAGTCAACACATTTCAGGGTTAGGTATAACAACATACATAGATATTCCCATTAACCCAGACACCAGATACAGAACATTTGCATATTAAACAGAACACATGCATATATGGGACCACAGTGGTAATAAGAACCGCATACAGGTACACTGATGGCACCATGCCACCAATGTTGGATTAATTCAATATAGCACATGCATGGGAACAATTAAATATTTATCAAACAATTTGACATTATGAGAACATAGGTGCCCTTACATACCAGTTGGGGTGGGCATGTTGATTATTGTTGGAGATATGGTGGGGGGGGGATGTCAACTAACAAATAGTATATTGCTGTAGTCCACATTACTTTCCTAGTCAGTGCTGTTATCTGTATCTTATAAGTCTTACTACACTACCCTATAGATTTAGTTTGGACAGTGATATGGATGTCATCATCGTTACACATGAACTGGTGTTACCTGCAGTATATAACTCTTACCTGGTATACCTGTGGAGGGAATGTGGAGGGAATGTTTGTTAACACTAATTAACTTTTTCTACACTGGTATTCCAAGACATATCTAGAATATTACCCTCTTCCACTTTTAGTGACCTGACACACACATATACATGCTTTCCTACACAGTTATATTATGTAGCACAGCATGGGTGACAGTGATCAGTGATAATTTATTATTTAGAGAAACTGTAACACTCACAATTCCCTACAATACCAGAGTGAACAGTACTAGTACAGGTTATAATGGACTTTATTTCTCAGCACAGTGTTCATATCTGACCTACCTGTGGGAGCAATGTTTGTTAGCACTACCTGACTGTTGCCATACAAACTTCCAGATTGCACATTGGTATTATGTACATACATCTCACTCTGTTACTGTACACACTCTGGTCACAGCTTGACAACATGGGAGTGTAGATAGGACATACTTGAAATGTTACTCTCCTAACAGTTTTGGGGGTTGCTACAGTGACAGGTTTGGTCTCATAGATGTTTGACAATCACTTTTATTCCCTGTTTGCTGGATAAACATCTGGGATCATCCCTCAGACTTACCAGGGGGACAGGGTGACAGGCAGCAAATATGGGCCCATATATTGGACATTCTGGCCTCATCTGTACAGTTGTGGGGTATGATTCTGTATGCAGCCTATATTTACTCCCAGGATTCAGACCATGGCTGTGTCTGCTTCAACTTAAATACTGTCCATCACAGCTGTGTCTGCTATATAGACATTGCTGTATATCTCCTGTCTGCTTTCTGTCCTATTAATCCCCTGTTCTTTTGCATTCTGACCTTGTATTGCAACACTCTTATACAGATCTCCTAGACAGTAATATTTTGTAGGACAGTGTGGGCGACAGTCCTTATTCAGAGCAACTGCATCAGTCGCAATGCCATACAATACCAATGTAAACAGTACCAGTACAGGGTATTACTCTTGTATTTCTGGGCACAGTGTTGATATCTTGCAGACCTGTGGGAGAAATGTCTGTTAGCACTACCTGAATGTTCCCACACACAGTCCATATTCCACATTACTATTATGCACATACATCTCAATCTGTTACTGTACACACTCTGGCCACAGCTTGATAAGTTGGGGTGTAAATGGGACATATGTGGCTTCTTAGTCTCATAAGGTTTTGGGGAGTTGCTAGTGTTCCAGCTTTGTTCTTATAGATGTGTGTCAATCTTACTAGTGCTTAAGTATGCTTACTACTGCTTATTGGTGCTAAAACCTGCTTACTAGTGCTTTATTCGTTATGACACTGACACCTCACATGTGCATTTACTGCAGTACTCCAGTTCATAAATATATGTTATTTAGTGGGTTATGCAACAATAATATTAGTCATAACATGCTTTGCCATGGACAATGGAATGTGCTGCAGTGGGACTAGAACCATGACTGCTTGCTAGTAAGGTGAATACTCTGCCCATTACACTATTGCGATGCTGCTTCAGTTGCGAATATCTTCTTTGTTATCCTCTTCAGCCATTTAAGTTGCATTTAGATAAGCTAAGTGATGGGCACACACGCGCACCTACGGTTAGTTTTAATCGGATTTTTAAAGAAAAATACAGGTTTATTCATTTTATTTCTGTATACTTTTGCTGTTGTACACAAGTGGGACTCTTGTTAGGGATATGTGTACACCTATGAGCGGTCCTATTCATTACTTACCCCTTTCTGCTGTTCTTCATTGCGGGGGCATGTATATTCTTTGAGCTCTGCTCTCAGACATGCCCCCTGCACTCTTACACACTCCGTGTAAGATTAGAAGCTCAGGCAGCGTGCTTCATTACTATGCATGGTGCGATGTCATCCTGCTCCTAAACAACTGCCTCAGTGCAGGACTAGGCTACTCCTGCACAGAGGAATAGTATATCCAGGGGTCTTTGTAGGCTCTGCATGAAACCTACACTGAGTTTGTTGAATCCTGGGGAATATGTGAATGCTGTCAGTAAGAACAGTAAAAATAATGCATTCCATGAACAGAATTGTGCTGTGTTCTAAAAGTCGCATCAATGTTAAAATGGAAGCCAAAATAAAACCACAAAAAATGTATATGAAAATACACAAATAAAAACATGATAAAAATATGACTAAACATTTTGTTGCCTTATTATAAACTTATTTATGAACTACATTAAAACACATCAGGAAACCCATAAAGAAATATATGGATAAGGAATTAGTATTGCTACACTCCTAATTTAAGGCAGGGATTAAGCATAGATAGCAATTTAATCCAGGGGTTACACAGACATTTAACCGCAGCTGCCAAATAAGTTCATGGTATTCCAGTTTAGTCTTCCATTCACCTCCTCTTTCATGAGGTTTAACCTGTTCAAGAACCAAATTTTGCTTCCTTATAAGTAATGGTATGTCTGTACAGAGCATTAGTGTCCATGTTCCTATTGACCTCATGTAGATGTTCAGACACCCTTTGTTTCAGTACTCATTCTGTCTTGGCCATGTACAAATCATAACAAACTAGCAGTGGCCTAAATTACGGTAAAAATGTTTCACCCCAGCCTTGTAATATTTCATCTTTGAGAGGGGTGGTGAGAATCTAGGGATAATATCTCACTAAAAACAGGGTCTCAATATAATCCAACTCATTCACCAAATCATCCCAGCTAGAAGTAATTCTGGCTGCTCTAACTATTTGACTCTGCGCAATGTTCTTCTTCCTCTTGTTAAATGGCGAGTACTACTATAATGTAAATAAGAGATGGATAGATGTTCCTTCCTGTATAATTTTGAAATAAACCTGTTGTTAGAAAGATCCTTCAAAATCCTAACATCCAAAATGTGCTCATCACTCATTTCCGCTGTGTGACTGAAAACCAAAAATTCAGTGATACTATTAATAAAGGACATAAAAGCATCAATGATGTCTACCTGGCCTTCCTAACAATACATATATCATCCAGGTAATGAAAGTAAGATTTAACATTTTTTAAATGAGGTGATGGAAAAACAAAGTGTTGCTCCCAATATAGCACCACAATGTTGGTAAATACTGGTTTGCAAGCAGTGCCCATGGCAACACCATCCATTTGTTTGTAGTACTCACCTTCAAAAATTACAAAGTTGTTGCTGAGTACCATTTCAGTGTTTTCCATAACTAGTCTGAAACCATTCAGGGACAGAAAACCAAAGTCAAGCAATATTTCTTCAAACCATTGTAAGCCTACAGAATGTGGAATTACAGAAAACAGGTCATTTTTATAAATGGTAAAAAATACATAGTTAGGATCAAAGTTTAATATATCCATCTTAGTCAAAAACTCCCAGGAATCAGCTAAAATATATTTGTATAAACCATGGAAGGGTTTAAGTTTTCTATCCACAAAAATGGCAAAGGGGTGTGGACTATATGAAAAGAGACATGACTGAGGTCTCCGAGGATGTGTTCCAGGCAGGTATGTCCCTAGTCTTGAGCAGCATATTACACCCACCTAGAATGATGCCACAGTATAAACAAAAAAATGATAAATTTCAATAATTGGCTTAGTTTTTGGTGCCATTCAAAGGGGATCCAGTTTCTGTCAGCCTGGGATGATATGGTCAACAAAACTCACTGCTTTGCCAGAGACAGCTTGAACTTGTCATCACTAGGCTTTTGGCTACTGGCAAAGGCTCTTGCCTCCCCCAGAGTGCCTTGTTAGGCAAGGTCTCAAAAACAAAATTGCTGACAAGAAAATTGCTAACCATAACAAAATAAGGATTGTGCTGCTAAACGCTAGGCGCTTAAACCAAAAACTGCCCACCCTGGAAGCAGTTATATCACTGGAGGATATAGATGTCTGTGCAGTCAGAGAAACTTGGCTAAAGGCCTCAGAGGGTACTCCAGTCTTGCAAGGTTACAATTCCTTCCACACCTTCAGACTGCAAAACAAACATGTGAGAACCAAAGGAGGTGGTGTTTCTATTTATATTAGAGATAAGTTCACCTCCCAACTAGTTAGACTGGACAACTCTAAGGAGTTACTGCATGTTCAGAGTACTGTGGGTAAGAACCCCATTCACATCATAGTTAGTTATAGATCTCACTCCAAGGATCATGATGCACATGAGGCCTACTTGACTAAACTGGAGTCAATACAAATATTGCCAAACACTCTAGTCATGGGGATATCAATTATCCCACCATCAAATGGGAAACTTACTCTAGTTCTAACTCACTAGTGCAAAATGTCCTCGACTTTCTTAACTCAGATGGTCTGGAACAACTTGCTCAAACCCCAACAAGAGGAGCAAACATACTAGATCTGGTCCTCTTCAACATGACAAACAGATGGACCACTGCAACTGCCAGACCCTCATTAGTAAAACTGACCACAAATAAGTCACATTAGAACTGGCACTAACACCAGAACTCACAAAGGGTGGTGTCAAACTAAAAAACTTCACCAAAGCAAACTCTACCCTCCTAGGGGAAGGTATAAATGCATTCCAAGCCCTACCCCCAGCTGGAAGTGGCAACTACACCAAAGCTTACAATAAAGAACTGTACAATCACTTGTATAAGTGTATAGACTCTGTTGTTCCAGACGAAATTAAAGCCAGACCCCCAAGTAAAAAAAAAAAAAAAGCCACCCTGGTTGACATCCAGCATAAACAAACTTTATAACAAATGCAAAAAGTTGCTATATAAGAAAACTAAGGTGAGGCCACAACAATGGAAAAACACCCTCCTCAGCCTCAACAGGCAAATGAGACAACGTGTCAAATCTTGTAAGGGGACATTTGAGAAAGACGTAGCAATCACAGCCAAGGATAATCATAAGGCCTTTTACAGCTACATATGTAGCTTAAAAGTTAGGACCTAAGCATGTGCCAAATTAGTGGCTAATGGTATCTCACCCACTGATCCCGCAGAGATAGCAAACCTGCTAGCAGACAGATTTGGTGAAATTTTCACTCCCTTTTCCCCTCCAAACTTATCACAGACCATTTCCCCAACTTCCCCCCATCCTACATATCCAAAGAGCAGGTCATTAAAGCTTTGTCTAAGGAAAAACAAAACACAGCTTCTGTCAGAGCAGATGACATACCAGGCTGCCTTCTAAGCAAACTAAAACATGAGTAACGTTTGGATGTATACTTTTGCTGATGGCCAGTGACGACAGGGGGGTAATGTGTGAGACAAACTGTCAGGTAGCAGATTGTCTATTATCTCTGGTTGGGTATGTCTGGTGGCATCCACACACAGATCTGTGTTTAGTTGTGTATTCCACTTAACATTTCATATGTATTGGAAAAAATGATTTGTGAAAATAACTCCAAATATAACCTTGGTCATTCATCACATTCTACACACTTTTGCTATGCACACTGTCATACAACTGTACTAATGTCAAGTACTTGCATCACTTGCACAACATATGCCTATATATATTGCATGGGTAAGCTGTGTCTGAGTGGCCTGATGTCATATTAGGACAAATTACAGATCAGTTTTTTGTGGCTTGTGCAGAACATGTCCTGATGTAAATGCTTATAGACACACAGTGATGTCACTGACCATCTCAGTAATCCTTGGGTCTAGCAACAAAAATGCAAATATAATGAATTCTACATGGTTTCAATTGTTTATTTATTTATTTATTTTTTTTTTTTTTTTATTATTTTTGGCTAATAGTCTAGCTGGATACATGTCCTTTTTTAGAGGCCGGTGGAGAAAGCTCCATGTGCAATAACAATAGCAATATACAACAAAAACATATAAAATAATAACCAAAAAAAAGTTAAGAAGACTTGAAAAAAATAATACAGAACACAATTTGCAAAATACAGTCAAGAAAAAGAAACAATAAATATGATTAAGCAAAGGGGGAGAGAAAAGGAGAAGATTTGAAAAGAAAAGGGAAAATTTTTTTTTTTTTTTTTTTAGAAATGTTAACTGCTATACTACCAATAAGCATGGCAATTGCATCAAAAACATGTGCTACATTGGTTGTATATATCATGAAATAAAAATATGTGTATGAGACAAGACTTATATGACCATGTAATCAATATGAATTTATATTGAGGTCTGTCACATAACATTTAATGATGACATGTACACACATGCACATCGGTGCCATACTGCAAGTATCATTGTGATGGCAGAATGTGAATTGTGTAGAAGGCTGATCTGTTCCACTGCAACAACACATGCCCTAATATGCTAAAAGTATACATGAAAATGTATTATACCATGTCAATAATTCTCAGGAGGCATATTACTACAGCTGCCATAAAAGTAGCATGAACTGCAATGGCAGCAATGACCATCAATACATTAGCTTACATCAGAGATTGTAAGACTTTCTTGTAGCCATACTGTGCATCCAAACCTCAATATAGCACATGACAATGACATTTCAACTGTTCATAGGGTCATAGGACATTATTAGACTAATGGCCAATATCATATGATATCATATGAAATTATAGCCATTATTATACCATGGGAAAACATCCTTATGTTTATATGATGGAAGATAGTAGGAATATTGTACATAATTATATATTGTTTGGATTACATTACATCTTGCCACTGTCCATATGGGACATGTGCATCACACGATGACACAATTAGCAATCACACATGCAGTGGTCTGGAGATGACCTGCAGAGGTTCATGGAAGGACTCTGCTTCATGATGAGTGCATGCTTATTTGACATGATGACATCCTCCATCCTCAGTAGGAAGAATGTCATGTGGCTAGAGGAAAAAGGAGAATGGTGAATGCATAGGGCTAAGTGAAAGTGTCCCCAAGTTGTATTGAAATGAAGAGCAATTACAAAGATCATACAACACCCATAATGTACCATCAAACACACAACCACACAGCAGTAAACTGGGTCTGATTTGAACCTTACACCTGTGTATGCATACACAATGAATTCCATGTAATGTCACAGTAGCAATACCACACATGTTTGAGTGTAACACTGTTACATTGCACTTTATGGAGTATATTGCATGCTGAGAACAGTATGTTGTGAGGAGTGTATGACATGGATGTGGAATGACATCCCTGTGTAAAATTGTCTCAAAAGTGATAGGTGCATGTATAGGCACTCAAATTGTCTGCTGTCAGATTAGAGACCCTATATGTTTAGGAAAAGTACCTTGCAAACAGTGTAGTTAATGTTACTGCCACAGCACAGGTTTGCCTTAAATACTGTCAGAGTTCATGTTATACAGGATGAAATCCATACCTCTCAACTTCTTAACACAAGAAATATGGGCAAAGCCTAAAATAATTGGGGACAAGGCCCCAGAATAGGGACAGATTTTAAATATTGCTCTTATAAACTTAGAAAGTTATTAGAATAGTAGGTTTTATGCTAGGATGTATTTTCTGAAGAATATAAAGTCGGAAACTCAAATGTGTGTCATTATGTAGTGACTGCAACAATCAGTCATTCACCAGAGATCCACATATTTCAAGATGAGCAGACCAAAATTATGCGGCCAAAATCTGGACAGTTGAGAGGTATGATGACATCATCATCATCATTGTATGTTACAATGAAATGTTCACAGTAGGATTTGACATAGTTGTGGACTCACACATTGTTTTAAAACTGTCACTATAGTGACTGCCAGGTGCACACACATAGTTGACTGCAGTAAGAACTGAACCCCTACTTAAGTATTTACAAAGCACAGTACTTAATGCAAGTGCCACATCACAAGCTTGGCTTTTATAATGTCAGACAACACTTTATAAGTGATGACATCACCAGTGTCTGGTGAGAGGATGATGATAATAGCAGTGTCCTACATGCAGGTGTAAAATGGTCTCTTGAATGTCAACCAACTGAACAAACACACAGAAGAACACCAGTTGACTGCAGTAAGAACAAAATCCCTACCTAAGTACAATGTCTAAAGACCTGAAAATTTAATGCAAGCACCACAGCACAAGTCTGACTTTTACACTGCTGCAGGAAAACTTATAGTGGATGACATCATCACTGGATGTTTGAGAGAAGATGTTATGAGGTCTGAATTAAATGGATGTGTAGGCATGTACAACTGTCAAAATATTGGTACTCCATGGGATTGTACTGATGACTAAAGGATACACAGTTATGATCTTCTGACTGGAAAGACACATGCACACACAAATTGACTGGAGTGAGATTAAAACCCCTGCCTAACTAAGCACACCAACTACAGAACTCAGTACTTAATGCAACTGCCATGGCGCAAGTCTGACTTCAACAATGCTGCTATACAATGTATAGTGGATGACATTGTCACTGGATGTTTGAAATACTATGTTGGGAGGCCTGTATAAAATGGGTGGCTAGCCATGTATGACTGTCAAGATATTAAAGTTCTGCAGGTTGCCAGATTCATGAGTGTGCAAAGTGTAGTATTTGCTGGTGTGTTTCCAATGTGCAGGTATACATTAAGACACACCTTTGCAAACTACATGGAAACATCTCTTATTACTACAATTACTGGAAAATTTGAATGTGTATTGTCAGTGTAAAGATGTACATGGTATATAAGAAAGCATGTTTTATTTATTTCTGTAGTGTAGTTGATATATGTTGAAACAAGTACTGAGAGACCAAGTTTCAATTGCATGAGTGCAGGTAACACATTACTGCAATATAAATATGTGCTCCTTCCCTTTGGTTGTGTTTTTACATGTACTTTCATGGGATTAAGACTAAATGGACAGTAAGAATAAATAATACATGCTAATAGCAGCTGGTCTGTACAATGGATGGCAAAGTGTTTTTTGCATGCAGGATACACATTTACACTGCTTTTTCTGTTTGCACATAGTTAAGCTATTAGCAAACCCGAGCCTCTGCTTCATTGATAAAATTATCTGAGTTCTATTGGTTTACTTAGGTCCTTAAGCACATTAAACAAAGAGGGGTGGCAGTTATCAATTTGGAATCTACTGAATGTAAGAATCACCTCTGCTGTGTAGCTGACTGTAGCACCAGGTGTATGTGCATTGAGATATTTATTTTAAGTATCAATGATCCACGATTCAAATCTGGATGCATATGATACTTTTAATTATGTATGCATAATGTAATGAAATTCTTTATTCTACTCTCACTGTGTGTTACCTTAATGCAGCATGTTTAAGCACCATTGCATGGAGGTAACCACACCACTGAAGAGCCATTCACCATTGCTCAGCTTTTGTGCATGATGCCAAACTCCAGAGAACAAACACAGAGAACAAAAAGTGAAAAGCTTCATTGGGTTGTTTTCTCTTATTTGTGTGGTTCTGTTTTTGACCAAATTAAAGGTGTTAAAATGGAGTAGACAGGAAAGTGGTGAAATGGGGAGCAAGCAGGGGGAAGAACAAATGGAAAACAATATAGGAATGTAGAGGAGGGAGGTAGGTAAGAACCAAAGCTATCCACTTCTTTAAGAGTATAAAGTGAAAATATGTATAGAATGTTAGCTGAGTTTGGACTGTCACCACAACAAAGAGGGGTGACAACAACTCAGTCATGTGTATAGCCAGTTGAACCAAATCACGTATGTTAAGAAGACACCTGTGTGAAGTGGAGAGTTATGTTTGGGACAATATTTTTTGTTTGTTTTGGGAAAGGTGCTCTTTTTTATTTTTTACTTCAGTAATAGCAGGATGTTGGGTGAGGCACATAGGTACTTCTGGGTCAGGTAGTGAGGAAGTGGATGCAGGGAAACAGAACAAACAAAACAAGACACAGCGACACAAGGATGGTAAGAGGCACAACATGTTGGGGACACCATGACTGGGGAAAGGGAAGGGACATAAGATGCCCATGCTCATCCAACATGGGGACAGTGAGAATCTAGTCCTCACCTGCAGTACTATCATCACTGTCCCCTTATTTTGCTGGCTGTTGGAATGCTTGACATCTTCAGTTATGTACCATAATAGACAGCATCCACTCCATCAGGTGTAGTAGGCATGCACCAATGGTGCTGTGCATGACCCTATTGCACCAAGCCTGGTATCTCCTGGTGGGTTGATAAAATCTCCACCTCCACCATCACTCCTGGAGGGAACCACTACACCAGTTGCTGAGGTAATGCTACTTGATGTGAAGGGCCCATGTAGTCCAGGGGCAGCAGAAGCAATACTGCCAGGTTGGGTCTCAGATGTGCTAGGCATCAGTGCAGGTGCCAGTGGAGTGGAGGCAGGCTGAATCACAGTTGGCCTACCTCCCTCTGCTATGAGGCATTTTGTGAGTCATCAGACATTGATGACATCAAAATGTTATGACCACACATATAAAAATTAAAAAAAGAGATAAAGGTTGGTGTAGGAGAAAAAAAAATAAAATAATTAGTACCATCTTATGTGACATGCAATGAATTATTACATTATAAAGACTTTATTTATACTTTACATTTAAGTATACTTAAATCCTACTACATTTAAAAAATGTAATCCTTACAATGCGCATATACTGCAATTATGCTTGGTCAAATAATACAGGTTGTTTACAGCAGGGCATGTATGCCACTTCTTTTGAAATTATTATGCATTATTTTAAATGGTTTTACTATGTATTTGCTACTTGTGGTATTTGAACCCACAACATCTGACTACAGTATTAGAATTGACTCCTACACTTGGCTTGTACTACAGACTGAATCACGAATGCTTGATTTCAAAGGTAGGTTATGCATGCCTAATTTGCTACTACTGTATAGAGCAGCAATACTTTAAATAAAATAATACTTATGTTGTGCTGCATACATACCTGTTGCGTCCTTCAGCCTTTCTAAATGCTCAGAATGGGCTTCCTTTTCTCCTGGTTGGCTGTGGAATAAAAGGAGGAGAACAAGAGAAGAAAATTATGCATGCCAGACTTGTCTATATGCAGCTATCTATCTAGTTTAAACTCTTTTTATCTGTATACTTACACAACTGCAGGATATCAGCAGTCCTAAACTCTGCCAGCCACTGGCCTGAGTGTATCCTGCTTGACCCTTTTGAGATCATTAAATGGTGCCTACACTGTTCTCCAGTGGGTGGAATGCCAGTTGCACTGGAGACAGCATTGGTCAGACTATTCCATACCTCAGACTTGCACTGGGAGCCAGTATAGTCCCCCTGCAACAGCCTTCAGCTGTGGCACTTTGCAAGGAGTTCAATAAAGATTCTGGACTCCTCAACACCCTACCTTTTAGCCCCAAAATGGGAACCTTCCCTTCTACTACCAGACATGTCCACTAAGGGAAAACAGCTAAAATTAAGTGTTCTTTCATAATAGTGCCTGTTATTGCTTTTACTACTAATGCACAAACCTGAAACAACCATGCCAACCAAGTTTGTGCAACATTAAGTGGACAGCAACAGTTTCAAGCAGAGAAGAAAGCAGTTTTGGAAATAAGGAGGTTAATTTGACAGTTGGTATTAGCTTATGGGTTGGATGCTGCTGTAACTGTTATGTGATTTAACTTCACAGACATGGATTGAGGGTTACAAACTATGTGACTTGTCACATTTGTTTGTATGGCTTTACGCACTGATAAAATGAATTTGTACAATGTGGGATTCAAACCTATGCAACACAGGCAACACATATCCTTTGGCATAAGTGATTTTTCATCCTTGCCATTGGAGAAGTGATTACCAGACCTGTTCATTAATTATACATAAATACACATGACAGAGTAATGGGTTAACTATATATGTTTGTGATCTGACAAGGTCTGGTTTATAAATTCATCTGTGTATGAGTATCACTGAAGTCTGAAGTCCTTCCAAGGCCAGACAAGACAATTATAATTACAGAATCATAACTGTCAGTATATCCTCAGTCACACATATAATTCATATGAGCTCCAGTGCTATACATACTTATTGTTGCTTGTAATTATGTTTACACTGTTTTTTTTTTTCATAAAAGTGAGTGGTCAAGCATTACTTTCACTCTCTACGTATGTAATTGAACAACCATAATTGTACTGATACCCAATGTTACACATGTAATATATCCATGATATCCTGTGTATGCTCGATGCACATGCTATAGATATTCATTCCAATGTGTAGGTATTTTTCTACTTTTAATTTTTATATAATGTAAAGTGAAACATCAGTAAGAAAATGTTGAATTTACCTGGATTAGAAGCTAGGCTCACATGTCCTATGACCCTTAACTTGCAGCTGCGGCCACAGGAACAACTAAACAGCAGGTGTATATTTTCACATTCATTACTCTGTATGTATGCTGACCGGCATGTAATGCCATTTAGCATGTTTGCAGAGTGGGAAACCATACAGGATAAAATATATCTCTTGTGAAATTGTCTACTCTCTGTTTCCTGTCTGCAGATGTTCTGGCTCTGCAGTTGTTGGGGAAGGTTGCTGACAGCCACACAATGCTACTTAATGAGTTTGTGGGATGGAAAGCAACAATGGAACAAAGTATTCATTTTGAAATTGACTACTGTCTGCTTCATGTGTGGATCATTAGGCCAGGTTTGCATGAGGTTAAGTGACATGAAGCATTACAGGTACAGGTCACCTTGTTTTATCCTTGCTAGCAGTGTTTATTAGGGTTCATCCTTAAAAGACAAATGTGGGACTTGAACCATGATCTACAGTGCACTGAGCAAATAACAATATTAAAAAAACATAAACAACATTACAAAATAATTTTTATTAAGCATTAATGATTTTTACATAAGGCTGAATTCGAACAGTTACACCAGTGAACCTAGAAAACACAGTAAAGATGTTGTATCCCTGTTTGCCACAGCAACAATACAAATCATTGTGCATACAAACATGTCCCATTTCATCCAAGACATATGACAAGTGTACACTCTCAGTTGTTTGTACATGTTTTAATTACAGATTTAGTGCAATGACTGATCACATAGCCATTTATGAGTATTGTTTGCAGCAATACAGCTCTGTCTTCTCTTTGTATTGTGTTTATTCTTCTCTTATCTCAGCAGTGATTACAAACATGCAGTCTGTAAGGCATTTTGCATCATTGTCCTTAAAAGGTATGAGAATATTAAATGGCAACACTATGTAGTTTTCAACAATAGCAGGGGAGTTTGGATATTAGTGAAAAGAAACTGAGAAATGTTTGTTGCTTACTTACATTTAAAACCTTGATACAATTCCTTCTACACTTTGTAAGTGTAAACTGGGTGACACGCCCACTGCAGGTATGGTAGTCTGAATTTCTTATGTGTTTTCCTTCTTCCTACCAGTAATCATTCTGAGATGCAATCCATTAGCAACTAACACTGAGGGAGTGCCTGCAGTATGTTTACACCTTCTACATGGAGCCAAGATTTGGGGATTCAGCAATTGTAATGTGTTCACACCTCATTTGCATCTTCACTATGCTCACAGTCTTGATTCTACAATATAAAAAGGTTACCATGTAGCTAGGGAACCAGAAGAAGAGGAGAGTTGTGTATGTGGACAACAAAGAAGAAAATTGCTATTACTTTGGATTTATCTGCACAGAAGACTACTGAGCTCAATAAGGTATAATTGATTTTTTTAAAAACATACTAGATTTGCTCACATATTACAATATATATATATATATATATATATATATATATATATATATATATATATATATAGATGTAATAGCAAATGCAACTATCTGTACTTCTTAAAACTTCACTGATGGCAAAAGCATTTTTGTCAGGGCATTTTACTTTCTCATGTACACAGTCTTATAATATTTCATCACCAGTGTTCTTGTTACAACTGTTTCTCTCACACTCTTTTTATGTTATTTCAGTAAAATGTAAATGGCCTAGATTGTCAATGACACAGTGTGTTAGCCTTCAAGAATGGCCCACAGACATCTCTATGGGAGTGCTGAGTACAGGTACGGGTGTCTGTAAATTGTATAAAATGTGACTTTTCCATGGTAAATGTGTACACATTTTGTGAGAGTTTGTAGGAAAGCACTTATAACAATTGACTGATGTGTTATCCTTTGTCTGGTACAAAGTGTCATTTGCCTGTTGTTTTGGATTGAAGAAACCAAGTTCCATTTGTGAGTTGCCACAACCAAAAACATTTTTACACAGGTTTGCTCTTATTGGTCCTTGTTTTGGATCAAATATTTGGCTTGTGTGTGACTGTGACATATTACAACCACATAACATTTAATAACTGAAGTTTTGTGTTTCTCTTGTGGGTAATACTGAAAGGCTAATAATACATGCTATATCTAAGCAGGGCATTTATTTATATGATATTTATGTATAGTATCCTTCTTTTGTGTTTTATGTCACCTTGAACTATGGCATCCAAACATCTCAATCCCTGCAAACCTCCCTTCAGTGACTCAGAGAATAATGTCATTGTCCAAACTTTTTGCTGACATGGTGCCTTTATGCTTGAGAGAAGACAGACAGATATGTCTGTCAAAATGCAGATTTTGAACCAGATAATGAATGATGTCAATGCTGTTGTGGGACAAATCAGAATATATGATCTAGTACATCATAGGGACACAGATATAATGTCATCGGCCTAGAGGAGAGCAGCTATAGCGGCCCATGAAAAATTGGCTACTGGAGGGGGGCCTGCTACAGAGCCACTAATGACCACCAAATAAAGAGTTCCTGTCTACTGTTTGAGATCCATAGAGCTCAGTGGAAAGTGTACAACAGTATGTGGTTGATGTTGATGCTGCAATGTCAGGGAGGAAAAGTACATCCCAGGAGAAGCTTCCAGGTAGGCTTATATATGTCAATTTTTAAACATGTCTTGTATAGTAAAATATTGTGTTATTCTGATGATGGTGTCCTTACATTTTGCTTAACTTCTTCTAGGATCATCCTCCCTAGCAAGTGTGGAGTCATCTGCACATAGTAAGCCAACCATTTTTATGTCAGTACTGAGGATCATTTCACAGAAATATTCAATTTATTAGTATGTGTGAGGAGGGTGTTAGGAATGTCTGTGTATTGCTGTACCTTTTTTGATGGTGACACCAGAGTTAGTTTGTTAGCATATATTAAATTGTAGTAGTGTAGATTTTAATTTCTTCAGAGATTGTTGCCTATTATCACAGGTGATCCTGATAGTGGATGTGTAGGACTCTTACCACCTGATTTCAAAGTATTGGCAGATTCTGATGATGGTGGCCAAACACAGGCACAGTTGTGGGTGCAGAAGTTGAATATGATACTGCGGATGACATTCAGCCATCTTCTGTATTTCACTGAACACAGCTAGTAGGGTTGTGCAAACCTATACCAGTGAGCCCTCAGATACTGGACAAGTGGAGGTTGAGACACTTGATCAGGGTAGTGTGGTTACTGTGGCTTCAGTGCCTGTTGACTCTGGCCATAGCCAAAGTGTGGGTTAGGTGCCATGCAGGAGGTTTGTTAGTCGTGCTTGGAGGATACCTGCTGTCCACCCTCCACCTAATCCTGGTGTGTCCTTCCATACGACATATGTTTAGGGCCATTGTAGAGATGCAGGTAAATTCCAATAGGGTCTCTGAGGAAATGCTTATGGTTTTAGATGTATCACAGGCTGCCATGTGTGACTGTCTCCACCATGTTGGCAATTCCATGAATCAGATGAATGACACATTGGAACAGGTGGTGTCTGAGATGTAACATCTGCTGGGAGTGGGACAGGATTCATGTGGACGTAGGTCGACCACATCATCTGATGTTTGCTGATGTGGCCATGACTGATCATGCTCCTGTAGTGGCACAAGTTCCACTGCTCCACCAGTGGTTGAGGTGTCCACACCCAGACATGGTAGGTCATGGAATCATGGTCCTGGGCTTACTCTTGAGGGCAGTTCATCTAGCAGGCATCAGTCACATTTAGGTAGCAGAAATGCATCTGATCATGGGCACGGCCATGCCAGTGCAACTCCTACCAGAGGTAGTTCTTATGGTTGGGGTTGACAATGATAAACCTCTAGCACACATGGCTCACACCTGTCCAACATACCAGGACATAGAGCTAGCATAGAGCTTGGTTGTATTCTTGCAGACACTCACACACCAGTTTCACCTGGAATGCCCATACAGAGACACGCACACACATAACAGTTACATGCATCAGTCATGAGGCTTACAGCTCATCCTGTCAAAGTGGCCATTTGATACTTTATCCAAATGTCTGTCTGTTTCTCTTTCTTACTCACATGAACTCATTATCTTTTATGTCATCCTAGGCCTCCTGCCTCCCCACACACAACATCCTGTGCAAATATTAACTGTGCAATATCCTTGTTTTCTATTTTTTGGATTCAGGGATACATAAGTCTTTAGTCTGGTGCTCAGGGTGCATAGCTTACTTAGTGGTTAGTATATCTGTATTTATGATGCTGTTTTGCAAATTGAAATACTTTCTTACAGGTTTTTGTAATGTGTATATCCCTTCCATCATCTTAGGCCAACAAAACTAGACTAAGCCATGAATAAAAATGGGACAAAGGCACAACAATAGGGAACCTTTTTACATAATTTGGTCTTACAAACTTAAACAGTTGATAGAATAACAGATTTTTGCATTACTAGATGATTTTTCTTAGGGATATGAAATATAAAACTGAAATGTGTGTCATTATTTTCTAATTTCACTCTTTAATGAGTTTGCCAGTACAGAGGTATGAGGCCAAACTGTGGACATTCTGTGGAAATCTGTACTTTTGAGATGTATGAATGTGTGAATCTTTAATGCATGAGGCCTATTATTTGCTAGAGGGCACATGTATTCATAAAAATCACTGTTGCCACATATTGATGTCATTGTTGTAAAAATCACCCACCTTATACTTACTTACATTACCAAGTAACAGTATGCCAGGCTATGCCATTCATTTGTATTCTTAGACATTTATTTTTCTATTCCAGGTTCAACACATACTTGGAAATCTGGCATTTGCAAGAGTTTTAATTTGGGGCTGACTCTGTTTGTTGCTAGCAGTACATCGCTATTACATGGGTAAGTGAAGGTTGTGAGCATTCCCTGGCATCAATGTTACTGTTTGTATGTGCGTAGGATGAAGGTTTTAGCCCCACAGGTTGTGAGTGTGTGTGCTATCCATTGCCACTTGGCCAATGTAAGGGCATATTTTGCATGCCTACCTTTGCCTACACCCACAGCAGCTGCTGGTTCACCCACTGGCAACTCACCTGCGTGTGTTTGTGATGATCTTGCCAGTGATGGTAGGATGTGTGGCTCTTTCCATTGGTGTTCTTGCTAAAGTTGTTCTCAGGATAATGTTGTGAAGCAGGGCACAGATGATGAATATTTCAGCACATGTATGAGGATTGTACTGCAGGGCTCCCCCAGATGTATCTAGGGACAGTACGCATGACTTCAGTAGCCCAAACACATGCTCTATGATATTTCTTGCTTGAACATGTACTCATTTTAGTATTCTTCAGTTGGTGTGTGTGCATTTCTAATGGGCGGCATCAACCATGGTTCCAGTGCATAACCTGCATCTCCCAGTAAATGACCCTTTGGGATATCCCCCTAGAAAACATCTCATACATCTGGGGGTTGTGCCAGATATGTGAGTCGTGGTAACTACTTGGGTTGCTAGCATACACATTCAGGACGATTCACTCAGCATTACACATGACCTGGCAGTTAATGGAGTTGAAGCCCTTTCTATTTATGTACACTTTTCCCTCTTCCCTGGGTGGTGCTTTGATTTCACCATGTGTACAGTCTATGGTACCCAGGACTTCAGGGTAGTGTGCTACAGGGCAGAACTCCTGCATAGTTCTGCCTCAGTCCTCAGGTGTTCAGAGAAAATATATTTAGCCCCTGGCATGTCGTAGCATAGCATTCAGGAACTGATGGTAGGATCCTGAATGCTGATGCCTGTGACACCATATTATGTCTCCTGTTGGTTTCTGGAAGGTTCCTGTAGCTAATATTCTAAGTGCTACACATACCTTAGTTTCCGGAAGGTTCCTGTAGCTAATATTCTAAGTGCTACACATACCTTAGTTTCCATCAGTATTGGTTCCCTAGATTTGCCATTGCTGTCACTTGAAGACAACAGAGGTTGTAGAGTTCCTGTTGTGTGTCTCTATCCAACCTGTAGCACTCTACAGTTTCCACCTCATGCAGACTGTAAAAAGTTAAACATGATCTAAACACCCTTCTCCTTCTTGGCCATGGCCTATTAACAGCAGCAGCAGCTTAGACTTGGGTCTGTTTCACATACTCATGAATAAGAGCAACAGCAGCCCCTTACATTCTTTCCATGTAGACTAGTTTCCATGGCTATATTTCAATAGGTTTTGGAATTCACAGTGAAAACCAGCACTGAGTCTACACAATTGCTTTATAGCTTGTTGAAAAGCTCCACCATCTTGGATTGGTTGATTTGCATACAATTCAGCTGGTTATCCTGAAATTAGCATACCATGATGTTTACTGTGTTTGTGCAGCTTTACACAGTGTGCAGAGCTGCTTACTGAATGCAAAACAGTGTGCAGCAAAGCACACATGGCTTTAGAGGACAGTGTAGGCTTTATTGAATCTGCAGTAATTCAGACTTTCTTGCAACTCCTATTATTCATGAAACCAAATTTATCATTATTTGAATACACCATTTTTTTATTTGTATTTCTGCTACTACTCATCTTGGAACAAGTCTATTGTTTGACTAAGTATAGAAGAACAAAACCACTTTAAACAAACAATAAAATGTGAATTCTTGCTTTTACTTGCATCTATTCACACATGCCTAGAGGGTGTTGAACGATTTAATATGCTGAATATCATTCAGTACCATTTATCTCTAATGCAATAATTAGGCCTCTAATGTAAATAATGAAAGGAATCAATGCCAGTTTGCATTCTGACAAAAGCAGTTATTCCAGACGTATCATTTTGCCCAGAATTACTAAAGGTAAACCACTATTTGCATAACACTGGCAAAGGTATTTTGGAATTGATATAACAGTCATTATGAGTTATTATGATAGTTGTTTGGTGCAAGTTCAACTAAATTTTAGGAGTGTGCCTTGATTAGGTAACTCAGAAAAAAAGTATCTGCAATGACTGTGATGCAATTAAAAGAAAAAGCAAGCTACCAATTTC